>NC_133300.1:0-352500 GCF_005239225.2 Populus alba | reverse complement strand
GGCTAGTTTTTGTAGGTATTTGCATTTATTTTCATGCCCGGTTGGTCCCTGACCAGAGGAGCCTGTTTCAATGTGTATTTTCGTTGAATTTTAGGAGAAATTGAATGCTGGCAATTGGCGTTCCATCAACACAAACCAGATTAGTTACACTAATCTTTTTCTCCTGTCACATTATTTTTCTTTTTTTTTTACTATTGGATTTTCATAAAATTTTAGATAGACTTTTATTGAGGTTAATTAATTTGCATAAGACATGGATTTTGATTTTAATTTTGACTAAATAACCAATATTGAAAATCTGATTTTGTACAAAACTAACCTGTATTATTTTCCTAATAATTTGTCTACTTATATTGTTTTACTAATTCTTTTACCAAAGTGTCATTTTTGAAAAAACAATCCTCATTTTTTTCTTTGGTTTTAGGCATTTTTTGGTAGTATAGTTGGAGCATTTTTTTTTTTTTGAATTTTTAAAAGTTTTTAAATTCATATTTTTAATATGTTTTGGTGATTTTGATGTATTGATAATTATTTTAATATATTTAAAATAAAAACTTTTAAAAACAAATTGCACCAGAATCCATGGCTACTGCTATAAGTGCTTTGTATCTATCCATACTTTATCCTAATAATTTTATTATTATATTATTCGAAGGGGTAAAGTTTATCTTATCCCATCATCTTAACCTTAGTAAAGAGTGGTGGGCCAACTGATAGCTCTGCTGCTACCTCAACCTTATTACTGCCATCTGGTTTGCCTCGGTGCTGTTTCCTCTTCTTCTTTCTTCTTGATTTGAAGATTAAATCACTATCAGGTATCTATCCTATCCATCCTTCATCATCTCCAGCTTCTTTCTGCTTCACATCTCTATATAGCTTAGATCGATCTTTTGATGACAGCTTGATCATCTTTCATCACATCATATCACCAACTAGATATATATAGTGTTTCTATTTTAGGCAGCATATTCATAATTAAGTACTAAATACATATAAACTCAAATAGATAGACAGCTTTGCCAACCGATCTTTTTATTTTTAAAATTTTATTTATGATTTAAAAATATAAAAAAATTAAAGTAAAAAAAAACATTTTTAAAACAAACAAGCTATTGCTTTTCTTTACAATTCCAGCTTCAGTTCCAAATCCATGTCTAACTAATCACGGATCCTTTACCTGCCTATCCGTATGCCATCATTGATCTGGTATGCTTCTACTACCGCTACCTTCCATGATATTATTAACAATTACTTCTAATTTATTCTCATACATCATATCATATCCTTTATTAATTGATTTTCTAGGAAAAAAATAGCTGCTAAAAAAAACTATGAAGGCTGTGCTACACAACTCTCGAATGTATAAAGAAAATTTATATATGGATCATACGTACTTTTATTGTTGGCCACATATCATATTCCTTTCTTATTTTTTTATCATACTTAATAAAAAGTTGTGCTGATTTGTAAATTATTTTAGTCAACTATGCTATTAAAAAAAAAAACTCCTATTCATTTATGGAGTAATTAGATGAATAAATAGATGGACAGGGTAGCTATCTAGCTACTATATATGGATATAATTAATAAATAATGCATGCATAACCATCTTAATTAATTTTTCACCCGTTTGCAATTACTACTAGCTAACATGCTTACTATTAATGCGTTACTTATGTATAACCTCTCTTCTTTCACAGGAAAAGATGCAAGGCGCACTTCGCACGTTTTTAACCCATGGAAATGTCGTCAAGGATTCGCTCTTCCAACATCTCCGTGTTTCGAGTCCAGTCTTGCGGCCCATTGTGTTTTCTCGTTTCGAATCAGTCTCCTCTGCTCTTATTGAAGAGAATGGCTTCGAGAGCACCACAATTGCTGACATCCTCAAAGAAAAAGGTAAAAGTGCGGATGGTTCATGGCTTTGGTGCACTACGGATGACACTGTTTATGATGCTGTCAAGTCGGTAAGCATCTTCGCTTCAGTGTGAGCATTTGTGGCGGTTGTTATCGTTAGTGCATCTTCCACTTTTCTTTAGCTTTTGAGCTGATAAAGCATTTCGCTCCAGATGACACATCACAACGTTGGAGCCTTGGTGGTTGTCAAACATGGTGAGCAGAAATCAATTGCAGGAATCATCACAGAGAGGGGTATTTTAAAACTTCATACTCAACTCAAAAAGCTTATGGCTGAAGTTCTGCATATACACGAAACCTTTTTTAAGGCAGTTGGACATTATGATATTTCTTCTAGTTCCATTGAAGATTATAAGATCTCTTCCTTCCCGTTTCCTCTTTTGGTAGTTGAATTTTATTTCATAGTCTATCATGCTTCATGAATTGAGTGATAATCAGTATTTTAGTTTTAATTACAAATTCGTGATATCTTCTTAATTTATGTGGCATCCCACAATGGAAAGGAGTCTGAATAGAGATACATTTTACAATAAAAAATTCCTTTCGTGCTGTGAGGACATATAGTGCTGAAGCTTATAGTAGTGCTTTTTTGCGAAGAGAGACATTCAATTCCTATTGTCTTGTGGGGGGAAAAAAACATTTTCCTCCAAGCTTTATTGCGGAGACAACTTGGTCAACTACTTGATTGTAAGAAATCAGTCATGCATGGTTGGATTTCTTATGAGTAAGTGCATGTCTGCGTGTGTGTTGACACATTGCCCTAGTATATTAGCTGGGCTCTCCTGGCTGCCTTTAGAACCATTCTAAGCATCTTTTAGCTCTAGCTTTCTGTAACCTCTGAATGGAATCAGGGAACCACTTGGCTCTTATTTTTCCTGGCATGTGGAAAAATTTGATGATGGCATCGAATAACATAACCAGGTCCCACTGCTGGAACCCTTTCTAGTGGAGGATGTAATCTCAATCGCACAATGACATACTTCTTTCTAAAAGTAGTCTCAGCTTCCAATTACCTCCTTGTAAGTTGTAACAATCGATTTCTCATTTAAGGCTTTGTAATAGGAGTTTAGGTGTCCCCAATGTTCATTTTGCAAAGTATGAGTTTGTTTCTGTGAAAAACAAATATTATAGCTCGATAACCACCTTGGTTTGGCACCATTTCCCGTTGTAATTTTGATGATGCTATTGGTGGCCCCACCACCAAACAATGTGGTGTGAGGCATTAGTACTTGCCAATTGAAATTATATCTTGTTTGTTGAAAACTTCCAGACTATCTGCGGAAGATAATTGTGCAGGGAAGATCGTCCAAGTCAACCAAGGTTGGGGATATCATGACTGAAGAGGTATGATGCCTTTACAAGAGCATACGTTGGTTCTATTAAGTTGTTTACAGGTTGCATAATCATGCTTGGTGACCGCAGAACAAGCTTATTACTGTCACGCATGATACCAAAGTTCTGAAGGCAATGCAGTTAATGACAGGTATTTTGTACAAATTGCGAACTGTGGGGTGTTACTGTTTTCTAGTTTATTGATTACTTTCTCAAATGAAAGATGTTATGAAGCTTGGAACTTGTAATGAGTGGCAGATAAACGCATTAGGCACATTCCTGTGATTGATGATAAGGGAATGATTGGCATGGTATCTATTGGAGATGTTGTTCGCGCCGTGGTGACTGAGTACAGGGAGGAGCTGGACCGTCTGAATGCATACATACAAGGATGTTATTGAGACAAGATGTTGATGGTGATGCTGATGACAAACATAACAGGGAGCTGCTAATATACCTGCTCCTGGAAGACAGTGAGCCTAGAAGAGTTTGTAAATATGGTTTGTACGATCACCTACTCTTGGAAGACAGTAAGCCTTGAAGAGTTTGTAAATATGGTTTGTACGATCACCTACTCTTGGAAGACAGTAAGCCTTGAAGAGTTTGTAAATATGGTTTGTACGATCACCTACTCTTGGAAGACAGTAAGCGTTGAAGAGTTTGTAAATATGGTTTGTATGGATCACCTGCTCTGATGTGAATATGCAAACTTTCAGCTGTTTATATATATATATATATCCTTTCAATATTGGGTTAATAAGAAGCACTCTGATGTCGCTTAAGAACTATGTTGTTGTGCCCTTGGATGGATGCACATGATCAGTGTGCCTTGTCAGGAGCAACCTCGGAACACAGAGATCATTCAGAAAGGTTTGGGTGGACTCGAGAACTTTCAAATTGATCTCTTGCTTCTATAAACAGGGAAAGAATCCTTTTTTTTTTTCTTTTTTTTTCTAAAAGTAAGGTCATTTTGGTGGAACGCACTGATTTTGGTTGAAGGAGATTTGACGAGATAAATGTGTTGGGAAAAATGATTTTTTAATATAACCAGGCATGCTCGAGATCAATGACTTTAGACCAGAGGCCACTGTGGTTATTAATTGCCGAAGCTGAAGGCTATGAAAGAGGCGAGCAACGAGAAAGTGTACCAAATAGCTACTTCTCTTCTGTCCAGATATTTGCAGAGTAATAAGAATAACGTGCAACTGTGTATTAAATAAGTACAGGTTTAAATTAATTGGCTGGTAAACAATTATTTTACAATAAAGCTCTTTGATGCTTTCGTGTTTTATTATTTTAAAATTTGTATTAAATAAGTACAAATTTTACTTTTCAAAACATAACAATATTAACAAAACATGATTGGGAGAGATTTTCGCTGTTCTGGTCCCCGTTAGATATTGGATATATTTAGATATTTTCACAGGTTGTTATTAAATTATCAACGAAAAAATATTAAAACAAGCATCAAGGAGAAATTTTATGTTTTCATAATAGGTATCAATTCATCCAAGGGGCATTTTAATATTTATCCAAATATATATAACCAAAAAGCACAGTAAAACAACCAAAATATCATTAAAAACAGATTTTTTAAAATTGATGTCAAGGAGTTTTCTCATCTTTTTGTAATGGTATTTTTGTTATTACCATGTTAGTTTAGGAAAACTTCGATATATGACCAAATACATACATACATACATACATATATATAAAGTTTGGGACATACGTGATAAGAAAATATATTGCACATGTATTTTTAGTCATTCATGCTTTATTTTAGAGAATTTCATGTGTTCCTTAGCAAATTGTCTTGAGTTTTAGATATCTTTGAGAATTATTTATTTCATGGGGATTCAATGTATTTTAGTTCATGAGGATTCAATGTAATTTTTATATATTTAACTACTGGTATGCTGAATTTGAGATCATATGAGAAGGCAAATAATGAGTTGAGCTCACTGGTTGGTTTGTCCTAGATAAGCTTGAGCACTAATTAGTTTTTGGGATATAACGGGAGTTCTACAACTTTGTTTAATGTCTTCTCTACCTTTTTGAAAAGTGGAGATATAGGCCTACAATTCTTATGAAGAGAAAAGAACTCGGTTTTGCTCTTTTGAAGCCCAAAAAAAAGTTGAAATACAAAATCTGAATCAGACCTAGAGTCCCTACGACCTAGACATTATCTCGGTTTTTTTCCCATATCTCGAGTTCCAAACGTACAAAAATTTCAAGACTAGTTTCATTAGAAAGCAAATTTGCTTTTCTACAATTGTTCCCAAAATAAATAAGTCTCAATTCACATGTGTTTTACCTCAAAATTAGCCTATAATATTAGAAAAAAAAAAAGTTAGAATCGGTGACAGGGAATGAAAGTGATTTCCTTTCCTTTGAAGGATAAAGCCAGACTATAAAAACCCGTTTAGGAAGCAGCTAAGGGATGTTTTTTTTATACCCGAAACACACCAAGAGAAAGGAGGCAGCATCTAGGGGTAGAAACAATTAGAATTGAAAGAAAAAAGCCAAGGGCAACAACCCTTTTAAGACATTCAGCTCTCTAATCTTTTCATACTCTTAAGTGATGTTCATTGTATCAAGTTTTTATTTATTTATTTGGCTATGGAGTGGTTCTTTATTCTAGGATTTTTTATGTAGTGTAACTATGATTATGCTAATATTTTTTTTTGATTGAATTAATTTAGTATTTATTAAGTATTTCATTCTAAAATGAGATAGGTGTTGACTAGCCCCATAAGAAGAGAGGTTGTTATTTATGTCTCAATGTATTCCTGTAACAACTCAGTTATATAAACTCAATGTATTCTCTGTATTATTTCAATACCAAGTTATCGACTCAATTATTTCTCAACTTATAGCATCAATCATAATTTGCATCCCATCATTTGGACTTTTAAAACTTAAGCATATATCAATATCTCATTTCTATTTTCTATAATGCTAATTAATTCATAGCATGCATCGTTTGGTTTTTTTTTTTTTTAATAATTGTGTTCAAATGTGTAAACAACCAACCATAATTCAACCTAATAATAACAACATCATAGATTACATCATACATAAGTTAATATCTTTTAACTTTCATATTATTTAATTAATTTTATATTATTTTAATAAATTACTTATATTAATTATATAATTAATAACATCATAATTATATTATATATAAAATATCTAAATTAGTTATATAATTATATTAAAATTAATTTAACATGAAATATATTAAAATATAAATGGCTTTTCTAAATAGTTTTTTACCATTGAAATGTATATAATCAAAAAGGCTATATTTATACTATTCAAAAAGCCATTTTATCAATTTGGCTCTTCAATTTAGCTTTTTGCATCAGAGATGCTCTTATAGGACAAGTGATAGACTGAGAAGATCTGAAAGAACCCCCAAAAACAATCCCAAGTTTTCGGCTTGAGTTAGACCAAGTATAAGCCTTTATATTTTATTTTTCCTCTACTATTTGTTTTGCACTTTTGCTCATTCAAAGTTGTTACAATGTATATCCCTTGAAATAAAGCTAGTTAGTTTTCGAAGTTGAAGTTGATTTGTTAAGCCTAACTCTATTTATTAGAACATTAGCAATGAATAAGGACGACAATAATTTTCTTGAAAACACTTGTGGTTTAGCTTTCACCCAAAGAAAGTCAATATTCATTAGCATTGTTTCTGTTGTTTGACCTGGACCTATCATTGGTATCAGAGCATGGTTACAATGACATCCAACAAAGAAAAAATGGAAAGTTTGGAAGCTGAATTTGATGGAGTTCAAGATGGAATGCAATAGCTAGAGTTATGCGTAATGAATAAACTGCACCATTTAGAGGAAGCCATCAATAAGCTATCAGAAGCTTTTCTTTCAACCATAGAAGTCTCTAGCAACAACCAACGAGAAGGATCTTTCCATTCGCAACGAAAGGGGAACAATGGCAACAGACAAATTTTCTCTTCCAATATAGTGAAGTTGGCATTCCTAAAATACTCTGGAGAAGATCCAACTGAAGGACTTAGTAGAGTAGCTCAATTCTTTGAATTTCAAGGCACAAATGATAATAAGAAGATATTTGTAGCATCTTTTCACCTTGAAGGGGAAGCTAACCAATGGTGGCAATGGATGCGTCGAACATACAGGAGGAAGGCCGATTAGTAACCTGAGAGTTTTTTAAAAAAGAATTGTTGGCTCGTTTTGGACCGAAAAATTATGAAGATTTTGATGAAGCGTTATCTAGAATTCATCAGGTTGGATCCCTTCGAGATTACCAAAACGATTTTGAAAGGCTAGGCAACCGAGTTCAAGGTTGGACACAAAAGGCTCTTGTTGGCACATTCATGGGAGGATTAAAATTTGAGATCGCCGATGGAATTTGAATATTCAAACCCAGAACGTCAAAGGAAGTCATCAGCCTAGCAAAAATGAGGGATGAACAGATCACCAGAACAAAGAGGTTCACACGACCTCCATTGCTGAATTGTGTACCCTTCGCCATCACTCTAGTGAACTGTTCTACCCCAACAATGACACCCAAGAGATTAAGTTAGGATGAAATGCAGAAACAAAGAGCACAAGGGCTCTGTTTCAACTACAACAACATATTCACCCTAGGATATAAGTGCCAAG
Organism: Populus alba; assembly: GCF_005239225.2. Lineage (NCBI taxonomy): Eukaryota > Viridiplantae > Streptophyta > Magnoliopsida > Malpighiales > Salicaceae > Populus > Populus alba. The sequence continues at coordinate 344,608 of NC_133300.1, read as the reverse complement.
GGCCTCAACTACTCCTTCTTGAGTGCCAACCTAAAGAATATGAGATGGAAGACGAAGAGTTGTAGATGGCAGATAACCTAGGAGATCTAGCTAAACCAAAAATCCCATTACATTCACTAACAGGCTAGACATCCCCACAAACCATGCGAGTAGCAGCTACCATTAGGTCTTAACACATGATGGTGTTGATTGATAATGGATCCACTCATAATTTTTTGAGTGAGAAAATAGCTAGATTGCTTCGACTTTTAGTAGTACCAACAAAATCATTTGTTGTCTGCATAGCAAATGGGGAATGATTATTCTGTTAGGGTTGCTTTAATGAGGTACAAATGAATGCACAAGACATTAAATTTTCACTCGCCCTTTATTCTTTACCCCTAGTAGGACTTCATATGGTGTTAGACATCCATTGGCTAGAGATGCTAGGCTCTGTGGTCTGCAATTGGAAACAATTAACCATGAATTTCCACTAGGATAAACAAGCACGAAGATTACAAGGAATTAACCAACCCATTCAAGCAACATCATTAGCCTCAGTTGCTAAAGAAATGCATCAAAGCCAAATGTTGTTTGCCATCTATCTACAAGCCATAGAGAAGTTCACCTGGGCAGACACTAATCCTGACATGCAATAAATTTTGAAGGACTACATAGATGTGTTCAAGGAACTAACCACACTACCACCTCTAAAAGACATCGACTATCATATTACCCTCAAATAAGATACTGAACCCATCAATATACGAACCTATAGATATGCACATTTTTTTTTAAAAAAATAAAGATTGAAAAACAGGCCCAAGAAATGCTCAACATGGGATTCATTCAGTCCAGCACCAGCCTATTCTCATCCCCGATTTTATTGGTGAAGAAGAAAGATGGCACTTGGTGATTTTGCACAGACTACCAGGCACTAAATTCAACCACCATTTAAGACAGGTTTCCCATACCTACCATAGATGATATGCTAAATGAGTTATATAGGGCAGCCTATTTCACAAAACTAGACTTGAGATTTGGGTATCATCATGTACAAGTTCATGCTCACAATATTCCAATAACTACCTTTAGAACCCATGATGGCCATTTTAAGTATCTAGTTATGCCTTTTGTCTTATGTAATGCCCCATCCACTTTCCAAGCCATTATGAACTCCATATTCCATCCTTATCTTCACAAATTCATACTAGTCTTTTTTTATGACATTCTTGATTATAGTTCTACCTGTGAATCACATATAAAACATGTTAGAACCACATTAGACATACTAAGACAACATTAGTTTTTCATCAATTCAAACAAGTGTGATTTTAGCAAACAGGAACTAGAGTATTTGGGTCATATTATAACACATTAAAGGGTAAAGACAGATAACAAAAAAATTGAGGCCATGATAGCTTGGCCACAAACTACTAATATTACTGACAACATGGATTTTTAGGCTTGACAAGTTATCATAGGAAATTTTTTCAAAACTATGGACTTTTGGATCGGCCCCTAACCAATCTCCTTAAAAAAGGAAACTTTTAATGGATTGTAAAAGCAAAGGTTGCATTAAAAATATTCAAGCAAGCCATGACAACTACCCCGACTCTAGCCATGCCTAATTTTAATAGCTCTTTCATTATTGAAACTGATGCCTCAGGTGATGGAATTGGTGATGTCCTTACTCAGCAAGGCCGACCTATTGCATTCATGAGTTGCGCTTTAGGAATAAGTTTACAAGCATGGTCCATTTACGCCAAAGAAATGCTCGTGATTGTTAAAGCAATTCGGACATAGCAACCCAATCTTTTAGGCAGAAAATTCATCATTCAAACAAATCACATGTCTCAAATATTTCCTGGAACAACGTGTGGCTACTTTTGAGCAACAAAAGGGGGGTAGCAAAGCAGTTAGCTATGACTACAAAATTCTTTATCATCCAAGACATGAAAATTCAGCAGCTGATGCCCTTTCCCACCACCCTGATAACCCTCTCATTAACCCTTTGTTTGTTCCACAGTTTACTCTTTGGGATGATATGAAAAGGGCAATCCAAGATGATCTATATATGTAACAAGTGAGCCATCGATCAACTACAGATCCCACTGGTCCATACTCCATACAAAATAGTTTATGTTTCTACAAACAAAGAGTAATGATTCCATGAGTTATCCGCAACCAGCTGCTACAAGAATTTCATGACAGCAAAATGGTAAGGCATTCTAGCGTATTGAGAACATTCAAAAGGTTAGCTCAATAATTTTATTGGTCATCCATGTATCGGTCTGTCCAGGACTATATTGCCCAATGTGAAGTTTGCCAAAGAACCAAAATTGAAACTCTTACTCTGGTGGAATTACTTCAGCCACTACCCATTCCCTGTCAAGCATGGGATGATATCGATTTGAATTTAATTAAAGGCCTTCCATCTTCCCACGGCTAAGATAGTCCCTTGATGGTCGTAGATAGACTTAGTAAATATGCTTATTTTTTCTTTATCGCATCCATTTTGTTCAAAGAATGTAGCTGAACACTTTGTAGAACATATCATCAAACTCCACGGTATGCTGAAATCAATCATTAGTGATCGCGACCCCATCTTTATTAGCAAATTCTTGTAAGAATTCTTCACGATGTCAAGAACCAAATTGAAATTGATCTTTGTCTACCACCCACAGCCTGACGGACAAGCTAAAGTTGTGAATCATTTTGTTGAACAATACCTCCTTTTTTTTATCCATCAATGGCTACGAAAATGGTATGGTTACTTACCTTGGACATAATTTTGGTATCATACCACCTACCACAACTCAACAGGGATAACACCTTTCCAAGCCTTATATGGTTGGCTTCCTCCTTCCATTCCCTTGTATTTTGATGGGTTATCTCGGGTTAACGAAGTAGATTAAAGCCTCTTACATCAGGATGAATTGCTCCAGCACTTGAAGATAAATTTGGACAGAGCAACTAATAGAATGAAACAGATAATAGACAAATCAAAATGTTTTGTAGAATTTCAAACAGGTGATATGGTTCTCCTAAAGTTACACCCTTATCGCCAATAAACCTCCTTCAAATGAGTTCACCAGAAACTCGCCAGCAAGTTCTACGGCCCTTATTGAATTGAGAAGAAGATTGGCAATGTTGCATATTGATTACAATTACTAGTATGTGTAAGGATCCACCTTGTTTTTCATGTTTCTTTCTTAAAGAAATATATTGGGAGTCCTTCTTAAGTTACCTTAGAGCTCCCACCAATTACAGATGAAAGAATAGTTTCTATAACACCAGAGAACATCATCGATACATGCTGGATTAAACAGGGTGATAAATTTATGGAAGAAAGTTTGGTGAAGTGAAAGCAGTTGCTTATTGAAAACGTTACCTAGGAGAACACAGTTCTATTACATAATCAATTTTCTTATCTAAACCTTGGGGACAAGGTTCCTGTTGGCGGGAGGAGTATTAATAGATCGAGAAGATCTGAAAGAACCCCTAAAAAGAATCCTAAGTTTTCGGCTTGAGTTAGACCAAGTATAAGCCTTTACATTTTATTTTTCCTCAACTGTTGTTTTGCACTTTTGCTCATTCAAAGTTGTTACAATGCATTTCTCTTGAAATAAGGTTAGGTAGTTTCCAGAGTTGAAGCTAATTTGTTAAGCTTAATTCTATTTATTATATAGAATGTTAGCAATGAATAAGGACAACAATAATTTTCTTGAAAACACTTGTGGTTTAGCTTTTACCCAAAGAAAGTTAGTATTCATTAGCATTGTTTCTCCTATTTGATCGGGACCTATCATCAAGTTCCTCGAGTGTGCTTTTTACCTTTGGTAACACTGTTTTAATAATTGGTGACTATTTTTTTGCTAGTATTGTTGCAGTGTAAAAGGGGAGCTTTTGAGGGAGAGGAATTAAAACCGTGTTAGTTTAGGTAGATGGATTAAAACTCTCACCGTTCTTATCTATCTTGTACACGAGCTTATTGTTACTGAGCCTTGGAATATAAATGTAAAGCTGGCGAGTAGCAGTTTTAGCCATATCCCTTCCTTCATGGTTAGTCATGATTTCAAAAAGCACATCTTTGAAAATGGGTCATTTCAGCTTTATAATTGTGCAAGTATTCGTGCGTGGGCATCTTTTGCTCGTTTATATGCTGGCTTCTTGTCCAAGTTTCTTTGTCAATTGGTTGTGTTCCATCTAAAACCTTGTTAATGGTCTGTTTTTGTAGCTTATATCTGTAATTGACCGCCATTGATTATCAACAGATCATCCTATCAAGTTCATTTCTAGAAGGCACCCACCCACCCTGAAATTTAAGATTAAGCCATGTATGTTTCTTCACCTTAAAGGAGCTTACAAGGCAAAATGACCATCCTTTTTTAACCCTAGCTCTTTCCATTTAGCAGACACTGTTCTTGCAACCATCAGTGAATATTCACTTTCGAGTGTGAAAAGATCTCTCTTATCTTGGATGTCAAATTCCCACTTGTAAGCAGCCTCTTGGTAGTTTTTGAGATGAAAATTACAATAAGAAAAAAGCATACAAAGTGATATTTTTGTTAATGTAGTAGTATCTGCTACGGTGAATGAAAAGAGTTGTGTTTTTCTAAAACAGGGTAATGTTAATTTAATTATAAGATATATCTATTTATTTTAAATAAAAGTAAGTTAATTTAATTGTCAGAAATTGTCTATAAAAATAGATAATTTTAACATGGTTTTTATTATTCAGAAAACTTCGGTATCTCTAAAATTTCAAAATCTCTTTGCTCTATTTTACATAGCATAACTTATAATTTTTTTTGGTTCACACCCTTTCTCTAAGAAATTATAAAATATGAAGAAATTTTTTAACGTTGAAGTCATAATTACTAATAGAGAAATAAATATAAGAAAAATATGATTCTCTTATCCTTTTGTTTTAAAATTGATATCATTATAATTTTTTTTCAATATATATAAAAGCAAAGCAAGAGAGCAGAAAGAAAAGGGGCCAAAACCAAAATTGCAACCAGAAGGTAGGCCTATATATAGGGTGAGGGGTGCTTGGTAAGTGATCGAGTGAAGGAAGTTATGGCGACGGCGACTATGGCTGCAACAGCTGCTAAGCTTATAAAAGGCGGGGGAAGTCCACAAATGCTCCTTTCCTCATCCAAATTGGCATTCTCCTTTTCATGTTTCCCCATTATTATTCATAAGAAGAAGAAACCCATAAATAATATTCCACTGCTAATTTCATTTTCAGCAGCAAGGCATAATTACCATCTCCACCATTCATTTTGCACCACTGCAAATGTGAATGCGGATGCCATCTCTACATCAGATTCAGAATCACAATCAGGAGGAGGAGACGCTAACAGTGATGATACTGGTACTAGTATGAGTAAAATAAAAGATGCAGGGAACCTGCTCGACATAAGGGTTGGGCGCATAATCAAAGCGTGGAGGCATGAGGAGGCTGATTCCCTCTATGTGGAACAAGTGGATGTAGGTGAGGCAGAGCCTCGGATCATCTGTAGCGGTCTAGTTAGATACATCCCCCTGGACCACCTGCAGGATAGAGATGTGGTGGTGCTTGCTAATCTGAAGCCCAGGAACATGCGGGGTGTTAAGTCAAATGGAATGCTGATGGCTGCTTCAGATGCCTCCCATGAGAATGTTGAGCTTCTTCAACCACCTGATGGTTCAATCCCCGGGGATAGGATCTGGTTTGGATCCCCTGATGACCAAACTAACCTTCCCGATCCTGCCTCTCCCAATCAGGTAAAAGGGTTGTTCTATTTCTTCATCGACCTGCATTCAACAATCCCATCATGAATATACCCATGAATATGTCTATCTGTTGCCTCATGCATGCAGATACAAAAGAAAAAGATTTGGGAATCAGTGCAACCTCATCTAAAAACTGATGATTCTTCCATGGCAATTCTTGGAGGGGAGCATTTTATGCGGACATCTGCTGGGGTTGTTGCATCCAAATCTCTGAACAATGCCAACATCTCTTGAGAGGAGAAGATTAGTTAATTATTCGTGTTGCTGTTGCTGTTTTATTTTCAAGTACTTTATGCTACATACTAATGCTTGATATTTTCATCGCCCTTTTCCTCTCACTGAGAAGGAATAGGGCATGTTTTGTTTTTAGCTCGCTCCCTCGTGTGCACCCTCCAAGCTAAGCCTCTCAAGAGTGTTTGCATTGCTTGTCTTGTCTGCCGCTAATTATATTAACTTTCAATTGATTGAAAATCGAAATGAAGTTTCCATTTATTATTTCGCCTTTGAGCCATGGTGCATCGCCCCTCACTTGAGCACCTCAAACCATGCCACTTTCCTTAGTTTGTTCAGATGTATTGTTGTATCTGTATACACCCTGTGGAAGGCACCAGCTCACATTAAGAAAAGTCATGTCGAGTGCTTGAGCAGGATAACGGTTGATTGATTGATTAACCAAGGGGTGCCTTGGATGTACTGGAACTTTTTATCAATCAAGAGGTTAACACCTTTACGATCAACTAAAATTGATTTTCATTTATTTTTATCATTTATTTTTAACATTGATTTTCATTTGCAATCAATTGTGTTCATTTTTTTCAGAATAATACCTTACGATCAACTAAAATTGCAAGCCTCTGGTGGAGGATCTTGCAATGCAATAAGCTACACTAAAGAAGAATTACTAGATGTATCGGACTGAATCGAATCTGCACACGCGATTAGGGTGTGAGGAAGATAGCAGGAAGGTTGGGTGGTGATGTTGATGGCCCTTAACCCCGACCCTGCTACTATGCTAGTTATTTCTCAAGCGAAGTTCTTCTGCTAACTAGAAGGAAAAAAAAAAAGAACATGAAGCCAGCCAATGGAGGTCAATTGCACAGTGAAGGACCATGACCTGGAGATTATGACACCTTAAAAAACGAGGAACGCAGCTCAATTGAAAAGTACCGAGAAAAAGAGGCAATCATATTTTCTTAAAGCTTAGAATTGGTTGCCACTCCAAATACAAATTTGCAGCATATAATGGAGAGGGGAGTAGCAAAATCACAATGAATTATTATTACATTTCAATACGGAAATAATTTCAAAAACAATGTATGCCCATAAGAAGATTAAAGCTGGGATTCAACTTAGGATAAAGCACCACCATTTTTTTGGGGACTAGGATACTCTTAGCAAATGCAGGGGTTGCAAAGGGCCCCTAGCATCATAAATCCGCGAAGACAGCAAAAATATCCCCATGGATGTAATCATTATCTACCAAGCTGACCAAAAAGTAGCTGCTCTGCACCTGCAAAATTTAACATTGTACCATCAGTGAATCCGATGCCGCCTTCAGCAAATGAAATGTGCATGCATGTCTGTATATAACATATGCACACGAGATTCATATTTAGTGCACATTTAATATTGTGATGCAGAGTGCTTTTCAAAAGTAGTTTTTGCTTGAAAATAAATCAAAATGATTTTTTTTCAGATTTTCTTTTTATTTTTTATATCATTAAATCAAAACCATCCGGATGCTTTTTCAAGCCAAACACACCGAAATGCAGTCAGTTACAAACGCAATGTTAAGAAGGCTGTTACCTCTTCAAGTAGGGTTCTGGATGGGTCACCCTCTGGGTACAAGGAAGCCCATCCTCTTGACCAGATTTCAAATGCCTCATCCTTCCACACACTGAAGCTGGTGGGATCCACAACAGTTGGTTGGATAATCTCCTTTGCTGGGAAGACTCCCCAGGTTACAGCATTCACATCAGTCAGGGCAACATTAGAGATCCAACTCCCTCCTTTGTTCACAGCAATGTAAGTTACAGAAGGGAAAGACTTGCACTTCTCCACAAGAGCATTCAGCTTGTCCTTGGAGCAGAAAAACTCTAGATAAGCCTTCTGATATACATACCCTCCTGGCCCACCCCAACCTGCAGGACATATATGGCATGGGTTCATCAAGTCAAAGATGTCATATGTGCCTTCCATAATCATGCTAAGGCAAATGATATGAGGGCCATTTTCACCTAAGATTCTTTACAGAACCAAAATCAAAAGACTACTGCAGTCCAAATATAAAGGGCTCAAATCTTTAACTAGTCCCTTCATATAGCAGAATCCCCAAGGTCATCCTTGAACATTTACTTTAAAAACCTCTTTTACTTTACAAATCATAGATATTGAAGGCTAAAGAAAAATGAACCACATCACTTTTTGGAATTTTGCAAGCATCAAAGTTACAATAAGCTAATGGCACTGAAGACATGAATGTAACATGATTATCCAGTATTCTCCCAGAACTTTGCACGAATTTTGCTAGTTTCTAACCGACATAATGCTAATGATACATTAGATTACAAATAAGAAATGCAAGTACCACTTACCAACAGATGGAGAATCAGATTTTTCCCCATTGACAGCTGGTTGACTATTGATAGTCAGGAATCCCTTCAAGTTGATCTTACCCAGCTGTTCATTAATGATTTTAGTCTCTGGCTGAAGGCCATCTAGTTCTGACCAAGGACTACTTTTCAACTTCCCAAGGCAGTATACCTTGAATTTCTGATAATCAAAAGTTCCACATGATTGGGTTAAAAGGTTAAAAAAAAAGAAGTTAAGAGTAACTAGAAATGGAAAAGAGAAAACACAAAGTAACCGTGGATGGAAACTCTACCTCGTATATATCCTCAACACTTTTCAAGGGGGCAGCCCACTCATCAAGAAGTTTCTTGCCACGTGCCCGGGGTCGCATAAACTATATTGAAAAATTATAACTTGCATCGTATTAACAAAAAAAATATACATTTCTCTAGACTGCATTTTATTAAAGCAAAGGAATAGAGGGCAATTACAAACACAAGTAATTGAAGCTTGGGTCCTCATCTAGAATTTATGCAAGGAAAAAAAAACAAGAAAAAGAAAAGGCAAAGCAAAAGGGCTCTCTTCATTTCTGTTCCATCCATTCTCACCCTTAGCTTTCTCCATTCAGTAGTCATTGTTCTTGCAGCCTTCAGAGAATATCCACTTTCAAGCATGAAAATAACTTTTACTTGGATGCCAATCCCCTATTAACAATGCACCCTCTAACAGGTTTGAGATGAAACTAAGAGAAGCAATTATGCTAGTTATTAGGTTATTTTTTAGTATGATATGTACATCATAGTGCTCTTACGGCATTCTATCCCATTTATTTTTGGAGCAAAAGGAACTATACAGAGTTGTCCTGTTTGTCTTGCAGGACCTATAGAAATTCTGCCTGTGTAACTTTATGTTTATCAAAGCAAAACATATTTGTCAAAAGTGATTTTTTTTTTTTTAATACAGGATGTATGATAGCCAGAACATTCTATGCTATCCAAGGGAGTAACTAATGCGTACTCATTATTTAGAAGTTATTTAAAAGAAGATGAAGCTTCAAGAGCCACAAAATTGTGATTTAATCATGTGTTCTCCTTGCAAGGTTTCTTATAGTGGTTGGCAGCGCGTTTTGGGTTGTTGAAATAGCAATTCCTTATTCTTCTAAGGTTCTCCTACAACTGAAATATTCCTCTTTATTTAATTATATATAAAAAAAAAAGGACGAGAAGGTGAACAAGCAATCCAACCTAAAAAATCTTATATCAATATACCTAACATTCTACATCGTTAGAATGAAAAGATAACTATGCAAACTTGTTAGTTATTGCTGCAACAAACTAGATTGCAAGTGATTAAATTGCACTGGATGACTTTAAAAAGAACGAAAAACTCCTAAAAGGAAGAAACTAAAGAACTGAGTTCAGTAAGCCTCTGCACCTGATAGTCAGATAAAGCACCATAGGATGGATTGCGAGAATCACCCCATCGGCCATGAGGGTACTGGTCCCAACCTATTGTCCTTGTTAGGTAGCTCTTTGGACGATTAGCCCTGCAATCATCAGCAATAAGTGTCAAATGTATTGGAAAAAGAAAGCAATAATAAAGGAAAATTAAATAATGCATCTCCAATCAAACTGAATCTGCACAAAAGAAAATAGGGAATTCGAGACGAATTACATACCAAAATATCGGACGGACATCTTCTTTTACACGGAAAACATTTGTCGGGGGGCGCCATGGTAACGGCCTTGTAATCTTGGACTCTTCAATCAAACCAAGATTCTGCCATTGTAAGTCTACCATCAGATGCAATCATAGGTAATACTATGAGCATTTCAAGGAAAAATAATGAAATGGAAACCAGAAGAAAACCATTAATATAGCTAAAGCAGATTTCTCCATGTTCAGAGTATAGAGATGCAATGTCTTGATTCCATGAGCTAAAATCTTCTTGCACATTTCAGTTCCAAGGTGAATCCCATAGGCTCTGACAGCTTCTTCATTATCCTTGATAGGCTCCAATGCCGCAGTAACCTCAGCTGGTACCTAAATTAAGAAATGAAACATGGCGTTGACTATGAATTCGTTATCATTTGCATGATGGTTTCATTTGTTTCGAACAGGGAGAAAACAAGGGAAGATAGCACAACAGTAATATATATACCTTGGTTTTGCAAAAACCAGTCATACGTATGAAGCCCTTGTAGTTATTAATAGGCATAATACCAGGGACAATGGGACAAGAGATTCCGATTTGGCGGCAGTCATTCACAAATTTCAAGAAAATATCAGTATCATAAAAGAGTTGAGTAACAATTAGATCAGCCCCAGCATCCACCTAGAAATTAAAAAAAAAAAAAAGCATTAATTAAATAAATAAACTACTAGTTAGATTCATAAAGATAATTAAAGAAAGGAAAACTAAGGACCTTCTGCTTCAAATAAGCAAGATCTTTATGGTAATCCTCAGGAGTAGCAAATCCATCACTTCCAATCACATCAGGATGTGCCTCTAAATTAGATTAACAGAGAATTAATTAAAGAGCTGGATCAGGTTTGAAATAAGCTGAGATCATTTCGACAATTTAATTTAACGAAAAGAAAAGGGAAAGCAGAGGGAAGGATGAAGAACCTGGATAGCCAGCGACAGTTATGCCGAAGTAATCACCATGTTTGGATCTGATATGTTTGACCTGCATTACAAAGAAACACAAAGAATAAGAAGGATTGATTTCGATTCCGGTTGATTAAAGAAATGGAATGGAATGGAATGAAAAGAGGTTCTAACGAGGTCGAGAGCGCAAGCGAGGCCGCCTTGGATCTGGACGAATTTATCCTGACCATGAGGAGGATCGCCACGAAGAGCAAGAACATTCTGGATTCCATTGGATTTGATGGTTTCGAGGGCGTGATCGATCTTCTCAACGGGCATGTTGGTGCAGGTGAGATGCATCATAGTCTCGACACAGATGATGTTCTGCATCTTGTTGGCGATGTCTAAGGTCAGATCTGCGGTGGAGCCACCAGCACCCCAAGTGATGTCACAGAAGGAAGGATTGTGAGAGACCATCCTGTCCATTCTCTCGAACAGGTTGTCCACTCCATCATCGGTCTTTGGGGGAAAGAATTCGAAGGAGAAAACAACCTTATTATTGCTGCAGCTATCTCCTCCATTTCCATTGGCATCTCCTGCTCCTGCTGCCGCCCTTATCTTATCAATAACCTTCATTCTGTGCTTCTTGACAAGTGCCAAGGGGGAGGGGGGAGGATCCGGATAGAATGAAAGAGTTAAGAGCAAACCCGCACCGACAAGTAGCAGTTGTAGTTGTAGTTCATCGATTTTATTTTTTTTTCTATTTATAGACAGAGAAAGATGAGATGCAACCACCAACCACACCCCCCCAAGCCAGCCGAGGAATTGCACGCCCACGCCAGCTCCTCCTTTACCAAATCCCCGGCTGTTGTTGTTATTATTATTTTAGTCTATTCATTGAGTAATGCACCTTATTTATTATTTATGTGGTAATATAACGCATATAATCTTCCACTTTAAAACACATTTTCTCAGACTTGAAGCATACTTTATACGATCTTACTGGGATGGTAACTCACCGTGTCCCCGTAGATTTATACATTTCCGTCCAATAATAAAAAAAGCAGAATTAATTTTCTTTTTGTTAATTAAAGAGTGATAGTAAGTACTTTTACTTGGGTCACAATCCCAAAAGGGGCTAAAATTGTTATTGTACCATGGTGCGTGTGGGTGCGTGTGTGTATACGGAGCCTGCCTCGGGTTTGAGCGAGCAGGAAGGTTGACTAAAAGTATGAAACTCCATGGCTTTTTATGATTTAACTTATTACCAAGAATCTATTATTTACTAAATACAAAAAGGGCGATAATTCAATATCTCTCTAATGGTGCATGGAACTCCCTTGCAACAACCATCTTTTCTCCACACAGAAAGCGAGTGAGGGGATCTAAAAATGCCCGCCAGGGCTCGTTGTCAGTCCCGCATCTTGTTCCATGGGTTAAGCTCAAGTATCTGATGCATTAAACTTGAACTTGGGGGGTCCGAAATGAAAAGAGGAAACAAAAAGAAGGGTTGTTTGGTGAAATTGCATCCACTTGTCATTATCCCCTCCTACTCCCACCGTCCCCACCCAAAGACTATGGGGAAATGGTGGCTTCGGGGGGGTTGGGATGGTTCAGGTTGGTGGGAGGGGGCCCACCAGACCTACCCCCATTCCCCCTCATCGCCAATTCCTCGCTGCACAACCACAGCCGAGTAAAATATCTTTCAAGCGGCACGTGCTTTGCTTCTGTCGTTTTAGTTAGGACCCAAACCTACAATTTGTCAACATCATCTTGAGCTTGGTTCTGTTTCTTGGTTGAATTCAGTCCTGATTCTAATGGCAAAAGGCTGAGAGACACATGACATGAGCTGTCTGGTTACCTCATGCAAAGCACAAATGCAAGAGTGATCATTCAACCACCAATTCCCTTGTGTAGGGTCGGCCCACTCTCGCCGGTCTCTTGCTCCACTCCTCCACCGTGGTGGTCACAGCAAAGCAAACTACAGAGGAAGAGCCCCATCGGCCTAATGTTCTTACCAGATAATAATCCTCCATCCCAGAGTTCCTTATTATTCAAAGAAAACTAAAACCGAAAAACACATTCCAGACAAACATCCTGCTAAATGTAAACCCTTTGCAATCAAATATTGTTTTATTGGGGCACAGAACTAGCTCATACACCTGGTACAACATTTATGCAAATATGTCAGGTTAGGTCAAGCGCTACATTTGCCCACCATTATTACCTGCAATCCTGCGATGAAGATAACAATTGCATCAGGTTATAGCATTTCGTCTCATCAGCAATCCTTTATTTAAGAAAAATCACAATTACTCAACCTGGAATCAAATCACAAAGTTACGAATTCCCAATCTTCTTTCGACATGTCAAGAAATTTAACAGTGCCATCTTCAAACATGATCTGCAAGAATATAAATGAAATCAGAAATGATGACGACACTCAGTTGACCTAACTGTAACCTAATAAAGAGCTCTTCTTACCGAGTGTTTTCTTGAATGCTCATCATACTGTTTAATAATCCCAAAATATCTGGAAAATCAAAGCATGGAAAATAAAAATAATTAATAGACCACCACATATGCAAGCTATCAGAACTCGGTTTTTTTATTGAACCTATGAATGAGAGTTCATGAACTGGGGAAAAAAAAAAAAACATTTCTGCATGAAAGCCTGAGCAATATAAGTAGCCTTCTAAACATACATCTGATCAGTGCGACTAGATAGTCTAACCACTTCGCCAATGCAATTACAGGAGTATGTTGGTAGGCTACTGAAAGCATGTTGCGAACTCCCTGGGATGGAATGAAGAACAACAAAGGAATAACATTCAGATAACAATATTGCAGGATTTTGCAGCCATTAAATTAACAAAACAAGGTAACATGCTGAAGGAAACTTCCTTACCTGTGTGCAAACCTCCATTCTGGTGAACCTTCACAAATAACAATACCAGTATCAGTCTGCTTTGCATAAATATATGCACATCATGTGCAGGAAAAAAAAAAAAAGAACAGAAAAGAGGGGAAGCTGAATGGCAACATAAGTGTAAAACCATACATATAACCACCACATATACATACATCTTTTCCAGACAGCATTGCTTTCAGTTTGGGAGAGGATACAGCCACCTGGCATGCTACTAGTTTTAATGCAGCATCTGAAGACATTTTAGGCTTGCTCGGTTTAACCCCTAGCTTTTTCCTGCAGCCTGAGGCACCACAGTGGCAATCTTGATCTGCACCAAATTGGACAAACCTGCTAAATTTATTAGATTGGACTAAGTATAGATTTTGAAACAACAATAAAAAACTAAATGTCTAAGAATGCTCACTGTGTGAGCAATAAAACACTCATCCATAATTAAAGAAAGCAAAAGAGTGGATGCAAGCACTCATACTGATAATCATATGTCAGATGCTCGCCCTTTCGTATGTCATGTGTTGCAAATATGCCAATTCTTGTCTCGCCATCAATTATCCTTTAAGAAAAGAGATGGATAAATTAAGATCGTCTAAAACATGTATGACTGTAATGTTGACTAATAGGATTAAAGTGAGGAATAAGGGTCAATGGAGAACCATTTCTGCATCTCGGTATTAGGAGAACAACTGTGGTTTATATATCTTGACTTGTTTCCCTTGTAAGTAGCATCAATTACCATATTGCGATTGATTTCACACAAGTAAAAGTTTGTTTCCCCACGGTGTTTCATTTTCCAAAGCCTTTCCTCACATGTATTATCATCAATAACTGCATTAAATAATAGATTAAGTATTAATTAATAGGTTTCCAAAATGATGAAACATCAACCTGTCATATATGAAATTTCAATTGAATACCAAGCAGGGACCAGAGACATCACCTTCTCCAACATACTCTATTACAAACTCTCCTTGTTTAATATCTTCATCTGCCACAATTCCAGAGCCACATTTCTCGGTCTACAAACAATACCTTCTTAACTTCATATATTGAGTGCACAAAGAAAAGTGAACAGAAACCAAAGCACTATGACATTTGAACATCAAATAAATTGTGGATAAAAATTCTTAAGAAGATGAGAGGAATTATTTTCCAGGTCCACAATCCATAGCCTAAATAACAATATCCAAGATAAAGAAGAGCAGGAAGACGGAGACAGAAAAGTCATGTACTTGTACCAATAAGATCCTTGTGGTTCTTTTTTCCTTAATACAAGTATCATTCTCAATGCCCTTCACCCTTGATTAATATAGTCCTTCTACTCTACATATTAACTAAGACAAATAAAAGCCACAGAAATATACCTGCACTAATTTCATCTTCTTCAGTGGTCGGTGCTGGAATGGTTTGTTGCTGCATGAACTCCCACATTTGCAGCCTGAAGAGCAGCTAGACAGCAGCATCCTTGGAGATAATAAAAGTAATGATAAGAGTTTTTAAACTATTAAAGAAGCTTCCAAATATATTAGAAACTCAACAGCAATAATAATAACATAAGACACATATAAAGCTACAAGAAATACTATTAACCACACGCTCCAATTATTGAAGACAAGGAGTGGATAAAAAGAAGGGGCACGATTAAATTGTTAGATAATAATTGCTATTAAAGAAGCTCCCAGAGAATGAAAACAATTAACAATAACAATTATATAAATGCTGCATGACATCATCTTAATCATTCAGCTCCAATTACCTAAGACAAGGCATCGGGTGACAGTGAACATGATCATGGACATGTTCCCAGGTCATTGTTACTCACTATGAATTTCAGACAACTGCTGTTAAATTAAATGATCTCACCATGATAATTGTTCATTCAGATTCACATGCATGACAGACACTCCAGTATCAACTCTAGATTTAGGCAGGGTTACATGCACATGTTTCACAGAAAATCAAACTCAAGTATAAACCTATTTCAACCAATCAGATCATCCTGCTCTGACAATTAACAAACATCAAATCTAACCATAAACTTATTTTGACCTCTTGATAAGCAACGAGCAAAACCGCAAATATGCACTGAGCAAGGATATCATTGTACAACATGAACATTTATTGCATTGGCTAAAGCTTGGGTTCAAGTTAGGCACTAATCAATGGCCAGGAGCTCTGACTTGTCTATGTGCACAGGGCCAGACTCAACTTTTAAGTATTGGAGGGGACAAGAGGCTAAATTACTATTTTGAGGGGATCATTATGCAAAGATAACACCATAAAATTATCTTTGACTGCTAGAAATGGTATATATTTCATCTTCGAGATGGGGAGCCCAGGGGCCCCTTTTACCCCTGTATCTCCCTGCATGTAAATGTTCTAAACAGTAACTCGTGAGAGATCAGCTAATAAAGTAGAAAGTGGCGGACACCAAAAACTCATCATAAATAGGGACGGAGTACTAGAACTTGTACAAAGAATTAAGAACAAGTTACAAAGGCAATCTGACCAATGAGTGGCATCTCCAGAAATCAATCATGTACAATCCAATAAGGCATAAAAATAAACATGTATAAACTGAAAATAAAGTTGAAGCCAGTAAAATTATATCAAACTAACATGCTATTACATGAGACTCGGTTACGAACTGTATATGGCATGAAAACTTATCATATATAACTCAGAGTAACCATGATATTGATGGCCACCTCTTACCCACAATGGCAATCTCTATCACACACACGAGAGGAACCCAGTGATGCACTGCAGGAGCAGAATATGCCATCGTCCTCAAGGCGCCTTTTAATCTTCTTGGTGAGATATATATCTTGAAAGTGTCGATCAAGAAAAGCAAATGTGGTATGTTCATACATGGAGATGGAGATAGAAAGAGAGAACCCAGTGCTTTAAAAGCACAAGGACATATGATATCAGTTTCAATTCCGATCAATGAAATGTCTACTGAAGCAATGCAGAGTCCACAAAAGGAAGATCCAAACAATGGAAGGAAAAGCAAAACATCATAACAGCTTTCTAAGCCAAAAAATGAACACTAAAACTGTAACCCCCATAAAATGGCTTTATAAAGTAACATATTTTGAGTGGATACTGCGCTTTATGAGGGTGTAGGCTGTAGACTTTGATTTATTAAATGCATCGGGAAGCTCAAACTCAACTTGATTTCCTATCTCCTTCAGCAACTTGTTGAATGCAAGGGTGATTCGTTGATCAAGGTTCTAATGAACAAAAGAAACAGCAAAAAGCACCGTCTCGGTGAGTTTATCAAAGTAACACCCTAGAATCAGATCAACCCAATGTCGTAATATCAGAAAAGGATAAGTACATAAGGAATTAGTTGAAAGAGCATTGCCATCTTAAAGTAAGTTGTAAAGCGAAAAAACCAGGTTGAAATATCCTAAAATTGCAAGGTAATTAATCTCAAGAAAGAAAGAAACAGGATCCTATGAGAGGTAGGTATGAGATAAACGATTACATGTCTAAGACAGGAGAACAGAAACATTGAGAAGAAAAGGAGAGCATATGCAGTCGAATTTTAGTGAATAAGAATTTCAGAAGAGAGCAATGTCACATTAGTATGGCAAGATGGCGTTGCTGCTGCTAAAACTATATCCATGTAAGAACAATTTGTTAAAAGGAAGACGCGAGCCAGTCACCTATAAATCCAACATCCCAAATGGATAATCTTCACTGATGAACTATAAAGAAGTAAGAAGAGAGAATTGAAAACTAGTTCAAGTTTGAATGTCAAGCTAAAAGGAAAAGAAAATAGAAAGAAGAGCAGAGTAACCTTCTTCGCAGCAGGCATGGCTTCCAGTAGCATAAGCTTGCAGAATGCCAATCATAAGGGATATTACAGTGAGTCAGCAACTAAAGATATCCATTGAAAAGACTTGAAAAAAAAGAGAGAGATAAAAAAGAATTGATGATAATAAAAGGAAATGGGCGTAAAGATTCTCAAAGGGTGGAAGGCAGAATCAACTTAATCGTAGTTGGAAAAAATAAAAACCCAGAAATCAAACACCAGGAACAGACACTGTGAATTCTTTCTCAGTCCACAAAAGATGTTCGTAAGGCAAGGAAGGACATTTTAAAAAGTGAATTCGTTTGATTCAATTCTTAGGAAACCAGTTACCAAACAGAGAATGTTTTAGTGAATAGATCTCATCTGGTGTGGTGTCAGCAAGCGAAGAAGAAAAGATTGCTTTGTTTTAATGGATAAAGAAAAGGGAGGAAGGAGAGGAATATGAGAGGCAAGAGTGTGTGTGTGTGTGTGTGTGTTGTGGCTTACCAGGGGAAGTGAAGAGAGCAGATCTTCTCTCTTCTTCTTCCTCTTGTGCCTGTTGAGGGAGCGAGGGAAGTTGCTTTTTTCTCTCCCTCGCCCTGACAATATTTTACTGCCTGGCTCACTTACAAACGGATGTGTGATATGGCAATAAATTAATAAAAACTAACGACCAAAGAAGGAAAAGTAAAGAAAGGAAGGAGGAGCGCTTGTTTTTGAATTTTAATTTTCTTCTTCCTCTTAGAGAGAGAGAGAGAGAGAGAGAGAGGTGTATCCATCCATTGGACTGGGCTGGGCCCATAGCTTGGATTTTCTAAGAAGAGAAGAAAAGGGCCAACCCGAAAGAAAGAGAGGCCCGAGACCCAGCTGGAAAATGCAACGACAGCGCAGAGAGCTGCTTTAACATGACATAACATCAACCAATAGTCTCTCACACAACACACACGTGGTGATTGAAATTCAAAACGACAAAACCAGTAATAATTATTATTGCTATTACGCTCCCTCCCCCATCATAATCATTGGGGAAGAGTAAAATAATAAACAAAGAAATAAAACATTGTATAATTCCACAGATTTACAGACAAAAAGAAAGAAGCAAGGAATTCCTCCTCGATCAAACAAGAAAAAAAAAAAAAAAACAAGCAGAAGTCTAGCACGAGTAGAAGAACTTGAAGAAGAGGCTGTTAAATTAAAATAAATAAATAATCAAATTTGTTTCATGTTTGATAGTTTGCGTGTCCCTCCCCTCTCCTCTCAAACTCTGAAACACAAGCCAAGCAAAGGAGACTCCTCTCTCCCTTTCCTCGCTGAAATCAATCTCGAATCGAATCGATTCAGGTATCGATTCCCTCTCTCTCTCCCTGTGTATGTGTATAATTGTTGATAAATAGAATTGATCATGGTCTTATTATTAACGCACTGCTTTCTTGATTTGGTTTAGGGTTTATATATATATGTATATCTCTGAATAGATTAGTTAATAAATTTTAATTTTGTTGGAATTTTATTTTTTCAATACAAGACTGTGTCGTCGAGAATAGGTCGATCAGTATTATCTCGATGGCATGAGCTTCTTTTAAATAAATAAATGATTGAATTAATTAATTAAATTTCTTTTTATTAATAAAAAAATGAATTATAGGCAACCATCAATCCGATTTGCAGACCTTTGATCACTGTCTACTAGTGAATAAATCTCTAATTCGTTCCATTTTTTGTGTTGCTCAGCCACATAAACTGTGTTTCTCTTTGGATTCTTGACGACACTCTGGTTGTGTCTATGAGCCCTTTCTATTGCTACATGCTGCTCGATGACTAGGTAATGAAGGGTTTTCGTGAAAGGGGGTTTGTTGCTTCTTCCAAATCTTCATCTACAGCTGAATCCCCAAATAGATCTTTCACTTCTGATTCTTCAGAACTGGGGTCCGCCGACACCAAGTTTTCCAAGCCTTCTTTATGGTCAAACTTCTTTGCATCAGCTTTCTCTGTCTTTGATACACATTGCGATTCATTTTCAACTAGTGAAAAAAAAGCACCTCATATTAGACATGGTAATGGTTGGACGTCAGCTGTGAAGAAAATTGTGGCAGGTGGCTCAATGAGGAGGATCCAAGAGTGTGTATTAGGGACAAGCAAGACAGGGATTTCTAACACAACTAGTGACATTTGGCTCCTAGGAGCATGCTACAAGATTTCACAAGATAATTCTTCTGGGGATGCTGCTGCTACCAATGCTTTAGCTGCCTTTAATCATGATTTTTCTTCACGAATTCTTATCACATATAGAAAAGGTTTGTGTTATGACTTTTCATCCATTTCAGCGTATCTTTAAGTAAAGCTTTAGCAAGCATAATAATCATAACTATGGGGAGCTGTCCTAAAAGTGTTCATTTATAGGGTTTGATGCTATTGAAGATTCAAAACTTACCAGTGATGTAAGCTGGGGTTGTATGCTTCGGAGTAGTCAGATGCTTGTTGCTCAGGTATACTGCTGCTGCTGCATTTCTCACATCAATACTCTCTTCTATGATAGTTCAATCATTTCAGCTAACTTTCAAGCCCTTAGTCCTTATATGTTTTGTTATGATGCTTGCCTTCCAGTTAATTGGTGAATTCTCATTTCTGACTCTGCAGGCATTGCTTTTTCATCGATTAGGGAGATCTTGGAGAAAACCTTTGGACAAGGTGAACTTGTGGATTTTCAATTTTAATGAATTCATTTTTTCCCACCATACAACGATGAATCAAAAAAAAAAAAAAAAAACTTATCTTGCTGCACTATCATGTATTACTTTTCATCCTCCCAATTTAATTATGCAGCCATTGGATCGAGAATATGTTGAGATTTTACATCTTTTTGGTGATTCGGAGTCATCGGCTTTCTCTATTCATAATCTTCTTCGGGCTGGAAAGGCTTATGGCCTTGCAGCTGGGTCATGGGTAGGCCCTTATGCGGTGTGCCACTCTTGGGAATCTCTAGTCCGCTCTAGAAGAGAGGAAACCAATCTTGAATACCAGTCACTTTCAATGGCTGTTTATGTTGTTTCTGGTTCTGAAGATGGGGAGCGAGGGGGAGCTCCAGTTCTCTGCATTGAAGAAGCCGCTAGACATTGTTCAGAGTTTTCTAAAGGTCAAGAAGATTGGACGCCAATTCTTCTATTGGTTCCTTTGGTTCTTGGGCTTGATAAAATAAATCCAAGGTTTGTGATCATGTTCTACACCTACTTTCATATTGAAATCATTGTTGCTTTAGCTGAGAAATCGATTTGCTTTGTGTGTTGGTTTGGTTAGGTCTAATTTGCTGCTTTCATAGAGATTAAATAAAGGAGCATCCATTGCATTCATGAACTGTGATGCTGTGTTTCACCATTTAAGGTGGAAGAATAGTTGAATATTTTGTACCTAACTGGAGCCTTTTTAATTTTCCATGAAAATAAAATGATTATTTTTATACCTGGTAGGCTGGATGCAAATGTTTGTGGGAAGCCTTTGATAGAAGTGACATGGGGCAATTAATGTGAGTCAAATTAAATACCATTGTCTTAACTAACTTTCACAAATAAATACCTAGACTTTGGAACCTGGGGATGTTGTTGAGCATTTATAAGCTAGAAGAAGTTTACAGTCAAACCTTTTACCTGGTGATTGGCTGAAAAATGCATACCCTAATTATCATTTTTTCTACATATTAATGGGGTGCTTCTCCTATTGGAAAGTAACAATGGTGCATTGAGAAAATAGATTTTGGTTTAGGGATATTCCCATTTTTATAGTGGAGAGCTTCAATTGGATGATCCTGTTTTTCTTGTGTAAGGCAGTTTTTCATTTGGTTGCCCAGCATTCCTTTGGGGAATGGGGAAATGTATCATATGATTCAACATTAAAAACAAATAACGAAATCACTTCTTATTTCACTGCTCCCTGATTCTATTAGCATAACATAACTTTAGACATGTATTTAAAGTTCTGTCATGTTTTATTTGTTAACCAGTTGGAATTTAAACTGTTCTCAGGTATATTCCGTCCCTGCAAGCAACATTCACCTTTCCCCAAAGCCTTGGAATTTTGGGTGGGAAACCTGGTGCTTCAACATATATTGTTGGAGTGCAAGACGAGAATGCTTTTTATCTTGATCCACATGAAGTTCAGCCGGTAAATCATAATTCTTCTGATTTATCTGTCATCATATTGTTGATGACTAATTTATTCATTCCTATGTCATTCCATACTCTATGGCCATGATTGTGTACTCTCTTTTTTTACTTCATTTATCCTCTCATAGTGATGATTTACCAGAAATTGAATCTATTTACCTGACATGAGTTTTTCTTCTGTTGAATGAAATGATAGAGATGCCTCCTTTAGTTTCAAAATGAGACATGACCACCACATGGTTGTGCCACCTGTAGATAGGTCAAGCCGGTGGATGCACTAAAGGGAAGTTGAATCAATTGCATCCCTTTCTCTGCAGTTGATTTTGACTGCTTGCTGGTATTTGCCCTCCAAACATGACAAAAAAGAAATTGGGAATCACTTCAATTTCAGAACAAGAATTTAAACAAATTGAAATATGGTACCTGAAACAAGAGAGAGAAGCAAAACAATTGAGGAACGTGCATTTTATCCTATAATGGAAAGGACAGTGTAGATATGAATCTGAAAGGTAGTTCAAGTTAGAAAAGTGTCAAAAAGTTTTAAGACGCCAATTTTTGGTTAACATGTTTAGAAAATGTAATCCGAAAATGGCACCTTACATCTCTTCAAAGCATAAGGGAAAATACAATTATCTTCAAGAACAAAATGTTTGTTAAAGTCTATAACAGGCTCCTAGACTGTGGATCTAATGTTAACTTGATGCTTGCTTGATAAAACACTCCAGGGAAATAGTATGCTTTGATGGTTTTCTACATGACAATCATGATACTAGGAATTAGGAGTTGCTGACTCTTAATCTTCAATCATCATTCGTATTTTTTGTGATTTGTGGAACCTTTTTCACAGAAAATCAAGATGAAAAATGATTGTTTATGTTACATTCATATTAGTCTATGAACTTCCAAAATTAGTCTGTTTGGAGGATTGGGCTGAGCATTAGTGTTAGGAGCATGGCTATAACAAATCAATCTTTGTTCCTTTTGATGAATATAGATACTTATTAGTGACCAAAGCATCTGGCTAATGATCCCAAAAGATCTCCATATATGTGGTCCGTTAAAGTTCGTTGCAATATCCAAGTCAAACTAGTTTTATGATTTGATTTTTACACTGAAGTTGTTGTGTTTAATAATAATTATTATTATTATTATTATTATTATTTGATTTCTGCAGCATATAGGTTTGTAATGTAGATAACTTCACTTCTTGACAGTGGTAGCTAACATACTAGTCCGATGGAGGATCTTTATGAATATTTATTCTAGGAAGTTGGAAGAAGTTATTCTATGCTATTTGGTGAATCTGTTTATTTTAGATTATTAAGATATTTAGAATTAATCAGGGATTTTATTTTGTTTTGGACTGTATTATTTCTATTTCATTTTAGGTTTTCATTAGGGTTTAGGACTTTATATAGGCATCAAATATACTATTTTAAGGTAAGCTGGAATGGTTATTGATAATTTTTTTTTTTTGTTTTTTTTTTCATATGTCGGTTTGTCTGTCTTTATCTCCTCCCTCTTCCTCTGCTCCTTTCTTCCCATGTCTCCTTCCTATTTCCCCTCTCGTATCCCTGTCCTACATCATTGTCTCCCTCTTTTTAGTTGGCATTTGCATGAGCCACAAAATTCTCCTCTTCCAATCCTGCAATATCGATCATGAACCTCCAAAAGTTGTTTGCTAAGATTATTGAGACAAGCACTTGTTTCCATCCCAAACTGATTTCTCATGCACGTCTTTGTTCCTTGTTCTCTTCTCATTTCTTTCTAATTGTACCAAGCTGAATAGTGATATTGTTGCCTACTTTCCATCAATTCAGTTGATTGAGCACATGTTAATTTTTTGATGATATTCTTGCTGGTGCTTGGGTCTTCAGGTGGTCAATGTTAGCAGAGATGATGTAGAGGCCAATACTTCATCTTACCACTGCAAGTAAGCTTATCCAGGGACTCATTTTCTTGTTTAATTACCAATGGCAGCAAATGTTTTAGACTTTGCTAAAAAAAAGTTTTAATTCAAGCAGTGTTGTGCGGCACATCCCTCTGGACTTGATTGATCCATCCTTGGCAATTGGATTTTATTGTCGAGACAAAGGTTGCTGGTTGAATTGTGTTGGTTTGTGATTTTGTTATTTTATCTTTTCAAATGCAACCTGTTAACTAGGCTTCTTCTCCCCCCCCCCCCCCACTTTTTTTTTTTTTCCTTTTTCTGGTTGACAGATGATTTTGATGATTTCTGTACGCTGGCATCCAAGCTGACAGACGAATCAAATGGTGCACCTTTGTTTACAGTGGCTCATTCCCGTAAATTATCAAGGCATGACAGTGGTGAGGTTCAGTCGGATGATTCCCTTGGTGTGATGACTATGAATGATGTAGAGGGCTGTGTACACGAGGATGATTGGCAACTCCTTTAAATGGAAAAATCGTTTGGGGGATTTAAGCTAGTAAGTAAATGGTGTGGATTGCATGGGGATCGAATGCCCTTTTTCCTCAGCACCTCATATCAGGCAGTGCAATGAGGTGTTTAGTCCACGCGTGCTTCAATTCATGACTCCTTTTTCGCTGTTGGATTCAACATTTGTAGAAAGTAGAGGAGATATTTATGATTCTTTTCACGGTGGCAAAAACCGCAAATGTTGTAAGATAAATGATCAAATCTCATTTGGCTGATGAAATAATTCCTTTTGTTTCTTGCAAATGATGATGCAGCATTTACCCAAGACCTATCCATGCGGCAGTGTTCTTGTTTGATCTTGAAGAAGGTGTTAAGATTTGGGAGTAAATCACATTAATTATGGGAGTAAAATGGAACTATCCAACAGTGTTGCTGTCCTTGCATTTGTGAGTCATCACAGGTATCTCATTTGCTTAATAAAAATTTATAATTCACATTCGTTAGAGATGCCAGGATGCATGCATGTTCTTCGAGGTCCCCAGCAACAAACTGGCTCGGGCGGCCTAAATCTTCAGTCTAGTACGATGCTTCTCCCTTGTATGCTTATTGCTTATGCAAAAATTTACTGTATCTCCCTTCGACATTCTCAAGGGTCATCAGTAAATGGCCATATCTCCCGCCTTTCTTTTTCCTCTGAGAACACTAACCTTTCAACCCAATCACCTTTAGAGATTTAGTGTTGTAATTGTTTATTGTTTTCAAATAAAATCCTTTTTTTTTTTTGTGGGAAATTTATGTTGTGAAATACCTTTTACATCCATACTTTCCTAGAATGAATAAAAGTTATATTCATGTTCATATAATTTAAAACTATTAAGAGATTGGAAGTTGTATATATTTTTTATTAATTTTTAAAATAAGATTCATCTCTTATTTTGTTGTTTATCAAATTCCTTTTACATCCATACTTTCTCCTAGAATTCTTAACTTGTAAGTGTTATATATATATATATATATATAACCAGCCTACCCAATAAATAAAAAAGAGTACAAGGGTATTATAGTCTTCAAAAATGTTGACGTTCTAAAAAAGGTATTTTCCCTTGTATAAAAGAGACATCAGATTGTATATTTGCTTTCCTTTGGAGATATATGTTGTAAAATTCTTTTTTCATGTGCACTTTCCTATAATAAATATAATTTTCTTAATTTATAATTATTTACGAGTTAAGAAGTATTTAACTACTTTTTTTCAATAAAATAAAAAGAAAATACAAAGGTATTATAGTCTTCACAAATGTTAACATTCTAAAGAAGCCCTTTCCTCATCCTCTCCAAAAAGTATAATAATCTCCTCTAAGCCCCTTCATATAATTTTATCAAGGACTGTAATCCAATTCCGTGCTCCTAGCAGGTTCATTCCACCGACCATTAATGGGGACGATGCCCATTTACCTCGCATGTTTCGTGTGTTTAGCCTTCCTCTCATTTCTTTTCAAGTTCTTGAACAAAGTATATATGGTGGACTCCAGTTCGCATACAGTCTATGATGAGGTCACAAGGAATCAAAGGCCCTTCTTATAAATTCATCCATGGAAACTCCAAAAAGATTATCAATATGAGAACGAGTGTCGTGAGCTTTCCATTGGAGTTATCACATGTTCATGAGTTGCTCCCCAGAGTACAGCCACACATTCACGCATGGATCAAGCTATATGGTAGATTAATTTCATCAATTTTTTTTTTTTTACCCAAAGCACCAACTTGGTGGAATCTTACTCTTTTTTTCTTTTTTCCTTTTTACATACCAATCATGTCCAGGGATGAATTTTCTGTTCTGGCAAGGTCCTCAAGCCCTGCTTGTTGTGACGGAACCTGAACAAGTCCTTAACAATAAAAACGGAGAATTCCGAAAGAGAGACCCTACATTTTACATATGAAGAAGCTATTGGGGGGTGGAAGTGAAGCAAGCAAGGGTGAAAAATGGTTCAAGCTGCAAAAAATATCTAACCATGGTTTCCATGCAGGGTGCTTGAAAGTAGTGCTATTTTTATTTTCAGTTTTCATAATTGTTTTCAAAGTTCTTACAGATTAAAACAACTCATATAGATCAAAGAATTTCTCTTCTTTAACAGAACATGATTCCGGCATTCATTGCCAGTGTCGAGGTGATGCTAGAAAGATGGAGACAGCACGATGGCAAGGAGATTGAGTTGTTTCATGAATTTAAGATTTTGACATCAGAAATGATTTCCAGGACAGCTTTTGGAAGCAGCTACCTGGAAGGACAACATATATTTGACATTGCTGTCAGGAACAATTTTAAAATGACAATTCCTGTAATCGGGTACGGTTCCTACCTTACTCCAATTCCTTCATATCCATTTGTGCCTTGTTAAATGTGGTGGCCATAGACAGAAGTTGTAATCGGTTTGCAAATCTATTGATCTACCTTCTATAAGTGCAGAACCTTTCTGACTTCTGAATTATCGCTTCCAGAAAATTTGTGAAATTAAGTGCTGATGACATTGAATCAGACAAGCTTCAGCAAGACATAAGCAATTGCTTCCTAAATATGATTAAGAGCAGAGAGAAAGCTATTACGGGACATCAATATTTCGGTTAATAAAGAAGAAAATAATACTAGTCATTCAGCTCTCTCATCACATGCACAAAAGGATAGATAACACATATTTTGTACATTCTCCCTTTTCTGTTACTTGTAATGCTTTTTATTTTTCTTCACGTTTCTCTTTCCAGTTAGTTAGACAATACAAAACAGAATAGTCAGTGTATATATATAAAGGCTCTCTCTGTAAAGAAAATACTAAGTGAAGAATTTCAACAAACAGATACGGGGCCTTCACCTATCTTTTCCATAAGTTGATTGTTTTCCTTTTCAAGGTTTTGATAAAACTTACATGGTATCAGAGCTTCGGCTAATTATTCTCCCTTTTCCAATCAAACCATGGAAGAACAATCCCCATCTTCACAATTTACAAATACTCAAAACCCCAAACACGTTTCTCCTTATTTCAACTTTTCAGATCCAAATAACCCATATCGTATAGAGAATGGTGACCACACATCTTTGGTTCTCGTCACTGAGCTGCTCACTATTGAAAACTACTTTACATGGTCACGATCAATGCGTCGAGCACTTAGAGCGAGGAACAAACTTGGCTTCATTTCTGGGAACATTGTTAGGCCAACAAATGAGAAGGATCCTCTGTTTGAAATGTGGGAAAGGTGCAATGACATAGTAGTTTCTTGGATACAAAATGCAATCAGCACCGATATCAAACATACTTTAGCTTTTGTGGATGATGCTCAAATGGTGTGGACAGAACTCAAGGATCGTTTCACTCAACAAAATGGTCCTCGTATCTTCCAGCTCAAAAGAGATTTGGCTACCCTTCGACAGGACAGAGACTCTGTGAATGCATGTTTTGGTAATCTCAAAACTCTTTGGGATGAAATGATTGTTTATAATACAATGCCATTATGCACATGTGGTCAATTGAAAGTGTTGAGTGAAAGGTATCAAAGAGATTATGTTATACAGTTTCTTATGGGTTTGAACGACCAATACACCAATGCTAGAGATCAAATCATGCTGATTGAGCCCCTTCCCAGCATTAACAAGGTGTTTTCCTTGATTCAATAACAAGAACAACACCACCAACTTACCAATAACACTTCTTCTTGTGAATCTATGGCATTGGCTGGTAAGTTTGTTAATACTCCTTTCAAGATAATTAAGAGAAATTTTACAAGCCTTAGAAAGGAAAGACCATACTGTCAACATTGTCGCACACAAGGACACACATTTGAAAATTGCTATAAGGCTGGAAATGCTGAGCCTTCAGTGTGTTCTCACTGCAATGTAAGTGGTCACATGGTTGAGAAATGTTACAAGCTTCATGGGTATCCCCCGGGCCATAAGCTGTACAAGGGAAGAGTTGCAAGTTCATTTGTCAATTAAGCTACTTTGTCCACAAGTCCTAATAAGGAGGAGGTGAGTGAGGAGAAGATGGTTTTCACCAAGGAGCAATATCATCATCTCATAAGTCTTATCCAACCTAAAAGTCTCCTAACTGCAACCCCCACGGCAAATCCAACTTCATTCAATTCTAAAAACAGTGCCACACCTTCAAAGATGTCTGGTAAAATTATATTTAATGGTAACATTTATGCTGATTTTTTAAAGCCAAATAGTGATCCCTAGATCATTGACTCAGGGGCTACAGACCATATGGTGTGTAGTCATTCGTTTTTAACTTCTGACATTACAAAGGTATCTTATAGGGTAAGTTTGCCTAATGACACTTTCGTATCAGCCACACATCTAGGCAACATTCAACTTACTGATAAGATTGTCCTTCCTGATGTTTTATGCATTCCTTCAATCTCTTTCAATTTGTTTTCTGTTAAAAGGCTTACTGAAAATTTAACTTCTTGTTTGGTTTTGATAAATGATACATGTTTTATACAGGACCTTTCCACCTGGACCATGATTGGAATTGCTAAAGTGAGAAGTGGCTTGTATCATCTCCTTCCTAAAGCAGTCCCTCCTTCATCACTGACCGATCTTCTATCATCTTTGTCTATAAATTTTCCTTCAGTTGCTATTTTTGTTAAAAGTAGTATGGATGTGAATGGTCTTTGGCATTATCGCCTCGGTCATATTTCTGATTCACAAATGAAATTGATTAACGATCCTATTGTAAGAGACAACTTGCTTATAAATAAAACTTCTCCTTGTTGCATTTGTCCTCTTGCTAAACAACATAGACTTCCTTTTCCTAACAACTCACATAAGTCTTCTAGTATTTTTGAATTAGTACACTGTGATATTTGGGGGCCATGTTCCACTAATTCTTATGATAGGTCTAGATATTTTTTGACCTTAGTAGATGATTTATCTAGAACAACTTGGGTTTATTTACTTCAAACCAAATCTGAAACAAGAAAGTGCATTGAATCTTTCTACCACCTTGTAGAGACACAATTCAACTGTAAAATCTAAAACATACGTAGTGATAATGGTATTGAGTTCAAGATGAGTGATTTTTACAATGAGAAAGGGATTATTCACCAACGAACCTGTGTCGAGACACCCCAACAAAATGGGATAGTTGAGAGAAAACACCATCACTTATTAAATGTTGCTCGTACACTGTTTTTCCAATCTAATCTTCCCCTATCTTTTTGGAATGATTGTATCTTAACTGCAGTCTACCTTATAAACAGAACACCTACCCTTATACTTAACAATCGAACTCCTTATGAAGTCCTTTTTAATGTTGAACCATATTATTCTCATTTAAAAAATTTTAGATGTCTTTGTTTTGTTACAACCATATCAAATGGGAGAAGGAAATTTGATCCGAGAGCTAGAAAGTGTGTTTTTCTAGGTTACCCTTTTGGAGTCAAGGAATATAAATTGATGGATTTGAGTAGTAAGATAGTTTTTCTTTCTAGGGATGTCCTCTTTCATGAAACACATTTTCCTTTCAAAGCATCCCCTTCCACAAGTGAAGAACATTCATCTTTCCATTCCATACCAGCCATACAGTATTTTCCTTGCCCCAATCCCTCATTTGACTTTCATTGTTCTCCACCATATGTAGACAACCCCTCTACTTCACCAAACATTCCATCTTCCTCTAGTAATCCTGTTACCACTTCTCAGGATGTCAATCTTGACAACTCATATATCTCCTATGATCATATTGACTACGATACTCCTTCTCCTTCTCAAAATCTTCGAAAATCCACTAAGAACAGGACTGCCCCTGCCTACTTGTAGGATTTTCACTGTCAACAAGCTGCACTCACTTCAGATTTCCAATCCATGGCACATGTATCTTTTCCTTCTTCAAATTGTTCTTTTCCTTTGTCCAATTATCTTTCCTATGATCGTTTTTCACCATAGTTCCAAGCTTTTTCTTCTAATCTTTCTATCATGGTTGACCCAACCTCGTATTCTACAGCAGTTAAGGATCTAGGTTGGTGTAAGGCAATGGATGCTGAATTGCAAGCCTTGGAAGAGAATCAGACTTGGATTCTCATTGATCTACCTCCTGGAAAAGACGTTGTGGCTTGTAAGTATGTCTACAAAATCAAGAGAAATTCAAATGGCAGTGTGGAACGATTGAAGGCCAGATTGGTCACAAAAGGGTATACTCAACAAGAAGGCATCGATTATCATGAGACTTTCTCTCCTGTAGCAAAGATGGTCACTGTGCGATGTCTTCTATTAGTTGTTGTTGTTCATGGTTGGCGTTTGCATCAATTTGATGTAAACAATGTCTTCCTGCATGGAGACCTAGAAGAAGAGATTTACGTGAGAAAACCACCAGGGTACAATAAAGGAACAGCTGGACAAGTGTGTAAACTCCTCAAAAGCCTGTATGGTTTAAAGCAAGCTAGCAGACAATGGTATGCCAAACTCACTTCATGCTTGATCAACTTTGGTTTCACTCAATCAAAGGCTGATTACAGCTTGTTCACCATGTCCATTAGCACTTCTTTCACAGCCCTCCTTATATATGTCGATGACATAATTCTTGTTAGCAGTTCCATGACCAACATTGTTGTAGTCAAGAATTTTTTGCATGACAAGTTTAAGATTAAGGACTTAGGTCTCTTGCGATTTTTCCTTGGCATAGAAGTGGCCAGATCACCCATAGGCATACACATCTTCCAACGGAAATATGCCCTTGATATTATAGCTGATTCAAGGATTCTAAGCTGTAAACCAGTAAAGATTCTTATGGAACAAAATTCAAAACTAAGCAAGGATGCAGGCGACTATTTGGTTGATCCCTCCACATATCGACGACTCATTAGCAAATTACTTTATCTAACCATTATAAGGCCTGACATTAGTTATCCTGTGCAAGTTCTGAGTCAGTTTATGGATAAACCTTTATAGTCTCATTTGACAACTGCTCACAAAGTTTTGCGGTACATCAAGTCTGCACCTGGCCAAGGATTATTGCTATCCGCTTCTTCCAATTTAGAGTTACTTGCTTATTGTGATTCTGATTGGGTTTCATGCCCTGATACTCTTCGTTCAGTTACAGGGTATTGTGTTCTACTAGGACAGTCTTTTATTTCATGGAAATCAAAGAAGCAAAGCTAGTATCTCGGTCTTCTGCAGAGGCAAAATATCGGGTCATGGCTACCACAGTCTCTGAGCTCACTTGGCTTAGGTTTCTCCTTACTGATCTGCATGTTAAGCACCCTCAAACAGCCTCCCTTCATGGTGATAATCAGGCTGCACTCCATATTGTCTCAAACCCAGTTTTCCATGAACGTACGAAACATATTAAGCTCGATTGTCATCTCATCTGGGACAAAATTTTGGAAGGATTCATTGTCACCATGCATGTCCCCACTCACCTTCAACGAGCTGACCTCCTTACGAAGGCACTTCCTTCTTCTCTTATACAAACTCACTTACTCAAGCTGGGAATTGTCAACCTACATTCTTCATCTTATGGGGGGTATTACGGGACATCAATATTTCAGTTAATAAAGAAGAAAATAATACTAGTCATTCAACTCTCTCATCACATGCACGAGAGGATAGATAACACACATTTTGTATATTCTTCCTTTTCTGTTACTTGTATATTTAGCCTCTAGAATTAGCTGGAAGATGCTTTTTATTTTTCTTCACGTTTCTCTTTCCAGTTAGTTAGACAATACAAAACAGAATAGTCAATGTATATATATAAAGGCTCTTTTTGTAAAGGAAATATTAAGTGAAGAATTTCAACAAACAGATACAGGGCCTTCACCTATCTCTTCCATGAGTTGATTGTTTTTCTTTTCAAGGTTTTGATAAAACTTACAAAAGCAGCCATGGAGGGCAAATGGGATGGCTTGGAAGTGATTTTCTTGGATTACTGTTGTCGGCTCGTCATGACACCGATAAGGCAAAAGGAATATCTGTTAAAGACGTGATTGATGAATGCAAATCCTTCTATGTTGGTGGGACATGAAACAACCAGAGCCTCACTCGCCTGGACTTTTCTTCTTCTGGCAATTTACACAGATTGGCAAGATAAAGCAAGGAAGGAGGTCCTCTAATTGTTTGGTCTGCAAAATCCAAGCCCAGAAGGCATCACAAAATTGAAGATTGTAAGAACACATCTTTTAGCAAAAAATCCCGGTGGCATTGCTCGAGGAAATGCCATGCGTCCTCGCTACATTTCTGTCCTGCATTTATATATATTTACCAACATAGAGAATTTGAACAAGTATATAATTGCTAAGATCTGCGTATTAATTTTCAGCTGATCAACATCCAATTTCTCACTCATTTCTTCCTGTAGGTAAGCATGATTATCAATGAATCTCGACGATTATATTGCCCTGCTGTTCAGATCGCAAGGACAGTCCACAAGGAAGTAGGATTGGGGAAGTTTATTCTTCCAGCGAGCACGGAAATCGTTGTTCCAATTGGCGCAGTTCACCATAGCCCTGGAATATGGGGAGAAGATGCTAGCCATTTCAAGCCAGAGAGATTTGCAGATGGAGTTGCTAAAGCAACAACGTGGCTGCATTTCTTGCATTTGGAATGGGGGCTCGGAATTGTGTGGGGTCAAACTTCTCAATTACTGAAACAAAGATTGCGCTCGCAATGATCCTGCAGCGTTACAGGTTTACTTTTATCTCCAACGTGGCTTATATTTTGACAGAGGGACTCAATTAAATAACTTTGAGTGCTAAAGGGTTGAACAATGTCACACGACCCCCCTTGTTAGATGTGCCTTCTCCATTCAGTCATTTTTTTTAATTTCAATTTTAATTCCAACATTTATTTCCTTCTCTTTTTCTTTCCTCCAGATATAATGAATAAAAAATGAGATTGTTGAGCATCCAATATTATAAATCCATTAAGGTACACACGGATGGATGAAAGTAGTATGAATGTGGTTTTTGTAGCCCTGATGAAAGGAAAAATGTTTCATCAATCACTACACAAGTAATTTGAAGTCGCAAAAAGCTGTTCAGAAGTCAAATTCTCAGATTATGAGAGAAGAAGCTGAGTATGGAAAACCAGAAAATCCCACGGGAGTGTGGATATGCCTCCACTTGATGGTGCCGTTATTGCTATATCCATCAGAGAGGAATGCCCCTTCCCCTTCACATTCGCCACAAGCAAGTGTTGAGGATCCCCTGCCGCCACCGCCACCGCCACCGCCACCGCCACTCATTACAAACAATCGATGGTTCCCACCTTCTTGGCCAACATGATCAAGAGCAGTCACACATGGGGTTGTTCCAGTTATGGAATTTGGAAGTGGAATTGAACAGACTATTTCCAACCTAATGTTGTCACTGACCTTGACTACTTCTCTGCTTTGCTGCTGCTGCGACTGTTGTTCACCTCCCAAGAACCATGACCATTGGTATTTGTCCCTGCTGACACAAACTGTAGTTGTGACTCCTCTAGGGCTAGTTGTCGAAAAAGGCCAAACCCCATCAATCTTAGACCAACACCCAGTATGGCGGTCATAAAACTCAACATCAGACCTGAATTGCCCCTGGCTTTCTGTGCCATATCCACTCACAACCCAGAACTTGGAATCCCCCTCCCAAGACAATCCCTGACACTCATCCCTCTCTTCAATCATATCTGGCAACATTTCCCATTGGTCAGTCTCCACGTCATAGACTTCTGCCGATCGCAATGCATTCTTCTGACTGTCATGCCCTCCTGCCACGCACACTGTAGAGGGTCCAACGACACCACAGGCGAAGAAAGAGCGTGGCACTGACATTGAAGCTCCGCGTCTCCATTTGCAGGCAGCTCCAGTAGTCTCGATGAGATCCAGGATGTATACATGAGGGACTGGCTCCAGGGTGGTCGGATCCCAACCACCTAAGAGGAGTAGCTTGCCAGAGGACGGAAGGGCTAAACATTGGCAGAACATGGGAATTCGCGATCCCTCTGGAGGCCTTGTCCTCTGCCAGATGTTATGCGTGGCATTGTAGGTGCTCAGTGCATACTGAGGTGGGCTGTGTATGTGCTGCTGCTCCTCCTCCTCTTGCTTGTCTTCGTCTTTAAGTATTTTATTATTGCTGCTGCTATTGATAAGGGGATCGTCATCGTCATCGTCATCTTCAGTAGTAGGAGAAGTAGTGGAGTGGTTTATCGGGGGTAGTGGTTGGACAAGGCAAACAAGATGCTCAGCAGTGCCAGATTGGAGCCTTTGTTGATAGAAGGAAGGATGGGAGATCAAGCGTTGCCAGGTATGGCAGACTGACTTCATATTGGAATGGAATTGATAAGGCACTCTCACCAGGCACTCCATGGCAATCTCATCTGGAAGGCCTGGAATCAGCTGCTGCCTTTGATCATCTTGTAGTGCGTTTTTTAGCTTGACACTAGTTTTTGTTTCTTCCATTTTTGTTTTCCCTTCCTGTGAACAATTTCCTACATTCAACGACGAGTCTTTATGTATAAAGGGTCGAGTAAGATATTTTATAATTAAAAAAAAATTAAAAAATCGCAAGCTAGCTAGCTAGCCGGACATAATGGAGAAAACTCCGGTTTGTATTTAGCGGATGTAAATGAGGAAGGACGGTTGTAGAGTCGTGATGTACATGTGTTTGTTTCGAATGGATTTAGGTGGGTTGAAGATGTGGAGTGCAGTGGCTAGCCAGCAAGAGGTAGGGCTACAAATTGTGACTGTTGTTGATCTGTGTGTGATTCAGCTTTGTGGTGGTGGTGACTGGTGGGTGATGAGAGCGCGGCGGGGAGAGGAAAAGACAGACAGGAGTGGTGGACCTGGTGGTAAAGATAGCAATGAGTTGCGTGCCTCCCCTCCCTCCCTGCATGCCTACCTTATATCTACATAAAGAGTTGCAGGTCCACATGTGAATTTATATCCATAGCCACCCCAACCCCATTAGTAAATTTACATCTTCTAGAAGCCCATCCCCATGGCCTTGTCGATCGTAATGGATTAGACAAGGTGCTCGCCCTTCACCACACCGTGGATCTATTATCTTGTAAGGAAGTAGACAGGTGTCTCAAACTACACCGTAGGCTTGTTATTTTTTATTATAAAAAAATACCGACGCGATGTATATTTTTAAAAAACAAATAAAATTAAATATTGAGTCAGAATTTAGTATTAAGCATATTAAAAAACAATTAGAGAAAGAATTACTGATAATTACAAGTGATAGGAAAAGCAGAGAGAGAGGGAGGGAGGGAGCAATTACTGATGATCCTGCAAATGTCCAGCAGAGCAGGGCAATTAATTCAATGGAGAAGAGGGGAGGTCGGCTTCGAATGAAGCTCGTGTTCAGACAAACCATACAAGTGTGCAGGCAAGGCAACTGCTCCTTCTAGAAACCTTTTTAAGATTCCCTTCCGAAAAATCGGTTGCGGACAAGATTTAACTTGCCACGTGGCTCCAAGAGTGTGCTTCGCATTATGACCACACCACTATCGTCAAGAATTCATCATCATTGAAGAACAAAAGGATATTGTTTTGACGTGCTTTTCAATAAAATCATTTTCTTACGATTCATCATCGTTCTTATTCAAAAGCAAGATCAGTCACTGAGCGAGGAAGGTTTGTTTTTGTGTTTTAAAATTATTTTTTTAAAATATAAAAATATTATTTTTTTATTAATTTTAAATTAATATATTTTTAGTATTTTTAAATTATTTTAATGTGATGATATAAAAATAATTTTTAAAAAATAAAAAATATTATTAATATATATTTCAACATAAAAAATTATTTAAAAAACAATAATAATTACACTGTTAAACCAGCTCGAAGTGGATGATGATATTCTTTCTGCAGCTCCAAAGCAAACGGGTCTTCTAGAAGGGGAATTGAAAGGCATAATGGCACGGTGCCTCTTCCCTTTCCCTACTTGTCCTCAACCAATTAAAAAAGAAAGCCACATGCACTCAGTACTCTGCTTGGCTGTTGTCCTGTCGCCTTCTGGCAGTTGCTCATTGATCGATCATGCATGCTGGCCGGCTGCCGTTTCCGTCCATCGACTCAGCCCCAGAACTCTTCTCCATGACAAGCATGTGTTAACTGACCGTTACTTTTATTATACGTTGACAAAAGAAAGAAAAAAAAAATGAATCAAACAATTCAATGTTTGAAAAGTCATTAGTTAATTAATAATTAACTGAAACGTGATGGTGAGTGAGCCATTTGATGTCAAAAAAAAAAAAAAAAAAAAAAATTAATTTGTGATGCACAACATATATACATGCAGTACGTGGTAATCATCATGGAGAATAATTTTCTTTTTTGTGTGAATATATAACTATTAAAAGGAGTTGTACGTTTAGATGCTATCAATTTATGAAACAAGGCTTTCAAGTAAGCATGGTAATTAATTAATGACAATTTGTGTGCTCCTACTGATAGCTTGTAATAAAAATAGATATTCCTTAATGGGTTCAGTTGGGTTGGGTGCCTTTTGGGACCGGTTTAGCCATTTTCTTCCCTTGCCCTTTACTGGTCTTTTTGGGCCAAATTAAAGAGTTGTTCAAGAAACAAGGACTGAAATGAAAATCTGTAACAAAAAAGGCTAGTTAGCACGTGTTGCATCTGCCAAATTTAAACGGGTTGCGGGGTCGTCCAGCCTCCATTGGTAAATATCGACGGTGCTTTGATGGCACTCCAACACCTTCTCGGTTTCCGTACTCGTTTTTAACTTCTTTCTTTTCTTCCCCCTGCCTGATTGGGCTTGTTGGGCCTGGTTAGGTTCCATTAGGCCTGTTTGGTCCGGTTGAGCCTCTCCTTCTCTTTCTCTTCAGGGGCTCAGTCTTGTTGAGCTTGGTTGGGCCCCCATTCTATCTCCTCTCCTCCATGGATGAATTGGGCTTTTATTTTGACCCTCATGGTTAGTGTGGTGGCAAGTTCCAACTTAATCATAGAGACCTTAGCCGAGGGACGTTCATAAATGTTTTTCAGCTATAGCCTATAGTGAGGTTTAAGTTGGTAAGCTGCAATTCCATTGTGGTACATATTGTTTTCTTTTTATATAGAAATGTATTAAAAAAATTTAATTTTTTAAAATTTTATTTGAAAACAATTTAAAACACTAATAAAATAATTTAAAATATAAAAAATCAATTTTTTTCAAGATATCGTTTTACCGCAAAGACAAAACAATCAAGTCTCTTTTAGTCAATACTTGGCATGTATGATGGCTGGCGGTGACTTTGGGATTCTTTTCCATGATATATCCTGTTTTTACACTTACACTATAATTAGTCTTCGCGTCTCCATCATGTAGCTAGGAACTTTCTTGGCAAGACTGAGAACCTGGCCACATTTCAATTTAGCTAATATATCAATCATCATTTAAAGCAATTATTTCATTTTTGTTCAAATCAAATTTAAATTCACTCCCAAAAACCCTTTATTTAAGTTTCCAAACTCTTTAATTGAGCCTTAAATATATTTAATTTAAAAAAAAAAACATAAATAAGTAAACCCTAAACCCGATGCAACAACACATAAAACTGAAAAATAATACGAAATTCATTAGTCAGTTCCATCCATTAGACCAGGTCTGTCTAATGCAATCACAACTCTCATTTTAAAATGTATGGAATCTTGGTAGACACCGCAAATCTACGTGTTAAATTCATTAAAAAAAAATAAAGAAATGAACCTGTCTACCCTCTTGGTAAAGAGTTGACTGGGTCATTACCTCGGATGATCAATTAAATTAGTTTTTATGATCAGGGTTTTAGGGTATAGAATTGACTTTTTCCTTGATGTTTATCAGAAGAAAAATGATATAGTGGAGAGAGGATCCAGAAGGCATGCATGCAGTTGGTTGGGTTCTGACACAGTCAAGCAATAATAAAAACCGATGAAAATGATCAGTTGGGAACTCAGCATGTGAAGAGAGAAACCTCCATGGATATTACTGGACCATGCACAACAGTGTTCTGATCAGTCATCGGGCCGGCGAGCAATCATCCATCAGCATACACGTGTACGTACGTGCGATGAATCAAGTAAGAATATATATATATATGAACTGAGAGCAGCACTTTCGACACATGGACCTTCCCTCCCTCCCTAAATTATTTCGAGTTGCTGCGTTCTCTCCCAGTATCCATCAACGTGAAATTATTTTTTTATATAAAAAGAAAATGTTTAAACTTTGATCAAGATCATGGTATAGATACAATGAAGTTTACCTATGATACTAGGAAATACTATTTCTTGTCAAACGTGTGATGCTGGGTATATTCCTAGATTCATTTTTTTAAAACGATCAGTACTTATTACACGATGATGATCATTTTTTAAATTATTTTTTAATTGAAATATATATTAAAATAATATATTTTTTATTTTTTATATCAATTTATTTAAGAATAATATTTCCAACACGTTCAAAAGCTGCCCTTGTGTGTGTGTGGACGCACAAGTAAGAAAGAATAGCATGCACGTACAGAATAAGTCCAATGCTCCTAGCTACTCCATGGAAATTAAGCATGTGTGGGTGTCCACTGTAAAGCCCACGACGACTCTAGAAGAGAATATTAATCTCCATGTGAGCACTGTTTTCGAACTTTACGTGTAAGCTAACCCGAGCTTGAAGCCTTGTCTCGAGAGAGAGAGAGAGAGAGAGAGTTGGCCCTACATGACTCGTAAAAATACCCATTACCTAGTTAACTCGGGAAAATAAAATTCATGTGAAAGTCAACCAGTTCTTGATGGCTGTCTACATCAAGCGAATCCAGGCCGTGTAATAAAACGCGGTGTTTTCTGTTTCATTTTAATAAAGGGGTAATTACACGGTTTACCAACTAATTGAATTCAAATTGGTAATCAACTAGAGACCGCATCAAAAAAATAGGAATTCTTGGTCCTAAAGTTAGGCAGGTCGTTCGCCATCCATTTACGTTGTTTGGTATTGTAATTAGTTTATTTTTTCTTTACTTAAAAATATATTAAAATATTTTTTTTATTTTTTTTTAATTCATCACATGAAAAACACTAACAAATACATTAATTTAATATTTTTTTAAGACAAATACACCTGGAAAAAAAAAAAAACAACAACAACAACAACTTAAATCAGCTCCCAAACATGGTATTCAATTTATTTATTTTTTAAATCATTTTAACTGCAACTATAATTTAAAACTTGCCAGTTGACAACTTGGCACACCGCGTGATATTCAGGTAAAAGAAAGGAAGCCAGGAATCACGCGGCACGGCCCCTTTGCACCCCCTAACACTGTCCCTACTGCACTTGTAGTGAACTTACTTTATTATCTTTAGAAAAAATAAAATAAAATTTTGTTTCCTTAAATTAATCCCGCCGCCTGCGGACCTTCTTTCTCGTTGTTGTATGTACACAATATATATCCAGGCTAACCAATACAATAGAGAAAGAGAGAGAGAGAGAGAGAGAGAGAGAGGCAAGATTCGAAGACTATTACAGGCTCAGCGGCAGCAAGAGGAGGCAGAGAATAATATCGAAAAAACTTATGGCAGAAGGAGGGACTACCTTAGAGTATACTCCCACATGGGTTGTGGCGGTGGTTTGCTCTGTTATCGTTCTTATTTCTCTTATTGTTGAAAGAACCCTCCACTACCTTGGCAAGGTCACCCATCATCCACACTCTCTCCCTCCCATATACAACTATATATGTTATGTTGTATGATCAGTGATCAATTCATTTAATCGCCATGAATTGTTCATCTTTCTAGCTGCATATACATGGAAGAGAATTAATACTCATGTGCGCTAGTACTGATCATCCTGATTAATATATTCAATAACGTTTCTATCCCTGGCTGTCTGCAGTTGTTGAAGAGGAAACACCAGAAACCGCTCTTTGAAGCCTTACAGAAAATCAAAGAAGGTAACATAATAATATTCATATGATTCCTATATATATATGGTGGGCGCGCGCGCGCAGATTGATGTGTAGAATCTTGATTTTGATGGTGATGGTGGTGCAGAGTTGATGCTTTTGGGGTTCATATCACTGCTACTGACAGTGTTCCAGGGAAAAATTAACACCATCTGCATTTCTGAAGATTGGTCAAAAAAAATGCTGCCCTGCAAGGACGAAACCAAAGAAACCACTACTGCCCATTTTCAGACTTTCTTTTCCTTCGTTCCTGGTGGGATTTCCCGTCGCCTTTTAGCCGAGGCCTCCTCTGCTAATTCTTGTTCCGAGGTAGTCAATCAATCAATCACTCCTTCTATATGTTCTTATTTTTGTCATCACCAGTAGTGAGCATCAAGTGTACAGTTATCAAAAGTAGTAATCATAAGTAATATTAATTTGGGTGGAGTGGTTGGCAAGGCATCATGGATATGATTCCGCGCGCAGGCACCAACTAAGTTTCCTTTTTCTCTTTTCTTCGAATAAAAAAAGACCTCTAATTATATTATCGTGTTGTGGGGGACATGAGACAGGACTTGGATTGCTCTACAATAATATAATATAATCAGGTTAAGATAGATTACACGTAAAACTGAAAACTTACTTTTGATTGTCAGTAATATATTAGAGTTCTTGCAGCTCGGGAGACGCTCAGACCTCAACTGAAGTCTGAAGATGTTCGATGCTTAATCTGGATTATAATATTTGGGTTTACTTTTTCTAGTCGATGAAAGAAAAGAGAGTTTTCGGGAAGATGTAATGACCTGTTTGGCACCCTTGTTAGTAACTATTGTAACCTCTCTTTCCAAAGAGACTCTAGTTCCCGTTCATTCAATTATGATTACCTTTACAAAATTGGAGTAATTAATTAGGCCTAGCTACTATACTTGCTTCTTCTACAACCTTCAATTGCTTGTATCTGTTCGACAGTATTTCATTAGCCATGACATCTCTGTAGTGAGAAGAAATAGTTTGCTAGTTTAGTTTCAAAATCATGCTCTCACAAATATTCAGAATTACTCATTGCTCCCTGTCCCTTAATTAATGGTGTTTGACAGTTGAAACCACATGCAGTTTTAGATGCCTTGCTTAAGCATGTATAATATGAACATCGCTTGTAGTATAGACCGTGCTTTGTCCTTTGAAGTATGGATTTAAGCAAGCAGCATTTCTTTTTTGGATAATTAATAGTAGCTTCAATAAAAAAAAAAAGTTTGAAACACATTTGACAGGATTACGTGAATTCATGTGTCTTGTAAGAAAGAATTTGTGACCTTTTTTAGCCATGTGATCTAATGGAAAATTCATATTTATAAGTGCGTGCCTAACATCTTTCCTTTTTTCATCACGTTGCAGGGAAAGGTTCCAATGTTATCTACAACTGCACTGCATCATCTTCATATATTTATCTTCGTGC
Organism: Populus alba; assembly: GCF_005239225.2. Taxonomy (NCBI): domain Eukaryota; kingdom Viridiplantae; phylum Streptophyta; class Magnoliopsida; order Malpighiales; family Salicaceae; genus Populus; species Populus alba. The sequence goes on along the minus strand of NC_133300.1, from coordinate 303,053 downwards.
TAGCTTGTGTGCATGTGGTTTTCTGTGCTCTAACCATTCTTTTTGGAAGCGCTCGGGTAACTTCCACATATTCATTTGCCTTTTTTCCTCTAATTTTTTGTCTAGATTTTGCATTTTTTCTGATCCATCGTATTGAATACTGTTTGTTAAATGTCTTCGCTGGTGCAGATAAGGCAGTGGAAACTTTGGGAGGATTCTATCTCAAAAAAGGAACAAGATCCGGAAGGTAATGCTTGTTAATGGCTTTAGTTTGCTTGTCCTTTTAGATGCTTGTTCTCCTGAGAATTTTATCATAGTTATACTGATTTAACTTCAGAATGAACTGATATCATTCCTATACTTTCTTCAATAGCCAACTCCTCCTTTTGTTGATTTTCTTCTTGCTTGTGCTAATATATTATTGCAGCTCAAGGTCCAAAGTTCACTCATGTTAAAGAACATGATTTTATCAAGTCACGATATCTGGGTTTTGGAAAGAATTCCTACATCCTGGGTTGGGTGGTAAGTCCTTCCACAAGTTCAGATACTAAAACTAATAGAAATTACAAACACTTTTGACCTGTTCTACATTAATATTTTGATAAGGAAAAATTGCTTTACCTTAATATTTTGAATTGAAACGTGTCCTGTCTGAGGATGAGTTTCTGACTCGGAGAAAACACTCCCCTATGAGTTTTTCACTTCAAAAGTGTCTGAAAAATATGAATTAGAAAATTTATCATAGCAAGTAGCTCTTAGCTGCAAAAGAGTGCCCTCTATGCGTGCAGAATTAATGGCAGCCTTGTGCTGTAAACATTAGTCAGCAGGGGCTAATAAAATTAAATAATCATGTGTTATGAACTTATGATATGTGTGGCTTTCTTCATTACAGAAGAGTACGTCTCAGAAATTACCCATCCTACTTTATTTTTCAGCATTCATTTTTCAAGCAGTTCTATGCATCTGTTACAAGATCCGATTACACCACGTTGCGACTGGGCTTCATTATGGTGAGTTTAGGACTCTATTCATGCAAATTTCTGCGTTTCTTTCCATCTGTAACATTTTTTCTACAGACCCATTGCAGGGGAAACCCGAAGTTTGATTTTCACAAATACATGATGCGAGTCCTCGAATCCGACTTTAAGAAAGTTGTTGGAATAAGGTTTGTAATTTTCACATTAATATAATCTTAATTTATGCAATGTAAACTATCTTATCATGGAGAATTACATTACATTCATGCAATTTGAAACTGCTAGTGTTTTCAAAGAGCATATCATCATTTCATTAAGTAGTAATTCTTCTGCGCAAAGTGAATGCACTAAATTCTGGTTTCATGGCTGCAGTTGGTATCTTTGGCTATTTGTGGTTATCTTCTTGTTTCTGAACGTTTCTGGTAAGCTGGTTAATTTTGTTTATCAACAACTAGAGCATCTTTTTGCATCTCTTATATTGAAATCCGTTATTTTACTAGCGGAGCGCGCCATTTTTTTTAATGCAGCACAACCGTGTGAAATTTGATGATTGCAATGAATTGTGCTATTTAGTGTGTATTTGATATTATAATAGCTTTTATGGTTGTAGTTGCAGATAAAAAAGATAACTTCCAAAAAGTTTTGATTTCCAAAACATAAGATGTGTTAATGACAAGCCAAAACCTTTTCTTTTTCTCACTCTTAAAGACTGCCTTGTAAGTTTTGCTGATAAAAAATAATTAAGCTGATGCCATATTCTCTGTTTCCATCCTTTCCTGCTGTATGAACTCATTAAGTAACACAGAAGGTTGTGTTAAATCCAATCTTTTTGGTATGCAGGTTGGCATGCATATTTCTGGATTGCATTCATACCCTTCATTGTAAGCTGTCAAATCCTATATTTTTTGCTTTTATTATGCGTGAAAGAAGTTGATACAGAGTTTAATCTAATTTATTTATTTATAATTATGATGGTGCTCTTTTTGCAGCTTCTGCTAGCCGTGGGTACTAAGTTGGAGCATGTGATTATCCAACTGGCCCACGAGGTTGCTGAGAAACATGTAGCAGTTCAAGGGGATTTGGTTGTTCGACCTTCAGATGAGCACTTCTGGTTCAACAAGCCTAAAATTGTTCTCCTTTTGATTCACATCATTTTATTCCAAAACTCTTTCGAACTGGCATTTTTCTTCTGGATATGGGTAAAGACACAGCACCAGTACACTGCACTTCCAAACAACATTCAGCAAATTACTGCATGAATATATGACATTTTTCACTGATTATTACAGGTGCAGTATGGTTTTGACTCCTGCATAATGGGACAAGTTGGCTATATTATTCCAAGACTTGTTATAGGGTAAATTCACTTCCATGTCTACTGTGTTTTCTACCTTATATATTGATGGACATGTCCTAATTATATGCTCTGTTTCAATGCCAATTCCATCTTTTAGGGCATTCGTTCAGTTCCTCTGCAGTTACAGTACCCTGCCTCTCTATGCCATTGTCACACAGGTAAGTTAGATTTTTCTCAACAGAAGCTGTGTGACACAGAGAGTGTAATTCTATTTGTTTTTTTATAATGCAGATGGGAAGTTCATTTAAGAGGGAGATATTTGAAGAGTATATTCAAGAAGGGCTTGTGGGTTGGGCTAAGCAAGCAAAGAAGAAGGCAGGGTTGAGAAGGGCTGCAAATGAGTCTAGCCATAATCAAGTAAGTCCCAAAATGGAGTCTCCTCTGATTCAGATGGCAAAAGCTGGATCTAGGGAAACTGCAGTGGAAGAGAACAGATCAGGAGAGATTGTACATGGAACTGCCTCCTAAGGAACTACCATGGGAGTCACTCAAGAATCAATCTGCTTGCCAGCTCTCTTTATTATAACATATCCTAGAAAGTATTGTAGCTGTTTTTTTTTTTTTTTTTTTTTTGTTATTTTTCTTCTAATATTTTTTTTTAATTTAGTTTGTTAATGTTAAATTTTTTTTATTTAGCTATTAGACTTTCATGACACGGATCTCAGGCTTGATGAGTTTGTTTAGTTTAGTTTAGTTTAGTTTAGTTTAGTTTAGTTTGTTAATGTTAAATTTATTTTTATTTAATTATCAGATTTTCATGACATGTATCCTGGATTTGACGGGTTAACTTGGTTTGATAGGTTAACCCAGTTAATTCTGGGTAAATCCGTCAATTTTTTTTTCTATTTATTTATCAAACTTTCATGACACGAATCTTAGGTTTGACGGGTTAACCTGGTTTGAAGGGTTAACCTAATGAATTCAGATTTTTTTTCTTTTTCTTCATTAATTTTTTTTCTTCCTATTAGTTTTTTCTTTTGGTTTTTTTCTTTTTAATTAATCTATTTAATTTATCATTTTTATGACACGACCTTATAGCCAGACCCACATGCAATGCTCTTGGGTCCGGTGTTGCAGTTAGACTCACTTAAACTTAAGTTATATAAATTTAATATTATTATTAATATTATAAATATTACTTTTGGATCAAGCGTTATAGCCAAATCCAAGATTATTAGGTATAACTTTGTAAAAAGATCTAACACTTTTAAATTTTAGTTTTTTTAAAATATGTTTTATGTTAAAAAAAATTAATTCGCGGCATCACACGGGTCATGTAACTAATTATGGTCAAAGCACGTGGGTGATGAGAATGATTCAAGGAACGAAGTTAAGGTATCTGATATATGATTTTACAGAATCCAAACTAAATTAAATTAAATAAACCGGTAAGGTGAACGAAGTTAAGGTATCAGTAAAGTGAAGAATTACATGGTGATCAAGGCAAATCAGTGCATTTTAATGAGATACAGAAACCATCTGGAAAATACTATTTCTTGTCAAATGTGTGATGCTGGGTATATTCCTAGATTCATTGTTTTTAAAATGATCAGTACTTATTGATCATCGATCATGAATACAGAGATTTGCTCATTCAAACGTTATTTCGGGGCGTTTGGTACTGCGGTCCAAACGGTTTTTTGCACAATTTCAAATTTTTTTTTTCTAAAATTGAGTTCGGTTTGTACTTTCTGGATCGTTTTGATGTGTTGATATCAAAAATGATTTTTAAAAAATAAAAAAACATTATTGGCATACTTTTCGGCACGAAAAACTATTTGAAAAGCAACAGCTACTACACTCTCAAACACCCTCGTGTATGTAGATGTCAGAAAGGATAAGTAATGAGAGTCACAGTTTTATTTTTTTAAATTATTTTTTTAATTAAAATATATATTAAAATAATATATTTTTTATTTTTTATATCAATTTAACAATAATATTTCCAACACGTTCAAAAGCTACCCTTGTGTGTGTGTACGCACAAGTAAGAAAGAATAGCATGCACGTATAGAATAAGTCCAATGCTCCTAGCTACTCCATGGAAAGCATGTGTGTGCACACTGTAAAGCCCACGACGACTCCAGAAGAGAATATTAATCTTCATGTGAGCACTGTTTTCGAACTTTACGTGTAAGGTAACCCGAGCTTGAAGCCTTGTCTCGATAAAAATAGAGAGAGAGAGGGAGGGAGGGAGAATTGGCCCTACATGACTCGCGTGACTCGTAAAAAATCCCATTACCTAGGTAACTCGGAAAAATAGAACTCATTTAAAAGTCAACTAGTATTTGATGGCTGTCTACATCGAGTGAATCCGGTCCGTGTAATAAAACGTGGTGTTTTCTGTTTCTTAAATGGGTAATAACACGGTTTACCAACTCGCTGAGGCAGCGTTTGCTTGCATGGTAGCTTCCACGTCTACGATTGTTTATGTGTTTGGCTAACTGCATTCCACACATTTTGATGCATGGTACCATAAAAACTTGTGTTCCAACCGCATGAGTGACTTGCTTTTGTTGTGGCTGCTGTTCAAAAAACGTTATTTTTAATTAATGTTTGTTATCCAAAATACAAATTAGCCCTGTCATCGATCTGTCCTCCTTCACTGTGCTTCCCTCGTCTCATCGATTTTTCCTCCTCCACTCAGCTTCCCTCTCTCAACCTCACACAAACCATAAAACATCTCAAGGACAAATTAGCCTCTCATCGATTTGTCCTCCTCCACTGTGCTTTCCCTCTCTCAACCTCACACGGACCGCAAACCGTATCAAAGAGATCCTAGCTATCTTTGAGAATAGTTTGGTGTCGATCAGCAGAGCTGCTGTCTTTTCCTCTATGCGATCTTGCCTTGCTCTCTCTACTTTGCTTCCCCCTGTCATGCCAAGCTCACACTAACTGAGAAATGAGGGCTCAAAGACGCACTCGAAACGAAGTGAGGGCACAAAGACGCCCTCGAAATGAGGTAGGGTTACAAAACGCACTACCTAAAGAATGGTGGCTCAAAGGTGCACTTGAAAGAAGGTAGGGTTAGAAAACGCACTACCTGAGAAGTGAGGGCTCAAAAGCGCACTCGAAAGGAGGTAAGGTTAGAAAACGTCATCCTAAAATTTGATGGTGTAATACCGATCTGACAATGTTGGAAGCAATGCATTATAATTGATATGCATGTTTACTTACCTGAGAAATATAGGTCCTCATTTCTTCATGGTGTCTTTTCTTTCTCAAAAGTTGAGGTGTTGGTAGTAAACTTCGATGGCTTTTTTGCTCTTGCTTACTCGAGTCATCTCTTGTGATCTTGACCTCTAGGAAGGACTTGATATCATCATACTTCTTTGTCCTCCGCCTTTTATATCAAGGGTTGCCAATTTTGCCCAACATTTTTTTTATAAAGAGAATCTTGGAGCCAGCCCTACCAGGAGTTTTTATTACCCCCTAGCTTGAGCATGCTCCCAAGTAATCAATTCAGGTTTAAGGATGAGGCTATGTGAAGGAAGGTTTGACAAGGAGTTATTGGAATTTTTGGAATTTCAAAGTTATTCCAGACACATAAATCATTTTGACATCGATCCAAAGCAAACTCATTCTGAAGAAATTCAAGTGATTCCTATGAAGAGGTTTTTAGAAGTGATGAAAACTTTTTGTTTTGATTTTGATGAAAAATATGAAGTGACATTTGGTTGGTCAAGATGTGTTCAAGATTTAATATGAGAGATTCAAACAATCAATCTTCAAAGCATTCATTTTATTTATATGAATAATAGAGCTTGTCTTGCATGGGAAAGCATTACATACCGATCTAGATTGCTTGCCTTTGATCAGAAAGGGCTTGATTAGGCATGTAATATAGGTTTGGGCTATTAGTTATGAAGAAAAATGATAATTGCAGGCTCAAAAGGTGTTTTAGGCATTTCAAGACTAAGGATCACCAGTGTTGGTTTCCTAACCTATTGTCTTTGAAATATCTTTTCAAAATGGTCGATTGAGCCCCCTAAAGTTGGACTTGGGCTCTTTTTCTTTGTTTTTGTTTTCTTCACTTGGTCGAGCATCATCATATTGAATTTTTTTTATGCTCAGAATTTTTAGATCCTTTGGATTTTTCTTCATGCCCCAGCTTTGTTTGGGCACCTTCGATAGTTGAGAATTTTCTGTTATACCCTTCAATGTTGCTTGAGCACTTTTAATCGTAGTTTTTTTTTTTTTTCCTTTTCGTACTTGCCCCTAGTATGGGGTGTGATCCTAGCCAAGGTTATTCCTAAAAAGTAAAAAAAAAAAAACTTTATTGGGCTCAAAAAAAGACTGCAAATGATATATTTTATCCTCGTTTAAAGATTATCAAAGATGGTCTATCTTCATTCCAAACTCATGCATTTAGGATCGGTAAGTCTTGTTTTCAAGCGAGTATGCAAAGTGATTTCTTATTATTCATTCAAATAAAACTCAGCTGTGGAGTCACATCATGGTGTTTTTGTTTTTGTTTTTTTTTTTGTCGTGGTTATTGTTGCTATTTTTTTCTACGTGTATGGTTACCTTTTTAAGGAATCGCTTGAATTTTTAGAATTTGTTTGTTTGGACAAACACCAATATATGATTTATGTATTTGTACTAAACTTTGAATTCCCAAAACTTCTTGTGAACATGTGCGATCATGCATTGTTTTGGAAGAAAAGGGAAAAACGCCAAAAGATTTTTAGCACAATGGTTTCATGCTTAAAGGTTATGCTCAATGTGTTATTTGCATGAAACATCAACAAAAATGATGGTATGTCATGAGCACAGGAAAACACATGATCTTATTAACAAGAAAGACTCATTTGACAAAGAAAGTCTTATGGTATTATAAGCTTACCAACAAGACTGAAATAGGTTGAAATATCAAAAAGCTTTGAAGGCATGATCAAACAAAGGTAGTTATTTTTAGACAGAACAAGAATAGGCTCCATTTTGTACCAGTGGTGCAATTCCCTTTCGGACAACCTCCCCAAAAAAGCTTTTACGAAAATGTTGGATTGTGTTGAGGCTTTTAACAATGTTTGCCCCTAATTTCTTCGGGTGGAGTCGTTGTTGGGGTTTGAACAAAGATGATAGGTCGATTGGAAAGAACATTCCTCATAGTTATTTTTCAATATTTTCTCGAGTAAGGTAGAGGTGAGTCAAGCTTGTCTTCAGAGACTCCAACTCTTCTTGAAAATAGACGTTACGATGATCACACTCTTCATCTTTCATATTTCTTGCTTAAAATTGAGTGTTGTAAACTCATTGGGGACCTATATTTCAACTTTTTATATGTATGTATGTTATTTACAAATGAACGGATGTATGTATATGGATGCAAATGTATAAAAAAGCATATTAGGGAGTTCATACTCTAGCAATAGGTTTTAGACCATTACAGGATGGGTGGCTTTCTACCTGGTCTCAAAAGGGTCTCTTGGTGTCCTAGTGATCACCCTTGTGAAGGCAATATGGGGGCTCAGCAAGTAATGGGATGGCATATGCACCAATCATTACCAGTCTAAGATCTTAGCGAAGAGTTGAGGTTTACACAAACTTAAACCTTGACTAAAAGTCGTAAGGTAAGCTGCTAGTCTCTCACCTAACATAAAGTTTTTCGATATAAATTCCTTTAAAATATGAAATGATGTATGAAGAAATTTTACAATGCAAAAAAATATTTACAAAATTAAAGCGTATGTGCAAATAAGGAAATACATATTACTAAGGACACAAACCGAACAATAAAACACAATAATCAGAAAAAAACAAAGCTTAGTCCACAAGGTCCCTGGTGGAGTTGTCATTCTGTCACACGTGTGCAGCATTGCGATGATCATTCACCCTCATGTATGGATATATATCTGGTAAATATGGGAAGACAAGGAATTCTTGTTTTTTATCAGTGGAAAAAATGGAATGGGAGTCGCCTCCTAGTATTTTGGTCACTAGGAACCGTAACTGGTCTCAAAGATCGTGTATGGAGAATGGTTGCGTAAAGAGAATGTATTAGCACCCCATATACGCCCTACCTAAGGTAAGCTGCATTGTTTTATTGTCTGATAAAAACTAAAGTCTTGTCGTGTTCTTTAATTTTTGATATGTCTATGGTTTAAGAAAAGTCCTCTTCGGTAAGGAGGTCCTTATCTTATCAGGTTAAAACCTAATTGTGCTAACATCAAATAAAAAATCTACCTTTTTAATATTGAAAGTGCGTTTTACGTATAAATTTGTAATCCTGAATATTAAAAGAAAAAAAATATTTTTTTGGGTGTTTTTTGAAATATTAGCCTAGTTCTCATGACTTTAACAAACTGGTCATTAAAGCCAAGATGCATTCTAATTTATATTTTTGAATTTTTGTTGTCTGAAAATATGATGTGATTTTTTCTTTGAGAGACTTGGTTGTATGCATGAAAATAAAAAAATAAAAAAACATTTTTTTTAAGTTTTGAAGAAAACCAGGTATTTTAATACCGCATTTGTGTTTTTACGATATATAAAAAACAAATCGATATTAATTAAAATGGATGGAAAAATATGTGAGAAAATCATGGATGTTTTTGAAAATTTATTTTTTTTGTAAATTTTTGAACGGGCTGGACCCGGAACAAAATTAGGCGGGGACCGACTCGAATAAAACACAAACTACCTTATATTGGGTTGGAATCGGCCTAGTCGTGTGGACTAGACTGATGATCCAACCCGGAACCACCCAAATGTAATTATCTAGTTACGATCCAACCCGGGTAATTATTTTTCCTTGCTTTGCAGAAACATGCAAAATGCATGTTCTGCATGTAAGGGAATGAAACGGGAAAACAAAGATGAAAGGACGAGAATTACTTGGACTGGAGGCTCTATGGTTGCTGAGCTGACGGTGGTTGGTGGTGACGATGGTGTTACTGCAGTGGTAGACGGTGATTGCTGCAAGAAGAGGAAGAAAGGAGAAGAAATCTATAGAGGCTGACGATGGTGACACTCACGGTGGCTGATCCACCACCTATGAAGACTAGGTTGGTGGATATAGAGGTGGACAGACCGGTGGTGGTGTTGGTTGTGGCAGGAGGCCACGGTAGAGAGAGAAATAGAGAGGTTCTGCTGGCAGCAGAAACCGAGTTAGGGAGGCTGGTTTTTTAGCTGTCTTTAGACTGACATTTCTCTACCTCTAGAGCATGATGATAAAATATATTTATAGGCAGTGGAAAAGGGACACTTTGTCTCTTCTGGTGAAAAATCTCAACCATTGGTTCGACCCGAAAGCATCCCAACCATTGACTCAAAGTAGCAATGATGAACTGTCAGTTTTATGCAGGAAAATGACTAGTCGGGTTGGCCAATTTGTGACGGTTCCAGCACTTTTGTAGCCTTGATCAGCCCAAACAGCTTGCACTAGCGTGTAGTAAGGTATCACGGGGTTGTTTTCGTGTACGTTTCATCCAATTTGGTGAAGACACGAGGCGCCAAATGCCTTGGGAAGGTGGTCACCCAACCAGCATCATTGGAAAAGAAGATGAACCGTACCTTACAATTTAGTCCTTCAATTTGTGATTTATTTCTATCTACACCCCTGATTACTTTTAATTTTGCTTAATTTTACCCATGAAGAGCTTCAATTTAAACCCCAGATTTCAGCGCATTTTCCCTTTGGTCCTTAGTTTTGGATTTATGCAATTTGATCCTTAATTGATCAATAAACTTTCAATTTCTTCAATTTGACCCCTGATTTGGTCAATTTCAGTCCCTTTATTTACGTGCCATTTCCAATTTGATCCTTGATTTTAGATTTCTTCAATCAAGTCCCTAATTAGCTATCAAACTTCAATATCTATGCAATTAAGCCCCTGATTTGACCAAATCAACTCTAACAAACTCTACATTGACCCCAAAACTTTAATTTCTTTCAATTAAAGCCTAAATTGACTTAAAATCAATTTTTCTTGTAATCAAACCCTATATAAATTCAATTAAACATCCAATACAATTTAATTGAGTCCATAAACATCTGATTTTGGACTTTTTTCTCAAATTGAATTTTATTCGTCAACAAAGCTCTTCATTTGTAAAAAATATACTGTCAAATTTTAATCTTTGAATTTTTTATTCTCCTAAACCAACTTCTAGCCATTTTCTAGGCACTCTAACATCATTTTCTCACTGTTATTATTCTTTTGCATTTTTTTTGTTTTTAGTTCGAATATTTTTTGATATTTTGGAAGAGAAAAGGTAAATTTGGGGAATAACTCAGAAATGAGTTATGACATCTGTTTCAGTTGAATAATTTTACATCAAGGTTAGTGGCTGTGTATTTTTTGAAGTTACATGTTTTTAATTGTTAGATTAATTTGGAGATAAAATTTATGCCATGTTCTTATATATTTCATGCAATCATAACCACTAAATTTTGGGTGTGGGTTACAATGTTGTTTTTTTATGGTTACATGTTTTTAAGTTTTACATAGGTTCGGGAAAAAAATTACAGCCATGTTCAGGGATGTTCTTATTACATCCATGTTCTTATTTTTTGTGGTTATATATTTATGCTACCACTGCCACTGGATATCGGGTGTAGATTACTGCTTTTTTATTTTTGGGTTAGATGTTTATAGTTTTTACATAGTTGCAGCAAAAATATTATAGCCTTGTTCTTACATATTTCTGCAATAATTGCCACTGGATATCTGGTGTGGGTTACATGTTTTCAATTTTTAGATAGTTTCAGGAAAAAATTACAGCCATGTTATATGGGATTTATCAACAGCTTAGGAATAAATTAACTGCCACTATATTTTGATTATGCACCTAACACTTTGGATAGCTCATTTTGTAAGTCTATGTTCTTAAATTGTATGCTTTCTTTAAGTTGTTGTTTTAAGAAAGATTGTGCATTCCATGTTTGTTACATTTCCTCTAAGAAATTAACCTATTAATTGTATATTAGACAAAACATTTTAACCGAGACTATAGAAGATTCTCAATCATAAGATAAGGCTTATTGGACTAGAGAGATGTTGAACACCTTTTGTGACATATGTATTAAAGCAATTCAAAAAGGTATATGACCGAACACACATTTTGACAAAGTTGGTTTGAAATATGTTATGAATTGTTTTAAGGACCGGACTGACCATGCATTAACGAAAGCACAATTAAAGAATAAGTGGGACAAAATTAAAAAGGATTGGAGAATATGGAAAATGTTAATTTCTGAAATGGGAGTAGGCTGGAGTTCTGAACTTGGAACAATTTCGGCGCCTGAAGAGTGGTGGAAATCTAAAATCAAGGTTTGTTTTTTTTTTTTTAGTATGTGTACAACTATAATAAACTATTTTATTCTTTGTTGGTACAATAATTATGATGCATTTCTATCTTCATTGTCCCTTGTTGTAGAAGATACGAGGAGCCAGAAAGTTTAAGCATGTTGGCATCAATCTTGCATTATGTTGTAAATATGATATCATATTTACAAACATTGTGGCTACCGGTCAGTATGCTTGGGCTCCATCATAGGGTTTGAATTCTGATGAAGATAGTTTCGGTGAAAGGTGAAATAATGCATTGAATGAGGATCCACATCTAAAGGAAGGTAATGGTGATTCGGAGGAGGATAGTTTACCAAATTTTATAAAGGATGTCAATAATATGGTTGTTAGTGTCAATTTTTCCAATAGCACAAGCAATCCCATTACTAGTAGTGGGAAGAGAAAAGGTGTTCAACAATGTACACGCAAAAATGGAAAGAAAAAAAAAAAAGGGTTCTGGAAGGGAAGCGTAACTGTTTTTTAGTTTAGATCAATTGGTTGATAGTGTATCTACTAGGAGTGAATACACATCAAGTGGTTTGGATAAAATAGGATGTAGCATAGAAGAGGTCATGAATGAGTTTCACTTTATTGAGGAAGTGGTTTTCGACAGTGAACTTTATTGTTTTACAACTGAGTTTTTTATGGTTAGAAGTATGAGGAAAATATGGGCAGCAATTGGAGATATGGACCAAAAATTTCAATGGCTGAAATTAATGTTCGATAGAATGGAAAACAACAAACCTTAATGTAAGTGTAACTCTGCTAAAGGAAATACTTACACTTATTTATATTTTATTTATCAACAATTGAAGTTTATTGGGTTGTCCTATATTTTTTGAAGTATTTCATGAATTTCATATTTGAAGTGAAGAGTTGTTGGAATGTATAGTAGACTGATTCTGTTTTTTGTATTTCAATGATCCACGAACATATTGTATGCTTATGTGTTTTCGCAGTTACAAGAGTACAATACCAATCCTTATGGTGAGGTGCGCTTCATGAGTTGTTGATGTTGTTGTGTTGTTACCATATGGCTAATGGAAAAGGTTTAGTCATTGTTGTTTTTTTTCACGTTTCAAATTTTTAATGTATGCTATGTTGAGCAAATGCCTTTTATTTGTATTTGTTGGATAATGGTTGATGTTTGAGATGGGTTGAAAATTTGCATTTATATATGTTAGAAGTTGGAATTGTAGGTTTCATATTGACTGTTATAGCTTGTAGACTTTGGAATTGTTGGTGTAAAGTGGGTTTGCATGGCTATTAATGGTTTGAATGGCTATAAAACATTATGTTGTGTTTGTTGTTTCTGGATGGAATTGGATATTGAAATTTCTCGGTTTGAATGGTTGTTGCTAAGTTGAATGGTTGTTAATGCTTTGAGTGGTTGTTACTGATTTGAAAGGTTGCTGATGAGTTGAATGGTTGCTAATGGCTAAATTTGGAAATTGGCAACTATAGTTCTCGGTTTGAATACTTGCTGATGAGTTGAATGGTTGTTAATGGTTTGAATGGATGTTAATGAAAGGTTGTTGCATTCTATGAAATCATAAGCATGTCTGTGTAAGTCTATTTAAGCTGCATTCTCATTCCAACTATGTTCACTTGCTACCAACAAATATTTGAAGCACTGCCACATGAATTGCTTTAAAAAAAAAAAATGGTTAGTTGCTGGTTTGAGGTTTTGTAATAAAGCAGTTTTGGTTTCAATAATAGCCTTATGTTTACCTATTGTTTTATATCTTCAAACCTCAATTAATTGCTTTTATTATCGCAAATGAACATAATTTGTTTTTAATCATATGTTTGTGATGCACATAATATTGAATTCGTTAATTATAACTAAAATGTGTACGATAATTTGGGAATGCTTCAACGTTATTGTTTTGGTTAAGTTCGTGTCGTCATGAAATTTTAAAATATTCAAAACAAATTCTTCCATGAACATGTATTTTTAATAGTACTTTCAAGGGTGAAAATTAATATTATGTTGTGTTTGTAGTTATGGATGCGAACTTTAATACGATGGGTTTAATGCTCTATTTGATGACCAGTATGACAATGTTATGAATAATGTTGTTTGGTATGTGTCTGATGGGTTTGCTGGTAGAAGTATTCGATGTGGTTTTGGAGGTAGTATTGGTGCTAGTAATGGGAACAATACAGATGATGACAACGACGATGACAAAAATCAATACGATGATGATGACGAAGGCGAATTATTTTGGCTTAGAAATGTTGTCGCAATAAATTAATAATATGCACTGCTGGAGCACTGGCTTTCTATTATAATACTTATATTTACAAAGAACCATGTATGGTTTCATACAACACAGGAATGAGATGGTTGAATGAAATTTTATATGGGTATTGGGTATGTTGTGTTAACATGTTTTGGATGAATGCAGACACATTGAAAAGTTTGCATGTTGATTTGGAAACGTTATACGGGTTAAAACAGTCTAGAAGGATAAGTGTTATTGAGAAGGTAGGCATGTTTCTCTACATTTTAGCTTTAGGAGCTTTAAATAGGAAATTTTAGGAGAGATTTCCACATTCAGGTGAAACCGTAAGCAGACATTTCAACAAAGTTCTTAGGTCAATGTACGCATTATGTGAAAACCCGCTAAATTATAATCTGAGTAAAATAAATAAAATACCGAATAGATTAAATAAAAGGATTTCAAGTGTTGTAATTGGATAAAATAGAATAAAATATAAGATGCTATGGTGTGAATTACGTAAAAAGAAGAGTTAAGTGACAAAAAAAAAGAAATGAGAAGAAATGAGGGCCAATGTGTAAATAGGTAAAAGTTAGACTATAAATACTTCATTTTTTTTCTGTTTTAGCCGTGAGCTTGAAACAAAGAGAGGGGGAAGAATTGTGTGATTTTTCCACTTAAATTCTCATTGATTGCACTAATTAAAGTGAGTAATTAGAGTGATTAGTTTAATTAAATACCAAGAGGGGGTTGATTTTAATGTGGTGAGTGCATTGGAGTAAAGATTTCAAGCTAGGGTTTGAAGAGAGAGATGAAGAAAACTTGATCTTCTTGCATTCTTTCCTTGAATCCTTATCAAAGTGAGGTAAATAACATGCTCCAAATGATTAATTCCTTTCATTTTATGTTTGATGAAGGATTATGCAAAATTATGATTATGTGAAGTTGTGGATTTATGTTATAATTTATAGGAATAATGCAAATTATGTTTGAACCATGTTAGAAAGCATGAATTATGATCGGGTAAGTGTTTAATTTTAAATAAAAAGAAAAAAAAATAATTTTCCCCATTTTAATTGAATATTTAGCCAAAAGAGGAATAATTTAGGGGATTTGTGGTTTAATACAATTGTTTGGGAAATATAGAAAGATGAAAGTTTATAAGTTTTCTTATATGAATAGAGTAAGAATTTTTTAAAGAGAAAAGTAAAATCTTCACTTCCTTCCCTAGGTTGTTTTTGGCTAAATGGAGAAGAAAAATTAGAGAATGGAGTTTAGATGATATTATTGAGGAGTTTTTGGCTAAATGGAGAAGAAAAATTAGAGAATGGAGTTTAAATAATATTATTGAGGAATCTTACTAAATTGAAGACAATTGATGTTCATAGGTTAAATTGAATAGGGACTTTTGTGAAAAAATAAGTAAATGTTTCAAAAAGAGGGGTTTTATCCTCCTTGAATTAAAAGTCAATCAAACTTAATTAAGGGTGTTGGATTTAATCAAAGAATATGTAATGGGTATTAGAATTTTACTGGTTCAAATGAATGAACAATGACAAAGTAAATTTTGTTGGTACAGAGAAGGTCGCAGGACCTAATCAGCAACAAGGGACCTCTTCACGCACACAGACACCAGGTAGGTGTTCGACACCTTGGAGTAATTAATTAGTTTATATTTTATTTTATTTTATTGTTGTAGAAGGAATTTTATAGATTGTAAACTCTAGTGCTAGTTAGTGGCAATAATGCCCTGGTGAATGGGCAGTTACTGGAAATAATACCCTGGTGAATGAGCAAGCCTTGAAGATTATTTTCTGGTTACTGGAAATAATGCCCTGGTTAACGGGCAAGCCTTGAAAATCATTTCCTGATTACTGGAATTTATGCCTGGTTGAATGGCCATGTTAAGAAAAATAATTTACAAATTAATGGGATAATCACTTGATGTAAAATAGATTGATTGTAAAACTTTGAAGTTAAATATGCTGGTTTGTGAGAGACACTCTTGATATTTTTATTTTAGTAGATTTATCCCTATGTCTAGAAAAGAGTTTATGAAATTAGAAATTCCAAAAAGAAAATAAGACAATTAATTATATGATATGAAAGTCACTTTAATGTATATGAATAATTAGTCCTTAATCAATTACTTATTGAAATGTGCAATTGTTTTACTCATGTTTATTGCAATTATGTTTTTAGGTACATCACACCCTTGATCTGGAAAATAGATGCTTGGATAAATAATTTTGTTATGTAATTAATGTAATTAGAAAAACTAATATGTGTTGTAATATACTTCCATATCTAAAATTATAATGTTTAACTTATTATCTTGTGTATGATGTAATTTATAATGTTATTATTATTTAGTTGAATTATGGTTGGTTGTACGTATATTTGAGCACAAATACTTAAAAAACAAAACAAAAAAAAAAAAGGAGACAATGCATGTTAAACATTTATTAGTTTTATTATAGTGTCCTATAGAAAATAGAATTGAGATATTAAAATATGCTTGAGTTTTTTAAGTCCAAATGATGGGACGAATATTGTGATTGTTGTTACAGGTTGAGAAATGATTTAGTCGATAACTTGGTATCTAAAGAATAAAAAGGAAACTCTGCCAAAATTTTAAGAATACACACACACACACACACACACACACATACATAATTGGTAACTACGAATATATATATCATATATTTTGAGTTTACAAGTTGAGATTATTACACGTTAGGTATTGATTTTATCAAACCGGTAGATCCAGAATTCTCAACAACACCAATGAAAATTGCAATGAATCCAAGATATATGCCACATTTCAAGGTAAAAAAAAATACTTTATATAAGTTGTTAAATAATTTAAAAAGGTTACAAACAAATATTTGAAGTACAATTAAATTAATTCGACAACTAATTTTTTGTTTTTGTAGAATTGTATTGGAGCGGTTGATGGAATATATATACGTGCATGTGTATCACAAGAAAATCAAATATTATTTATTGGTAGAAAAGGTATACCAACACAAAATATAATGGCAGCATGTAGCTTTGACATGCAATTTATATTTGTTTGAGCTGGGTGGAAAGATAGTGCACATAATACAAGAATATTTCATTAAGCCATTGACAATTCAAATATACAATTTCAGAGCCACCAGAAGGTATTGCGAAAAAAAATAGGGGTATTGTTCAATTTGAATTTTTTTTTTATATACAATAGGAAATAAGTTTTGTACAATCATTATTTTGATGCAAGGAAGTATTATCTCGTTAATTCGGGATATCTAAATAAGTACGGTTACTTGGGTCCATATAGAGGGGAGAGATATCATCTACTAGAATTTCATCGACGAGGATAACCACAAAGTCGGGAGGAAATATTCAAATGTGTTCATTCATCGTTATGATGTGTAATAGAACATACATTTGAAGTTTGGAAGAAAAGGTGGAGAATCTTGCAAAACATGCCTGAGTTTCCTTACAAAACACAAGTTAAAATTGTTATAGCATCAGTGGCACTGCATAACTACATTTGAAGGGAGTCAAGCCAAAATGTTGCATTTAACGAGTTTGATATCCATCTTGATTTTGTTCCTCCTGATACTTTAAACGATGTGGTTCCACAATCATAACCACGTGGGCACCAGAGGGCTTCGCGTATGAATTATGTTCATGATGGCATTACAAATAGTTTGATGGGGCAATAATGTTCAATTTTTTTTTAATAAAAATGAACGATTTTATTTTTTTTGTCGGTTTTTGTTTGGACTAAATGTTTTATTTCCTCTTAAAACAAAGAATAAATTAATTTATGTCATTTTTAGTCATTTTATATACAGCATCAACCGCAACCACAATTTTAACCAAACTATCATGTCATGATTTTTGGTAAAATAAAGCCAAACCATAATTTTAACAAAAACATATATTATATATGCACCAACCATAGAAAAAAAATGATTTTTTCAAAAATATTTTTTTAAAACCACAACCACAACAATTATCACAAAAACAAACATATTCTGAATTCAAATCGGTAATCAACAAATGCCCAAAAGAAAGAAATAGGAATTTTTAGTCCTAGGTAGGTCATCAAGACTACATTGACATGTTTGTTGTGTCAAAAAATCATCTCAACCCAATAGCTTAAGCTATTAGGTGAGGTCTCAAGATATGATTTATATTATTCTCTAACACACCATTTTAAGTGAAAGCCCTTTGGGCTTGAAACTTGCACAAGCCCACATTATCTTATACTTAATTTTTATTAAATAAATGGGGATGGTGAGATTGAAACTCGTAACTGCTTGGTCATCAAGGCTCTGATACCATATTAAAGAATAATCTCAACCCAAAAACTTATGTAAGGTGAGGTTCCCGGATATGATTTATATTATTCTCTAACATGTCAGTATTGCAACTTTTTTTTATTTAAAAATATATTAAAATATTATTATATTAAAAAACACTAAAAAACACATTAATTTAATATCCACCACACGTTTGAAAAAACTAAAATCAGCTCCCAAACAGGGTATTAAATTTTTTTTTTTAAATCATTTATTGTGGCGGTGGTTTGCTCTGTTATCGTTCTAATAACAGGCTCAGCGGCAGCAAGAGGAGGCAGAGAATAATATCGAAAAAACTTATGGCAGAAGGAGGGACTACCTTAGAGCATACTCCCACATGGGTTGTGGCGGTGGTTTGCTCTGTTATCGTTCTTATTTCTCTTATTGTTGAGAGAACCCTCCACTACCTTGGCAAGGTCACCCATCATCTACACTCTCTCCCTCCCATATACAACTATATATGTTATGTTGTATGATCAGTGATCAATTCATTTAATCGCCATGAATTGTTCATCTTTCTTGCTGCATATACATGGAAGAGAATTAATACAAATGTGCGCTAGTACTGATCATCCTGATTATTATATTCAATAACGTTTCTATCCCTGGCTGTCTGCAGTTGTTGAAGAGGAAACACCAGAAACCGCTCTTTGAAGCCTTACAGAAAATCAAAGAAGGTAAAATAATAATATTCATATGATTCCTATATATGGTGCGCGGGCGCGCAGATTGATGTGTAGAATCTCGATTTTGATGGTGGTGGTGGTGGTGGTGGTGGTGCAGAGTTGATGCTTTTGGGGTTCATATCACTGCTACTGACAGTGTTTCAGGGAAGAATTAACACTATCTGCATTTCTAAAGATTGGTCACAAAGAATGCTGCCCTGCAAGGACGAAACCAAAGAAACCACTAATGCCCATTTTCAGAGTATCTTTTCCTTCGTTCTTGGTGGGATTTCCCGTCGCCTTTTAGCCGAGGCCTCCTCTGCTAATTCTTGTTCCGAGGTAATCAATCACTCCTTTTATATGTTCTTATTTTTTTCATCACTGGTAGTGAGCTTCAAGTCTACAGTTATCAAAAGTAGTAATCATAAGTAATATTAATTTGGGTGGGGTGGTTAGCAAGGCATCATGGATATGATTCCGCAGGCGCCAACTGCATTTCCTTTTTCTCTTTTCTTCGAATAAAAATAGACCTCTAATTATATTATCGTGTTGTGGGGGACATGAGACAGGGCTTGGATATATAGCTCTACAATAATATAATATAATCATGTTGAGATATGGATAATTACACGTAAAACTGAAAACTTACTTTTGATTATCAGTAATATATTAGAGTTCTTGCAGCTCGGGAGACGCTCTCAGACCTCAACTGAAGTCTGAAGATGTTCGATGCTTAATCTGGATTATAATATTTGGCTTCACTTTTTCTAGTCAATGAAAGAAAAGAGAGTTTTCGGGAAGATGTAATGACCTGTTTGGCACCCTTGTTAGTAACTATTGTAACCTCTTTTTCCATAGAGACTCTAGTTCCTGTTCATTCAATTATGATTACCTTTACAAAATTGGAGTAATTAATTAGGCCTAGCTACTGTTGGGATTTGCCATTAATGGACAACCTAATCTAAGATATAGGGTTATCATTTGTCAATGGTAGTTGCACCCATCATTGCTTGCCTATAAATAGGCACCAAAAGAGAGAGCAAAAATGAGGGAGTTGAGAGATTGATAGTAAAGCCAAAGATGTGAGAAATATAGGAAAGATGTGAGAAATATAGGAGAGAGTGGGCTCTCAAGGGCAGCCAGCAGTAGCTGCCATTGCAGCACTGAAAAGAGAGAAATAGAGTGAGGTTGAGAGTTGCTTAAGAGGGGATGATTCCTCCTCCTCTATTGTTGTAAATCTTGTTCTCTTCCTATATAATCAAATGGCTTCTCCCGTTGATGTAGATGGTTTGCCGAACCACGTTAAATATTGTGTCAGTGTGCTTACCCTCCTATGAGCAATTATCAGTACATCACCGATCGAATTCCTACTATAATTGCTTCTTCTAAAACCTTCAATTGCGTGTATCTGTTGGACAGAATTTCATTAGCTATGACATCTTTGTAGTGGAAAATTCTTATTTATAAGTGCGTGCCTAACATCTTTCCCTTTTTCATCACGTTGCAGGGAAAGGTTCCAATGTTATCTACGACTGCACTGCATCATCTTCATATATTTATCTTCGTGCTAGCTTGTGTGCATGTGGTTTTCTGTGCTCTAACCATTCTTTTTGGAAGCGCTCGGGTAACTTCCACATATTCATTTGCCTTTTTTCCCTCTAATTTTTTGTCTAGGTTTTGCATTATTTTCTGATCCCTCGTATTGAACACTGTTTGTTAAATGTCTTCGCTGGTGCAGATAAGGCAGTGGAAACTTTGGGAGGATTCTATCTCAAATAAGGAACAAGATCCGGAAGAAGGTAATGCTTGTTAATGGCTTTAGTTTGCTTGTCCTTTTAGATGCTTGTTCTCCTGAGAATTTTATCATAGTTATACTGATTTAACTTCAGAATGAACTGATGTCATTCCTGTACTTTCTTCAATAGCCAACTCCTCCGTTTTGTTGATTTTCTTCTTACTTGTGCTAATGTATTGCAGCTCAAGGTCCAAAGCTCACTCATGTTAAAGACCATGATTTTATCAAGTCACGATATCTGGGTTTTGGAAAGAATTCCTACATCCTGGGTTGGGTGGTAAGTCCTTCCACAAGTTCAGATACTAAAACTAATAGAAATTACAAACACTTTTGACCTGTTCTACATTAATATTTTGATAAGGAAAAATTGCCTTACCTTAATATTTTGAATTGAATTGTGTCCTGTCTTATATCAGGATGAGTTTCTGACTCCGAGAAAACACTCCCCTATGAGTTTTTCACTTCAAAAGTGTCTGAAAAATATGAATTAGAAAATTTATCATAGCAAGTAGCTCTTAGCTGCAAAAGAGTGCCCTCTATGTGTGCAGAATTAATGGCAGTCTTGAGCGGTAAACATTAGTCAGCAGGGGTTAATAAAATTAAATAATCATGTGTTATGAACTTATGATATGTGTGGCTTTCTTCATTACAGAAGAGTACGTCTCAGAAATTACCCATCCTACTTTATTTTTCAGCATTCATTTTTCAAGCAGTTCTATGCATCTGTAACAAGATCCGATTACACCACGTTGCGACTGGGCTTCATTATGGTGAGTTTAGGACTCTATTCATGCAAATTTCTGTGTTTCTTTCCATTTGTAACATTTTTCTACAGACTCATTGCAGGGGAAACCCGAAGTTTGATTTTCACAAATACATGATGCGAGTCCTCGAAGCTGACTTTAAGAAAGTTGTTGGAATAAGGTTTGTAATATAATCTTAATTTATTCAATGTAAACTATCTTATCATGGAGAATTACATTACATTCATGCAATTTGAAACTGCTAGTGTTTTCAAAGAGAATTTCATCATTTCATTAAGTAGTAGTTCTTCTGCGCAAAGTGAATGCACTAAATTCTGGTTTCATGGCTGCAGTTGGTATCTTTGGCTATTTGTGGTTATCTTCTTGTTTCTGAACGTTTCTGGTAAGCTATTTAATTTTGTTTATCAACAACTAGAGCATCTGTTTGCATCTCTTATATTGAAATCCGTTCTTTTGGTAGCGGAGCACGCCATTTTTTTTAATGCAGCACAACAGTTTGGAATTTGATAATTGCAATGAATTGTGTTATTTTGAGTGTATTTGATAAATAGCTTTTATTGTTGTAGTTGCAGATAAAAAAGATAAGTTCCAAAAAGTTTTGATTTCCTAAACATAAGATGTGTTGTTGCCAAAACGCTTCGAGCCTGAATTATGCCTCACCTTGGGATGGCTAACTGGATACCCGTGTAGCTCATAACATGTTTGAACCCAATGGCCTGGTTCTTCATAGTGGGAACAAAAAGGGCATCCTTTTCTAGAGCCAAAACAATGTTTGTCTTGGTCAGCTCTGCATGTGAAAGTCTCTGGTTGTGATCGAAAGTCATGTGTCCCATATGATTGATAAGAACGTTCAAATCTTCCTATACCTATTAACGGGGTGGTCTTGCCACTGTTACTGTGGACGGCCATGACAACACTGTCAACAAAGTCATTTACAACATGCATTAAGCTTAAGAGACGTTGCTGCTTTTCTTGAGAGACGGAGGAATAGGCTTGATAAACTGTTGGGAGTGGATTAATTAGAAGAATTTGTCCACGAATAGCACTATAGGTATCATTCAACCCCATTAGAAATTGCATCAATCTTTGTTGATCTTGTTGTGCTCCATGGACTGTGTCGTTGTAGGAGGCAAATTCATCCCTCATGCCCTTCAGTTTTGTATAATAGGCTGAGATAGAAAGTTGGTCTTGTCGAAGACAAGTAATATCTCGCTGAATTTCAAAGATGCGAAGTACATTACTTGGAGAGAATCAGTCATGAAGATCTTTCCAAACTTCTTGAGATGTAGAGTAGTAGATCACATTGTCTGAGATCTCCAGAATGAGAGTGTTGATGATCCATGAGTGAACCATATCGTTATATCTAGACCAAACCGCATAACCTTCAGGATCAGTCTTCTCTGAAGGGATTCTGATTGAGCCATTGACAAAACACAATTTGTTCTTGGAATTTAAAGCCAGAGTCATAGCTCCTTTCCAAGTTGAATAATTGTTCCCATTCAGGGGTTTGGAAATCAAGACCAGGCCTGGATGATCTGAATGATGAGTGAAGTATGGATTTGAGAGATTTGTCTTTAAGAATTCTGTAGGAATTTCTGGTTTTTGGTGTGCTGGGATCGGTAATTTTCTTGCCAATGATAGAAGACAATGGTGGTGTTTCATTATTGGTCATGATAGCTGAATGAGAAAGGGTGCTATTATTATTGATCAGGGTGTAGAGAAGAGAAGTTGCAGGGTTTTAGTCAAGCTCTGATACCATGTAAATAAATAAAGAAGAGATTGAATTCAATGCAACGATATTATTATTGATACTGTATAACATATTTATATAAGGCGATTACTATGTTATAGGCTATTTACAATAGAAATGATAAAACTCTGCAGATCTCCTATTCTAAGTAGGAAACATAATTACAATAGAAAAGCTAATATCAACGTATCTCCTATTCCAAGTAAGAGACCCTGATCTCCCAACACGCAGAGCATAAACAAACAAACGGAGCCATTAGAATTAGAATGGAGAAAACCAAGTTCCAAAAAGTTTTGATTTCGAAAACTTATGATGTGTTAATGACAAGCCAAAACCTTTTCTTTTTCTTACTCTTAAAGACCGCCTTGTAAGTTTTGCTGATAAAAAATAATTAAGAAGGTGCCATATTCTCTGTTTCCATCCTTTCCTGCTGTATTAAATCATTACGTAACACAGAAGGTTGTGTTAAATCCAATATTTTTGGTATGCAGGCTGGCATGCATGTTTCTGGATTGCATTCATACCCTTCATTGTAAGCTGCCCAATCCTATATTTTTGCTTTTATTATGCATGAAAGAAGTTGATAGAGAGTTTAATTTAATTTATTTTTTTTATGATGGTGCTCTTTTTGCAGCTTCTGCTAGCCGTGGGTACTAAGTTGGAGCATGTGATTATCCAATTGGCCCACGAGGTTGCTGAGAAACATGTAGCAGTTCAAGGGGATTTGGTTGTTCGACCTTCAGATGAGCACTTCTGGTTCAACAAGCCTAAAATTGTTCTCCTTTTGATTCACATCATTTTATTCCAAAACTCTTTCGAACTGGCATTTTTCTTCTGGATATGGGTAAAGACACAGCACCAGTACACCGCACTTCCAAACAACATTCAGCAAATTACTACATGAATATGTGACATTTTTCACTGACTATTACAGATGCAGTATGGTTTTGACTCCTGCATAATGGGACAAGTTGGCTATATTATTCCAAGACTTGTTATAGGGTAAATTCACATCCATGTCTATTGTGTTTTCTACCATATATATTGATGCACAAGTCCTAATTATATTGCTCTGTTTCAATGCCAATTCCATCTTTTAGGGCATCCATTCAGTTCCTCTGCAGTTACAGTACCCTGCCACTCTATGCCATTGTGACACAGGTAAGTTAGATTTTTCTCAACAGAAGCTGTTGCGGTGCCTATCTGTCTCGAGTAAATATAATCCTGGACGTGTGACACAGAAAGTGTAATTCTATTTGTTTTTTTATAATGCAGATGGGAAGTTCATTTAAGAGGGAAATATTTGAAGAGTATATTCAAGAAGGGCTTGTGGGTTGGGCTACACAAGCAAAGAAGGCGGCAGAGTTGAGAAGGGCTGCAAATGAGTCTAGCCATAATCAAAGTTCCCAAAGAGGAGTCTCCTCTGACTCAGATGGCTAAAGCTGGATCTAGGGAAACTGCAGTGGAAGAGAACAAATCAGGAGAGATTGTACATGGAACTGCCTCCTAAGGAGCTACCATGGGAGTCACTCAAGAATCAATGTGTTTGCCAGCTCTCTAATATATAGTAGTACATACGTTGATAGAGTTTAAAATGTGGGGAAATTCTAAGATTTTAAAATTGAAATTCTAAGATTTTAAAATTGAAATTCTAATATATACTAAGTTGTTCTCCGAGTTTCTCTATTGGTTGTAATAGTTTTTCTCCTAAGGAGCTTGGTTTTACCAACCAAAACATACAATCAAGTTCCAAATGAAGATACGCTGAAGCATATTTAACATGTATTTGTTTTTTCACACATGGAAGTTTCAAGACACAGAGATGCTGAAGCATATCTTATCTTATCTTGGCTTGGCTTGGCTTCCACAGCCCAGTCTCAGGTCGATCATAATGAAGAGACAAAACAAGCAAGGAGGACATATCATCTTAATATTACATGAGCTAGACAAAAGCATTAATGATCCAAAAGATCCAGTTCAGTTGGGACTTTACTCAACATTATGGTCAAAACACGTGGGAGATGAGAATGCTTCGAGGAACGAAGTTAAGGTATCTGATATATGATTTTACAGAATCCAAACTAAATTAAATAAACCGGTAAGGTGAACTGGAGTGAAGAATTACATGATAATCAAGGCAAATCAGTGCATTTGTGCATTTTAATGAGATACAGAAACCATCAGGAAAATCGACCACGGGGACCTTCTCATCATCATCGATCTACCAAGCATGGCAATTCAAGAAGGGAATAAATGTAGAGCACAAAAACATAACCAGAAGACAATTAGCACAGGTATTAAGTTGACACCAAATGCATCCTATAATAATTAAATTCATTGAATAAGACCATGTTCTGCGTAACAAATGATAAAGCCAAGTATCATTTCAAAACTGTTTTCAGATTTCTCAATTGCTTCACCTGGACACTGATCAAACAAAAACAATAATAATAATAATAAAAAAAAAAAAAAACCATTACTTGAGTACCAACAGAACAAAAATTGTTCATTTTGTAAACCTAGAAGCATTACATTTGACAAAGAAAGCGAAATACTCACAGTGGTTAACCTTGAACAGGTGATATAACCACGCAATGCCTATTACAATCCACAGGTTTGGGAACTGGAAACCTATGCTCTTTCGATGCCTACAAAACCAATAAGCAAAAGTTTCACCACGAACCACTTTAGTAAATTTGAATAAAAGACAACAGTAACAGAAAAGGCAACCTTTATAGATGCGAATTCTTTCAGTGTAGCGAGTGTTGACAAGTATAGCCAATTACAACTAGGCAGGTGCCTCAAATAACCCCCCTTGGACTTTGCAGCTCTAAAAACTCTTTCTGCCAAGCCCAAGTAGCCTCATTGCCAAAACAGTATCATCCTCTATAGCAACCTCGTAAATATCAGATTCTTTGTCAATCCGTATTTAAATATCAAATGCTTGTAAGAATTTAGAGAAGCACATGCTTGACTGCAGTAAACAATAATTTATACTTGAAGATGACAATATAAATTTGGAATCAGCAGGATCTATCACAACAGCATGTCAAGAGCAATGGAAAAATCCGGCTAAGAATTCTGCCAAATCCAAGGCCATCAATATCGGTGCTAGAAATGCAAAACAATGAAGTCAATAACTGCACAGATTTTTGCATTTCCTATTCAAACCTTCATCTGTTTCCTTTATTGCACTAATTGATAAAACCATCCCAAACTTCACCAGTAATCCCTACAAGAACAAGAACCGTCTCTAAAATGGTGAAAGCGGCTGCAGTCCCTCACAACAATGTCTCTTTCAAAAAGCTTTGATATTAGTTTAATTGCAAAATGACAATCTGCGCATACTCTTAAATTCTTAATAATCCTAATTGGGGTCCCTGATAGTGTATTAATGAGCATAAAAGCAATTGCAATCTTCTCACTATGATAAAACAAAGCACTTTCCTTTTCTTCCTCTTCAATGTCTGCAAGCACATTTGCCGTGTGAGGCACATACCCTGCCAATTTCAACTTCATGGCTATCTCCACTAGCATTTTATATATTACCTCACTTTGAGGATGAGTCCTATCACCCATAACAAACTCATGGACATGATTTCCCAACTCTACAAGGCTATACCCTGGAGTTTTTCTGACTCCTTCACTAAGCATTGTCCTTCTCACCTCATGCACGTCTGACCAACGCTGCTCGGATGCATACAGATTGGAGAGGAGCACATAATCTCCACTGTCTTTAGGCTCCAACTGTAAGAGTCGGGCTCTTGCAAATGCTCCTAAGCCTAAATGCCCATGTATTGTGCAAGCCCCTAACAAGGTCCTCCAAATAACAGCATTAGGCTGCAGTGGCATATCCTGAATATAATCATATGCTTCTTTCAACAAGCCTGCTCTACCAAGCAAGTCAACCATGCAACCATAGTGCTCTATTCTAGGCACAATATCATATTGCTCCTTCATCCTTTTGAAGTATTCAAACCCCTCATTAACTATACCGCAATGACTACAAGCATACAAGACCCCAACAAAAGTGATCTCACTAGGCACCAATCCCTCTCTCTCCATATCCTTGAAATGCTCAAGAGCTTCTTTGCCGAATCCATTAACAGCCAATCCAACAATCAAAGAAGTCCAAGAAACCACATTCCTCTCAATTCGCATCTCATCAAAAATCTTGCGTGCTTCACTAATGGTTCCGCACTTTGCATAAAGGTCCAGAAGGGCATTATTAGCATGCAGATTTTTGTTGAGACCAACTTTCACCATAAACGCATGAGCCCTCCTGCCCAAGGCCAACGTTGCAAGCTCAGCACAGGCAGACAGCAAACTAACCATAGTGAATCCGTCCGGCTCAACACCTTCAGAACCCATTCTCTTATAAAGTGTTAAAGCTTCATTGGGTTTCCCGTTCAGAGCAAAACCATTAATCACAGAATTCCAAGCCACAATATCCTTCTCAGGCATTAATTCAAATACTTTGTATGCACTCTCGAACTGGCCACAAGCAGCATACATGTGAAGCAAACTGTTTTGAACAAACAACAATGATTCGAAGCCATTTTTTGCAACAAGGGAATGTATCTTTTCACCCACTTTAACATCGACCACCTTAGACACGGCCTTCAAAAGAAAAGGATATGTGTGTGTGTCAGGTTTCAGTTGCATGTGGTGGTACAATTCAATGGCTGGTTTTGGATTTTCACTCTCAGCATAGCCTCTAATCATGGTATTCCATGTGAAAACGTTTGGGCTTCGGATTTGGGTAAAAATATTGTGTGCATAGTTCATAGGGACTGAAAGGGAAACAGCAGTGTATATAAGGTGCTTGCCCATGTCTAAGTTGGTTACTGGGATGCCATGTCTGATAGAGAAGGCATGGATTTGTTTCAGTTTGAACCTGGAAGAGGCACAAATTTGCAATAGGGCAACGCATTTTCGGACAACGTAAGGTGTTCGGTTATCTGGGCAGGATGGATTTGTACTCATCTTTGCATCGTTAGCTTCTGCTAGAAAATGTAATGACTGAAAGCATGGAAGAAGACAAAACAACAATGTCACTCTAATTTCTGAACACTAAAAACGGATTGCAATGTCTTTTGGACTGCCTTAGAACGTGTGTTCTTAAATATCATTTGGAGTCAAAAGGCAACAAATTGATTTTTCTCTCGTTTTTTAGGTGAAATGAGTAGGGTTTTCAATGATTGTTATCGTTAGGCTTGAAAAACATACTATAATTGATACCTTTTCAATCCATTTGTATCTTTTACAAAAAACCTAACACCAATCATAAGTTGCAACAGAAAATGTATAAATTTCCCAGAACTCAAAGTGCAGTAACTTAGATCGTGAAATAAGTTTAACGCAGCTTCCATGGATTTATAATTTGATTTGAGATACATGGCCATCAATGCATTACAGATGGCCACTGATTATTCCAGTCCCCTCTTTATCACCAACGCATGAAAGGATTTCCCGAGGTTCTTATGAACTGCTTCAAAGCAAGCACTTATTAAATTAAGTGTAAGTATAGACGTCTGGCTCAAACCCGAACCCTTGCATCTCGAGAAAAAGATTAAACGCATCCTCATCTTTATAAGCTGCCAGCATGGAATTCCAGGTAACCAAATCTCGGGTGCCAACAGCACCATCAAACACCGTTTCAGCATCTTCTGATGAACCACATTCCTAGTATGCAGTGAGTGTAGCATTACATAAAGCATTATAAAATTCAAGGCCGTGTTCTACAATCTTACAGTGAAGTTGCATGGTTAACTTGTAGAACTTATCATTGTCAAGCAACGTCAAAAGTGGAGCAAATGTGCCATCTTCAACCATAACACGTTCCTTCTCCATCCAATCTAATTGCTAAAATGCAGTGTCACGGTCACCCACTTGCACAAAGCCATCAATGAGTGCATTCCACGAGACAAAATTACGCGTTGGCATGCCTCGAAACACATCATAAGCATCTTCAACTCTTTCACACTCCGCATACATGTCCAATAAAGCGCTGCCCGCATTAATATTCCGTTCATAACCGATCTTAACAATCACGAGCTACCCCTTTAAGTATACTTCCAAAGGTGTAGCCATCAGCTTGAAAGCCCCGCGCGTCTTTTCATTGATTTTAGAAAATCCCAAGCAGCTCTCAAGTTCCCAGAATCTACATAGGCAGTGATCATGGTGTCCAAGGTAACGGTGTCTTTGTGGGGCATTTCGTCGAACAGTTTGCAAGCAAGATTCCGACGTCGCATTTTGAGCATCGGTTGAGGATGTTGTTGGCGACGTAACTATGAGAAAAAATTCCTGGTTTGACAGCCTGGCAATGGGATATGAAAACGCTGTACAGAGCATGCCTTGTGCTGTCGATCGCTGAAACCAATGGCCTCGTTCATTCTGTGTCACGGTGACAAGTGTTTGGCTGATGTTGGCGAAATGCAAAGCAGCAAAGGTATAGTACAGGCAAGCTGTTGTTTTAGCGCCGCTACATGGGCCATGACCAAATACTAGTGAGTTTACAACGTCGCCCATGAATCGGCAAGACCGGCTATAGTGCTCTGAAGTCTGGACATTCAGTCCTCTGTAGCCTTTCTTTTCCTTTCCTATCTATGGATTGGATTGCTGCTACTCCTTTAAGGGCCCATTAGGGAACGCTGGCACACCTGCGGTGCAGCGCCACCGGCACTATAATCGCCCGGAACTGTTCTAGTCTTGCAATGCAAACTTAATCATCGATCCATCTTAACTATCGATTGAAACTAAACTAAATCCCTTTTCGAAATAATCTTTATGACTTGAACAAGAAGATCCGAAACCATATCTAAAAACCACTTCAGATGAGATCCAACCCCGATTTGGGCAAGGAAAATACTGGCAAACATATCTCATAAGAATTCAGTTGAAAAAGATTACTGTTTTGCCTAAGGTCACATCTTTCTCTTTCTTATATCAGAAACTCCCATCACCATAATCCTCTTTCCCTACAAGATAAGTAGTTAATAAAAAAAATATGATAATTCTATTCCAACATACTGAAAACAGGGACGAAATCAATATTGCGCTCTCAGCTTTCCTTCTACTTCTTTTCATTTATGCCGCATACACAATGATTACACTTGGAGCTGTTCTTCACTTTTTTCTGAGGTGTTCCACACGAAGAAGTAGGTGAAAATTATCTCTTTAGGGTAGTGTTGCTGCAAACAACTTAATCGACACCATGTCTATCTGTCTATCGTTACAAAAAGGTTTCGCATTTTCAAAGGTTTCGCATATTTCACCAGCTGCACAATTGTTTCTGAACTCGGGAGTTTTGGGAGGATTTGCCACCCTTGTCTTTGTAAGAGTTTCTGGATGCAAAACTCCTCCGCCCCCCACGAGCTGCTGCTACGGCACGTTTTCTTTGCTTGTTTAGACTCTTGTTCAGTTCAGCATCATTTTCAATTGCACTTTGATTATCTTCTTCCTGGAAAATGAAACTGCTATTAGTTTTGCACACAAGTAAAGAAGGAAAGGAAAGATAAATGTCAGGTGATTTCGTGTTATAAAGCAGCGCAAACAGCATGGCACTAAAATTTTTACAATGAAGAGCAATAAACAAATTACGTTTTTTTTTCTTTTTACCTAGAGGATCAAGTAGAAACAAAGAAGATATAGAACATGATACTAAAGGTAGTTAGATACACCCGCGCATATAAACCAACCAACACAACTTTACAATGAAAAGTACATTTGCATTAGAACACGAGGCATTTTCCTTTTGGGGGCATTTATAAAGAGATGGGAAGAAATAGAGCTATTGTTAATTTAGTATGCGGTTAAACATCCCCCACAAGATATAATTCGACATAAGGAAAATGTGATGCAGAAGAACCAAGTATTTAGTAAGAATACTTGGGATGTATTATAAAGATGCAATCAAGCTGGATCCACAGGCTCAACATCGTGAGCCAATAAGGTTTTGGACATGGGATGGATGCTAAGCCCCAAGTAACACTGTAATCCAAACCCCCAAAAAATGCATGCCGTTTATCATGTTACACGTCAGACCGATATAAAAAATTCAGCAGCTGGAGCAAACAATAATTGAAAATGTACCTTGTCGCTGTCATCTTGAATTTCAGGCCCGTTATCTTGACCTGCTTTGCAACTCCGTTGCTTAACCTCTACCCCATCCTCATCATTGTTTGAAGTTTGCTCTTCCTGAAAAGTAATTATTCTTAATAATTTAACAATCCAATGCAGGGATACAGAACAAAAACATTCTGGACAAGAGTACATAACAGTAGACAAAAATCATTGACATATTGAATGCAGGTGCGTTCCAGGAGATAAGAGTTAAATAAGCTGCAGACTGCAGGCCTGCAATTTAAATCTGGGCATCCTTCCCAAAGCCATGATATTAACCTTTTTAGAATGGTTATCTTTGCATACTTGAATCCATCAATAAATATTTTGGCTTTAAATATCTTCAACATTGATCATATAGCCACTTGTTTCCTTGTCACTCTCCATCAATTGCCCGTTTAAGAATTTTTCTTGCATGTCATGGTAATGGTATTATTATTTCTCTGATCTCTTTTGCTAAAGTGATTTATAAAAACATAAGAAGCTGAAAAAGGGTTTTGGTTTGTTAGTATGCAAAAGGGGCAGAGCACAAAGTACACAATCCACAACAGGGTCACCTTATAGATAACGAAAATCATTCTGGTTGTTAACGAAATTTTTTTCCATTTTTTTATCAACTTCAGACATTAAATTCAACCAACTCTTGATCTTCAAAGTTCTACTTTTCCAATGATTAACCATCACTCGTAAGATAAATTTCTTATCATGTCTCAAGATACCCAAGAATCAAAACACCATATCCAAATGAATCATTGCAACTCCCTAACAGGCATGGCGAAGTTCTTCTTTTCTATGCCCACAGATAATGCAATGTGTTCTTCTATCAATGTGTTCTGATGACACAACATAAAGTTTAACTACACTCAGTGATATCAAGAGGTTAAGGCCTCAGTTTGTATCGAACTTCTAAGTCAGGCCACTTAAATGGGTAGTGAAAATAAAAGCCAAGAAAAATATACCTGCTCCTCCAAGTGCAAAGAACTGAAACCCTTGACATTTGCTTCCGTCGACTCAACAAACAGTTTATCTTCAGATTCCTCTCTGTCAGAGTCTGTATCATCCATGTCCTCTTCAATGAACTGCAAAAAAATAGACCTTCATTCATAGCTGTAATGCAAAATCATTTAAGAGATTTTTTATTTGATTATACATGCTATCCCAGAACAAAAAGAAAAGTGTAAAAGGTGGAACATCAAAAGCTGAAACCCAGCACCATCAAGTGTGTACTCATAACTCCTAAAATCCACCACAAATACAAAGAGTTTCACTGTTATATCAAAGATCTGTAGTGTCCTATTTTCCAACAAGATGCGGATGAACTGAGACATTATGGAAAGAGCATCACTTGTAGCTGATGGGACCAACACTGAGACGAATGTTAAGGGTAAACAGACTAGATAGTAAGAGATAGAACCACAGAAAAATACAAGAAAAGTAATTTTCATAAAACCATCTACAAGATGACCTACAAATTTGTGCATAGAGATGGCAAATGGCAATGATTCATGTTCAAGAGCATGCAATAGAAGACTGGCTTTCAACAGAAAAGAGGCAACGACAAGATAAGCAGGGAGCTTTCCAAAGGAATTAGACGTTGACACATGCCTATCAAATATCAAAGGTTGATGATACAACACAAAACCTTGGACAGACTGTAGTCATGTTCACTTAATATGAGTTGATGATAAAGTTGGGTGAATTCCTCAAAATAGTGCACCAGCACTGAGGAAGCAGGGTACAAGAAAAAATAAATAAAACCTCCCACCCCCATAGGACAATTTAATGAAAAATGCTTCACCATACTTTCTCAATGTCCTCCTGATCTTTCCTTGAGAAGCCACTAGCAGCAAGTTCCTTGTCAAGAAAACCAGAAGATTTGGATATTGAGGAAAAGGATGGCCAGCCAGTTTCATCTGTGTCTGCATCAGAGCCCTCATTATCATCTGTGCTTAATTGAAAAGAGAGGTTAAACCTGTGGAGACAATAGAAATTATTAAGCATGAGAAACTGCCTAATGGTTAGGAAATTTTGAAATATTCCAGAAGGCAAGATGCAATCCAGAACTACCCAATTGGCAGTCTAAGTTCCAAATATCAGATTAGAAATTTAGCAAAATAACCACTGACTGACCTCTTCTGAAAAAACTTAAAGATGCATTCAACATCACGGTCAAAGTACCTGGGAAATGGGAATGTGTTAATGAATCAGTTATTGCATCCAATATATCAGTAAACTAAATTGAAATGGTTATGAAGATGGGAGCTGAATAAGTACATCTGCGCATTCCGATGAGACACAGAAACCATCTGTGGAAAATCAATCACAGTGACCTTCTCATCATCATCAATCTACAAAGCACAGCAATTCACAAGGATAATAAATAAAAAGAAAGAAAAAAAAAACATTACCAGAAGATAACAACAGCAAACAGCTCCACATTTTTAAGTTTGTATCAAATGCATACCATAATGTTAAACTCATTGAAATCACAGTGAATAAGACCATGCTCTGCCAAACGAACAATAACGCCAAGTACTGTCTCGAAAATAATTTCCGGATTTTGTAATTCCTTCACCTGGACACTGATCACACAAAAGCATTCAATAATCCATTACAAACAGAAAGAAAGAAAAAGATATCTGCATTTTTTTTACATTAGATTAGAGAAAGAAAGAGCAAGCAGCACTCACAGTGGATAACCTTGAACAAGTGACATGATCACACAATGCCTATTACAATCCACAGCATTTGGAACCGGAAACTCGTGCTCTTCCAATGCCTAACTCAAAAAATAACCAAAACCCATTATTACCCAATTAAAATACTACACAAATATCTACATGATAAAGCTAAATTATTTCTTAAGAATTAACAACAACCCAATACAGTAAAAAGCTAAAAGAACAAAGAAAACAAACCTTGCCTTAAAATAAATAGCCAAAACCCATTATCATCCATGAAAAAGTAAAACACAAATTCGACACGATAAAGCTAAATCCTTTCCAAAAATCAGTAAAATTCAAAGCAGCCCACTAAAATACAGCACATTCTTTGAGAAGAGAAAGGTTTACCTTCATAAAGGCGAATTCTTTAAGAGCAGCGAGTCTGGACAGGTAAAGCCAATTAAAACTAGAGCGATGCCTCAAATAATCCCTCTTAGACTTAACAGCTCTAAAAGAAACCCTCCCAAGCCGATGCAACTTCATGGCCAAAACGGTACCGTCTTCAGCAGCGACCTCATAGATATCCGATTCTTTACCAGTCCCCAATTTACGACCGACACTGGAAATGACACCGCGATTAACAAGGGTCTTGATGGCGAGGAAATCGTAGCCGAGGTAAGTGAGACGGAAACCGTCGTATTTGGAGGAGTCGTGGTGGACGAGCTTGTGCTTGAGGAGGTTCTTAAGGACTTTGTAGGTGCCACCGTGTTTTAGAGAGGCTATTCGGTCTATGAGTTCGGCGGGGACTATTTCGTGGTTTCTCATCCCCATCTCTACGGCTGTTAACACCCTAAAGTCTTCCTTTGAGAGATAACGTAACACTTCGACATCTAGCTTCATGTTTGTGAAAGGAATCAATCAGACGATGCCGCCGCCGTTGCCGTCGTCTTCCACAGCAGTAGCAGCCCGTAGGTCTCAGCAAGCAAGATAAACTAGCAAGGTAAAGAGAGAGACCCCGTTGCTCGCTTTTTATAGACTACTAGGTGGTGGGCTGGGCCGGGCTTTACATGCTAATAATAAAATTAACTCTATTCTAGTTTGTCAAGTTAAATAATAATAATAGTAGTAATGAAAAAGAAAATGTTAGCATTAAAAATAAATTAAAGCTTTAGCATGAAAATAAATCTAAACATTTTTTAAAAAATTTTGTATGATCTTTGGGCAATGGCAAACAAAAAGCAGGGCCAAGGGTATTTTTTCTGGGATTTTAATCAAAATCATAGTAATGGGACTCATGAATGAATCTTTGATATTAAATGACATAATACAATTGTTTAATCTTTGATATTAGTTTGTAATTTGATCTAAATCTTGATTACGGGATCTAATTTGAAAAATTATGTTTTACATTTTACATCAATAAATATTTAAAATATGATCAAATAATCAAATTACACTCCTGTATACCAAACCAAACACCATAAAATCAGAGCTTAGAAATTAGCCAACCATGCAGAGATCGTAGCATCTTGCAGTTCTTGACTCCTTTTTAGGAAATATTTTAAAAAGCTTAATTTTTTGATCCATAACAGTATTTGCAACTTGGACCAAACTTGGTTTTAATTTTCCCATTTTAAAATCATAAAAATCTATCCTCCACAACCAGCCTGTCCTTGTTCTTAGAATCCACTGTCGATTCAGCAGAGGACCAAAAAAACCCTCACGTTGCCTCTCTGAAGCAACACACACGCCTTGAATTTGTGCGTCCATTTCGTTCATGTAAAATATGGGAAGGCACTGTCTATTATAAAATATAACCGAAGACTCCAACCATGCAGAAGAAATTGCAACTTCTCTCTCATACACGACCCAGATAAAAGTTGCCCTTTGGAAATATGACAGCATTTAAAACATAAATATCTTTATCGGAGGTCACATGGTGTATAGTTTTTAAGACAAGGAATGATAAACCCAAGACCACGACAGATTAGATGAGTCTTAAGCCACTCTTACGAGCCAAATCCCAAGAGAAATTTGTGATGTTCAAAGCAACTTCGAACAAAGCTCGTCATCGGTGGCGGGCAAATGTAGCTTTCCTCATTCCTCCGCAGCACTGGCAGCACTTAAATCCACACTGAGGTCAACAACCTGTAACATGAAAGGTGGAATTCATTACAACGTGGATTCCAGCGAGGATAAAGTGACAAGCAACAAGAAAAACACCATATGCGATTAACTTTAAATGATGTGTACAAGAACTGATCACCTTTGATGCTTAGTTAGGATCTGGTTCAAATATGGCCCCAGTTCAATCTTAAAATTTGAATAGAATTTAAATACAAACCCCCAGTTTTGTGCCTCCTCCAATGGTCAAGGACAAACTTTAATTAGATGTTCCCCTTGACACAATCCAACCAAACAATCAATGGCATGCACATTGGCAAAAAGGTATACCATCCAGAGATAGAATTCAACAGTGAATAGTTTTCTTAGAAGTCAATCACGCGGCTCTTTTTACGAGTTCAATTGATTAACATCACAATTGTGTACATAACAGAATCGCAGCTATTAACGTAACAAGCCCAAGACGGTAGAGATTCTACAAAGAGTAGTTTTTTACCACAAATACTCCAACACCAGAGAGTGCAATCTTACCTTTCCAGTTATCATGGTATACATGTTCAGAACATCTGTAACAGTTGACTCAAAGTGTGTTGTGGCATCATAGCTCTGCCAAACATTAAGGAACTCGAATTAGGGTGCATCCATAAAGGAAAGGTGAAGCAACACAATCATAACTAGCAGCAGCATTCAGATAAAAAAAAAATTGCACTCACTGTCGAAATAAAGCAATTGTCCAAAGAAGGTTCATTGACTGGTTCATATCTGTCATAAATATCGAAGAATATCTCATCAACAGGACCTAGTAGGTCAATTCCAGGTTTCAATTCAGTTTCAGGATGATCAGTCTCTGCCTCGGTTGATACAAATGCAATGAATTTTCCCTTTGGAGCAACATTGTGGGTATAAGAACAGCAGAAAAGGTACCTGCTCAACACAGAAGCATCACAAAAATTTAGCACAGAGAGAGGCAATATATTTCTTCCAGCTGAGTCACCATAATGAAAGCTTCCCCTTCAGATAGACCTTTCAATTGGAGTAGGCAATTCAACTATACCCCATGGATGTCCTTACCTATAAAACAGAAACTAAGCTTTCCAAGACGGTAACAAAAATGATAATTGGGCAAACGGATTTCAGAGTATTACCATGAAAAGGCTATATCAAAGGGAAAAATACCTAAACCAGAAAGCAATAAATACAAAAATAAGAACACCTAAGCTGCAGCAGACAAGAGACTTAACTATCATGTCCTGTAAAAAAACACATCTCAAATGTAGGCTGATATATGGTAACACTAAAAATAGATAATGTTGAAATGCCCAATTATAATCCTTCAATATTTTACAAAATAATATGGGATTGGAAAGGAGAATATCTGTACAACTGATCAAGTATCTAGAACTCACATGTCTGATCTGCGACCCAGCTGCTTCTGTGGCAGGATAACCTGCACTGAATGAGATTCATCGGTGCTTGGTATTGGGTGGCTCATAATGGCAATTGCCCTTGCAACCCTACCAACCTTCCTAGCCTGTTCAAATGCATTCAACTTTCTGTAAATAATGGAACATTCATTTTTTATCTTCAACACACACACACACACACACACACATATATATATAGATTCTGGCTTCAACAACTATTTTTTTTGTCCTCCATACCTTGTTGGGTAAGTAGGAAGGATCACAAACAACTTTCTTGCACTTGGCAGTTTCCCCTTCTGATGTGACACCAGCAACTTTGCCTTCCTCGTCGAACTCTACCTGAAATTAAAGCAATTTGCCACTTCCATGTTATATTTCCAGTCTACAACAACAGTCATATGCACACATATTTTTATCAGCATATATAGGGTGACGCAATTACACAAGAAATAACAAATCAAATTTCTGAAGCATAAGCAAGTACCTTGCACCCAGGTTTATTCAACATGTATGTGCCTCCATAAACAGCACTAAGCCGTGCAAATGCCTAGGTGGAACAACACGCCCAGATAAATGTCATTATTTCAGTATATAACTAGTTAGCATGTTGAGGGTTGAGACAGGTGGAGAAAGAAGGGGTAGGGGGTAGGCAGGGAGAGAGTGAGTGAGTTACCTGTGGGAGCTCTCCTAAACCATACAGAGGGTAAATATATGGTGATCCTCCTTGAAAACGGGCAAGGGACTCCGCATATAGCTATCACATAATCAGGAGGAAAATTTTTAAATAACACATAAAATAAAAAAATTCAAATGTAACAGAGATCAAAACATTCATACGAAAACTATACTTAGATTATCACCTTCATCCTTTTAACGGTATCCAGTGCGGGTTCATTTAGGTAGCGATCATCTCTATGTAGTGCCAATGCATGACCGATGAAGTCTATGGTATTGTCATCAAGACCATATTTTCTGACAAAAAGTCAACTGGATAATAAGAAAAAACTGTGCTCACCAAGTTTATTGTTGAATACAAATTGACTCACAGCAATCCAAATAATTTCTAAGATATTTTTCAAACCAAAATAAAGGTATTGAACATAACATGAGAATCCATAAAAGCTGCAGTGAGGTATTACAAAGTAGCACACAAAGAGGCATGGTAGCAATATAAAACCAGAAGCAAGAACATACGCAATCAGTTCTCTGGTAGTCACTCTAGTCAAGTCCATTCCCTCATGGGTTTTAGGATCACTGTCTTCGTAGTTCTGGACATATATGAAAAACTTGCGAGCACGGCGCTTTTCAAAAATACCCATGAGAGGAGATTTGAGTGCCTCCATATCAGTTGCGGGCACCTTGTGGACCTATTATAGAAGTCCATACCAACAGCTTTGAGTTAACAACATATCACAATAGAAACTAATGAGATCAATCAACCCCTACTGAGCTTGAACATAAGTATACCTTTCCCTTGTTGAAGACGTAGCCGCCATCCACTGCTTTGAAGTACAGATACTTGGTAACATCTGTGTGAATGAGGACACGTACAAGATTGCCATTTGCCATCATAAACTAGCCATATGGAGACACGTGACAAAAGAGCAGAGATTATAAAATGACAAGCTCAGAAACAGAATAACTGGTCAGATAACAGGAAGTGTTGAGAAGCAAAGTTGGAAATACACCTTAGGAATCATGTCAACATTATAATCCCTGCTTGAGCCCAGATGTGCTGGAGGCTTATCGTTTCCCCTGAACCTCTTCCAGAGCTGCAAATAAATTAATTCACAATCAAAACCGATCACTCACAAGAGTAGTGAGTAGCAGAAAAACAGCAAGTGATTGGCAAATGCAGATCATGAATAGTAAGACCTGAATGAGGTTCAGCGACGCAGACTCTCCCCCGTAGTAGTCATTCCTGTCCATGTGCAGGACCTGACTCAACAAGACATACACGAAACATAATCATGTTAGCATCAACAAATACACTCTTACAAGTGCATAAAACTCAATATGATCCAAATACAGCCGGAAGTTGTCAAAAGGAGAATACAGAAATCATGTACAGTTATTTGCAGTAATTCCATGCAAACAGATCCATTTCCTACGATTGCAACTCGAAAGTCAAAGGAAGGATGGTCATGATTGAAGTGAAACCCAAAACCCAGCAAACGATTCAATGAAAACCCATTTCAAGACTTCGCATAAGAAGCTAAAGAACCAGAAATCAATCCATGTTTCTCCAAAAACATCTGAAAAGTTTTCATTTTTTAAATCAATCAGTAAATAGCTCCAGTAAAGCCAGAGTGTTTGCAAATCCAGACAAATATAAATGATCGGATCAATCATGAACAATCAGCTTGATCTGTGTATGCAACCCTAATCTAGAAAACAGGGTAGAATTCACAAATCAAACGATATAGATCCATCACATACCATATTGGGAATATGGGAAAGAAAAAGAAGAAGAAGAAGAAGAACCAACCTTGAGGCCGTCAACGGAGAGAAGACCACTGAGGATGCATTCTTTGAGACCAGTGCCCAAAACAATCACATCATACTCTTCATCCATGATTCAGATCAAAATGATATTTTTTCCTTTTGGGGTTTTAGGGTTAGGAGAGGGATGAGCAGAAGCAGAGGAATAGAAAATTTAAGACAAGACAGAAGGCCAAAGGCTAATTGTTTAAATAATCCAAAGCAAAGCCAAGCAAAGATGCTTTGTGTGTTAATTCGGAAAAAACCTTCCTTACACAGTGCGAGCCATTATTATTTGACGATGGGACTTGTGATGGATAGGGTCAATACCCGATTTCTATCCATTTATATCCGACCCGAGCATCCATGTTCGTTTAGTATTTTGGGATTACAGTAACTTTTGTTTTAGCATCCATTTTATAAATATACTGTCTTAAAAAAATATATATAAATTAATTTGTTTTGATTATTTTTTTATAATTTTTATGTATTGATATTAAAAATTAAAAAATATATATTTTAATATTTTTTTAAACAAAAATATTTTTAAAAAGTACTTTATATTACAATACCAAACATGAAATTAATCACATATAACTATTTTATTACACTCGAATTAATAAAGTTTAGAGTTTATTTATATTTGTTTCTTATTTATTTTTGAAATTTTTTATCCAAAAAACATGTTGAAAAATAATATCAAACAAGACCTTTATTTATTTATTCATTTATTTATTTTAGATCAACTGAAGTAAGCTTAATATTCATCAAATTTATGCTTGTTTGAGATTGAATATGCTTTTTGCATAAAAAAAATACTATATTAATGTTTTTTAATTTTTTTTTATGGTTTTGATATTTGATATTAAAAATATAAAAAAAAAACATATGTTTTCAAATAAAAAAAATTATGTGAAAAATGCCCATATCAAGATTTATAATTCTATGTGCATATTATTCTCAACAAAAAAAAATTTTGTGCAGCAATAAAATAACACATTTTTTAAAAAAGAGATATTATTTCACCAATCAAGTTATATACATCTAGCATCTTCGTGCCTAATAGTTTTTTATAAAGCAGTGATGAAAGCTTATGCAAATCTTTTTATTTTTCAATTTTCACCTATCCATTAGTAGAACTATTAATTTGATTGTAGATGATTATGAAAAAAATAAAAAAACAAGAAGAAGAAGAATACAAGATTGTTAACTATAGAAAATAATTAAATGAAAATATATGTTGAATGATAGATGTTGAAACTTGAAAGCACATGGCAACGAGACTGTTGATTTAGACACTAGAGGGGGCAGGTGGTCTCTCACATTCTGTATAGCCTAATGCTTTTGGCTTATTGTGGAGGCTTACAGGCATCAGTTCGAATCTGATATAGCTCAGGCCCTGTTTATTATTTTCTTGTTTTAAAATTGTTTTTTAAAAAATTAATTTTTTTATTTTTTTTATTTTAAATTAATATATTTTTAATATTTTTAGATCATTTTATTGTGTTGATATCATAGTTTTAAGACCCGGCCCGGTGGTCGGCCTAGTCCAAGGCCCGGGTTCCGGTCTCAATCGGGCCGCCGGGTCAGTCGGGTCAAAATTTATTTTTTTAAAAAAAATCAAAACGACGTCGTTTTAGTAAAAAAAACAAAAAAAAATAAAAGTCAACGGGTTTGCGACCGGGTCTTGTCGGGTCAATCGGGTCTGGCCGAGTCAATTCCCAAGCGGGTTTTGGACTCCACCCGGACCGGTCCCATGCCTGGATCGGCCAGGTCCCAGGTCGATCCGCCGGGCCAGTCCGGATTTTAAAACTATAGTTGATATCAAAAATATTTTTAAAAAATTATTTTAATATATTTTTAAATAAAAAACATTTTAAAAAAATTATAATTAAACTCTCAAACAAGCTATCAACTTAGAAATATAGATATAGCTGTTAGTGGGATCATTAAGAATGGATAGCCATGGCAAGAATGGCCAGAACAGCTAGGTTCCATGGGCTGGCAAATAGCCATCAACAATTATATATATATATATATATATATATATATAAAACAAGAAATAAGAAGAGAGATATGAGTATATTTTAAAGTTTTTATGCCATTATTTTTTAAAATATTTTTTATTTTAAAATATATTAAAATAATATTTTTTATTTTAAAAAAATTATTTTTAACATTAACACAATTAAAATAATTTGAAAACATAAAAAAAAAATTAATTTAAAATAATAAGAAAATAATAATTTTTAAAAAAAACATTTCTGAAATATAATGCCAAGGACACATATAAAGTGTTTGTTTTTACAATAAAAAAATATTTTTTATTTTTTTTTATTTTGCTGTCTCGGATTCTTAGTGTAAGAAATAATAAGGAAAATGAGATGAATGGGCAATTTGTTTTCAAAATAACATCACTTTGATTGATTGATTTATTATAAATAAATTAAAAGTTAGCTCGAGTTAATATTAAATAGTTTCAATTATCATGTTAAGGAGTTTTTAATTTGTTTTTTTTCTTATCTCGCACTTAAACCTCTTCAACATGTAAGTATCTTAAATATAATATAAGCTTGGTCTATAAATATTGATAACTAAATCTTATCAATTATTGATTTAAAAAGGAAAAAATCTAAAGAACACAATCTTTTTTTCATTTTCTTTTATTTTGTT
Organism: Populus alba; assembly: GCF_005239225.2. Classification (NCBI taxonomy): domain Eukaryota; kingdom Viridiplantae; phylum Streptophyta; class Magnoliopsida; order Malpighiales; family Salicaceae; genus Populus; species Populus alba. The sequence continues at coordinate 260,404 of NC_133300.1, read as the reverse complement.
TTTGGGTAAATCAATTTTTTTTTTGTGAAAAAAAAAAGAAAGTGATTGTTCGCTATCATGATATAAGGTATTTTTTAATTAAAACTATATTAAAATATTTTTTTTAGTTTTATTTATTATGTTTAAAATTAGTGTATCAAAACTATAAAAAAAAATATCTACAAAGTATTTAGATAAAAAAACATTTTAAATTTTTTTTTTTTTAAATTAAGTTAAACTAAAAACACAGAGAAAACTATGATCAAAGATGAAAAATTAGAATAAAAAAGATAACAACGAAAATGAAATTGAAAGATAATCGATGACATTGCAAAAGTCCAAGCAGCAACTAGCAAGAAGTCACCCACTAGCAGTATCTAAAGGTAAAAAGAAAAATCATCTAAAGATGTTCATAAATAAAAATTTAGGATTAAAATATTTAGTTTTTTTTATGGTTTTAAATTTGAATTCTATGATTACTAATATAATTATTACTGAAAACTTATATAATTATTAACTTTAGAATATATAATATTAATTGAAGTATATATAAATTAACTTGAATATTTACATTAAAAAAATAAAATAAAAATATATATATAAATATATTTTTTTAATGTAGATATTCGGGTTAATTTGTGTGTGTGGATGATAAAAGAAAAGAGAAAGAGAGCCGTCGCATGGAGTCATTGTTAATATTTGATGCTGTGAGGTTGTTTTTTTAATTTTTTTTATATTTAAATAATTATTTTCACTCATTAAAATTTATTTTTATATAAACATATTAAAATAATAAAAAATTAAAAAACTGTAAAAAATATTTTTTAAATACAAAATGAAATACACTCGGTGGTCCCTCAGTATTGATTAACTCGCCGTCAGAGAGAGAGAGGGAGAGAGGGAGAGGGAGAGGAAAAAGGAATATGCAAAGGTGTAATGATTGTAGTGAGGAGGTGTCGTCAACATGGACCCCACACCTCCACCTTTTTCCTCCTTTGTGGTGGACAGACACTCCCCTTTCATGAGCCCCTCCGTCCTCCTTAATTCTAAAACACTAAACATTTTTTACTCTAATTAATTTCTCCATCACTCACCACCCACGCTCACTTTTTTAATCAGTATTATTAAACTCATAATATTTAGATTTGACTTGATTTTTTAAAATATGTTTTAAAATTAATTTATTAACCGGAATCGATAATAACTTTGATCTTCATCGCTGCTCTTGCACACACTCTCTCTCACTCAATCGCACACTCTTTTATTTAAATAAATAAACAAATAAACACATCCCTTCTTCAAAATGAAATAACTATTATTAAAATAAATTAATCAAGAAACAAAGACAAAGCTTTTTTTGTTTTCTTAGTTTCTGGTGTAAAAAATAATAATAAAATCCCCCCCCCCCAGCCCAGTAATTAAAATAGCACAGGCATAGGGAGCTTCACCTTTCTCTTTCTCTCCCTTTCTCTCATACAGAAAACTTAAAAATTCCTCCATTTAGAATTCAGGTTTGGTAGCTGCACAATCTCTCTTTGTTTTAATTTATTCCATTTACACGGTTTTGATTCTCATATCCTTTATATTTCATATGTTTTCTCAATTTTTTTGAGCTTTTAATTGTTGTTGAGCAAAAAGATATTAATTTTATTGTTGATTGCTGCTAGTTGCTTATTGATGCAAATGGGTTTTGTGTTTTAGGGTCTGGTTGTGGATCTTTGATGATACTGATTGATGAAGGAGGAGGGGTTTCTGCTTTTTAGGGCTCTTATTTTTCTCTAGTCATGGAAACTGTTTATACCCCCGCTGAAGTTATATGATTAGTGGGTGTGCTTCTTTTGGTCGTTTTGGTACTTCAATTATTAGATTCAATTTGTTCAAGGAGGCCCAGCAAAAAGTGAAAAATTACTGAATATCTGCTTCTTAGTTTGGTTGCATGTAGCTGTTTGGAGAAGAGAATCGAATGAAAGGAGGAGGAGGAGAATTGAGATTTTAGTTTTCTGGAACCTGTCATTTGTTTTGATGGAACTGGGATTTTAAAGAAGGGGAATTCACTGCATTTTTTACTGGGTTCTTCAGTACTTTTCTTACTTGAAACATATATGATCGTGTTGTTAGGGAGTATTGAGTGTGTGCTTGATTGAGGTTTTTTTTTTTTTTTTTTTCTTTATTTCGGTGTGTCAAGGTGGTGGTGGTATAGTTGGAAAGTATGGAAAAGGAGATAACAATTGTTGAGGGCACTGATATGCATCTGGAGGATGAGTTTTTCCCAGAACAGTCATTTAGTGTGGAAATGGAGACTGAAGAGAATGAAATTGTAAGTCCAAAGAGTGAAATTCAATGTTTCTCATCAGAAACTGGGGAGGGAAGTAATGTTGTATTTTCAAGAGAAGCACCCCTTATAAGTAAAGAGTCAAGAATTTCTGGTGTTTGTAGCTGTAGTACGAAAAAACTCAAGCCACGTGTGGTTGCGATGAAGTCTGAGATTGGCAATAAGGAGAATTTCGGACAGGAGAAGAAACTCAGCAGGCAAGATAGGATTGAGTTGGGTCGGATGTTTCAAAGCGCAGTGAGTTGCCATGACTGGGAGCCTGCTGAGAGCTTGATATTGCTGGCCGATGCACAAACCCTTAATGATGCCTTGTGCATCACGCTGGACTCTATCTGGTTTTTGAGCACACAGCAAGAACTTGATGGGATAACTGGACTGATTAAGAAGATTATAGCTAATGGCGCTTATGACTTCACTAGAGCTGCTCTCAGAACTTCTTTTCTTGCTTCATGTGTTTCTGCCTGCCAGAGCCAAACAATGCATCTTGAAGACACAGTCAATGTAATGGCCCAAAGGTATACTTATGAAAAAATGAAAAAAAAGTCTGGCTTTTTTTCCTAGTTTATGGAACATCGGTGTTTACTTGTCCATATGTTTGGATAGAATTTATGTTGTGTGTTTGTATGGGCGTGTATAAGTATATACATTTGTTTGACATGCTATTTATATGCATGCATATGTATGTATGAACACCTGTATATTTTTTAGCACACCAATATTTATATGCATCATATATTTAGTGCTGGAACTTGTTTTTCAAAACTTGTATTCTCTATTCCAGGGTTCTGCCATCCATGCATTATGGTACACTATTTGCTTACTGCATTAGGGGGTTATTTTGTAATTGCTCTTACTGCCTTATGCTAGGTTGGATTTGCATTTCATTCTAGTGTACACCGGTGAATCTTACATTCCCATTTATAATCCTTTGGGCACTCGATATCCTTTCTGCACTTGCATATCCTGAGGTATTTCTTCTTGGTGATGAAGGATCATTTAATGTTTTGTACATTGACATGGGAAGTTATCTACCTTGATCCGCTGTTCTCGATGAATCTGTAATATATAAGAAGTTGATTTAGGTTTTGTTTTGCAGTCAATAGTTTTATATTTTACTAAAATGTACGTTTAGTCTATTCTGCTTTATTTCTCTGCCCCTTCACCCTCCCCACCTCCAACATAGTGTGGTCCTTGATATTTTAGATTTGATCTGGCAACTGTTAATCTACCCTTTGATCGGTCAAATGCATTAAATAAAATGTTGAGAGGTTAAAACAATTTTGATTCTACATGTGAAGGGGAAATTTACTTCGTATCTTCATATAGTTTTATTTTAATCCCTATACGCTCTCATAGTAAAATTGCAAAATGAAAATTTCAACAACCTGCTGGTTGAACATCGAGGAAAGGAATTGTAGATCTCATCCAGCTCCTTGTTGTGGAACTGCACTCTGGTACTGTGGGATTGCCTAATTTACTTGTGAAATTCTTGATGTACAAAAATAACCAGAGATTAAACTTTTTTGGTTAAATTTCCTGACACACTTCTGGTTCAAAAATAACCAGAGATTAATATTAGAAAATGAATGCTAATTAGTAGTTTAATGCGTCTGACATTGTCTCCTTTCAAGGAGTATAAAACACTTTCAGAGGGAGCAAGTTTTCATCCAGCCATCTGAGAATGCCATCTGTGAAATTGTTATGAATTGTTCACTGTATTTAATATGATTGTAATGCACACGGTATTTTTGCTATGCATGACTTGGCGTGACTTGTGAGCTGAAATAAATGAAGATGCATGTCTTGTTTTTATCACATCTTGTGCTATGGATTTACAATTAGTGAAATATGATTTGTTTGCTTTCTGCCTGTCCACATGGACGGGCACAGACATAAATGGCCGGATTCTGATGTGATTTTCATTTCCGTTTTATAAATGGCAAAGTCTCTGGAGATATCTTTCTGTAGGCCTTCATGAAGTGAGTAAGCGTGTATGTTTAGATTTCAGGGGGTAGGTGCTGCTCTGTGTGCTTACTTTCTGGTACAATATAGTATAATTGTCTTTCCTTATAAATTAGCTGTAGCAAATGCATGCACACAACAAAAAAATCTATCTTCTCTTTTGCATTCCTTAAAAAAAGAGAAACCAGGACTTCAGCCACAACATTTTTTTTATGCTAGCATGCATGGTGAAAGCTAATTTTTTTTTTTCTGCATCCTCTTGACGTGCATTCTTTGTTTTGCTTTCTCATCTTCAGATTGAAGGAGCGACTTCAGGAGTGCAATGGGGATGAGGTCTTGAAGGCAGAAGCCAGTGCCAAGGTTCAAAAGTTTACTGAGTGGGCTCTGAAATGTATTGGCTTCCATTCCCGCTGCCAGGTAAATAGAGACCGAGTGATTCAAAGCTCAATTGCTGAAGTTCAACTCCAATTGTCTGCATTCAAGACATTTCTTGATCTTGCTGGCAATCAACTCACTGGGAAGGATTTCACTGAGGCCTTTGATGCAGCCTGTTTTCCTCTTACTCTATTTTCCAGTTCATTCAATCCTGGCTGGTCATCTGGGATATCAGCAACTGCAATCCAAGGGTTGCTTAGCATGTTGGTTGAAGGGGGTGCAGACAATGTCAACCAGTGTTTCCTTGAAGCCTCTCGTTTCGGAAGTACAGAACTTGTGCGCATTTTGTTGCAGGTAACATTAATCACACACACATATACATTTTTCTTACTTTGCTTTTCTGTTTATGTTCCTTGAGTATTTTGGAAGGTCGAAGTTTTTGTTTTCCTTGGAAGATGAATCTTGCTATTTTATTAAGAGAGCAAGAGATACAATCAGAATCTTATTAATGATCATACCAATTCCTTAGGTGTTTTTAGGGTCAGTTTCTTTCTTTCTTCTATTTCTATGTTACTCATAAATGAGTATGGCTTTGGTTGTGCAAACCACAAATAGTTTTCATAAATGGTTGTAAAGAAGGAAGTAAATGCTGCAGTGAAGCGTTTTTAGTATAAGCAAAAATTGCAGATTTTGTAACCTATCATGTTTGTGTAAGATGTGCTCGTGATTTTTTTTGGTATGTTCTGATGAATTTGGCTTATCTTTTTTCCTCACACCACACTGTAGAACAATTTTTTCCCCTTCTAAAGCGCAGCTGCAATATCTATTTCCATGCACACATGTCGTGTGTGCGTGCGTGTGTGTGTGTGTGTGAGAGAGAGAGAGAGAGAGAGATGCTCTAAGAATTTTTCATCAATCTAAGTATGCGCATCTGACATTTTTGTTTGAATTTATTGCTTGTCAAATATGGGATCAATCTTTTTAGATTGCCCATAGGAACAGCTTGGATGTTGATGTTGACTTGGCCCTAGGTTTTGCTTCTCACTATTGCAAAATTGGTACAATGGAATGTCTTGTGGAAGAGGGCAATGCTATAGCCTTCCTGGGTCCTTTGATGAGAGCAGCTGAAAGGGGTTGCATGCAGGTTGTTCAGTGGTTTGTGAAAAGGGGTTGCCGTGACATGGAACTCTGCCTTGCTCTCACGGCTGCGACTTCCAGTAGTCAAGTTGATGTTGCTGGATATCTCCTCCCTCACGTTCCTCAGCATGTTCTTGCTGCCCTCAGCATAGAAATTCTCAAGGCTGCTGGGGAGCGAAGTGGTGGGTCACTTGATGGTGTGGCGTTTCTTTTGCATTCTGATTTCTTGGGTGATCCTACTGCTACTTATGCTGTTGCAGACAGCATTGCTCGCTCTGATGATGAGTCTGTTGCCCCTGAGCTCAAGGCTTTTCTTCGAGAGAACTGGTCAGAGGCAGCTTTCTTGGATGGATTAAAGCAAGGACAAGAGCATTACATGAATCTCGTGATGATTTTGAATTGGGGTAGATCGCCTATATCCCTAAGGCATCTGCCAGGCCCTTTAAGAGTGGCAGTTGCGTATCTGCCATTGTACAGGGAGTGTGCAGCAACGGGTGGTCGTTTATTTTCACAAAGACAAAGGGGGCTGCTTGTTGAAGCTGTGAGAAAACTTGGGGGTGGGTCCTTAGAAGATGTGAGCCAAGGGAAAGAGCTCTTGGCTGTTTTGGAGCATTACCTTCCTCAATTTCTGGTTCATCCCCGCAGGGTGCCCTAGAAGATCTTGTGCTGTGGATTTTGACCAGTGATTTCCCCACCATATCTCATAGATGCCATAGACAATAAATATTTCAACTGTGGTTAGGGTGACGGAGCTTTTAAGGTTGTCAATTTTCCGTCCATGATGTGGCTGGCAAAAGTACTAGTTCTCTCTGGAATTATTATACCATTATATCGATCTTGTGCATGTTTAACTATAATGAGCAAGGCAGAGAGCAACTATGTCACAAGGGGTTTTATATGCATAATGAAATGTATATTAGCTAACATAATCTTTATATAAATATATTTTCTTTGCTCTCTCTTAATTCATTTTTAATTTGGTCAGTAAGCAGGATCCCTTCTCCTTTCCTCCTCCCGTTTCTTTCTTTTGTGGTTGGATTGATAAGTTTCCAAGGAACGAGAGAATAAATGCTGTCGTATTGTTTGTATATTGAGACCGTGTTGACTGCTTCCTGTTCATGATGGGATGGCTTGCCTGGTGGTTGGACTTGCAAAGGATGCGAATGAAACCCGCCACGGAGGGTGGTAAAACAATGATGTTTCACATGGCATTCGACCAGCAGCCATTTAATCTGTGTGATGAATCATGGTATGGTCATGGATCTCATCTGTGAAATTATTCTCGGGGATGATGGGATGGGTGGGTATGGAATATGTCCATTATGTTAATAGTCATCTGCAAATGCCTTGAAATTGGGTGAATCTAATACGGGAAAGATCTCAACTATTTGTCCGGCCATATATATATATATATATATAGAAAATGTTTTCCTTCTTTTTAGCGTGTTCGTCTCATATTTTAAGCAATCGGCCATGTAAAAAGCATAAAAAAACAGTTTAAAACACGATTACACATCGGCCCTAGTGAAAAGGGTTTGCTACCATTTGAGGTTAGACCAATGCGAAGTATATTATTCAAACCAAGCTATATGGTCAAACGATGCAAGTGACCAAATCATGGTTCGTAGTCTTTATATCCAATTAAATATACTTGCTATCGAGTCATGTCCGACATCATGTTCCTTTCAAATTCTTGGTTAATGCATTGAACTTCATACGATGCCATGTATAAAAAAACAGAAAGTGCTGCTATCAACACATTAATTTATTTAAACACTTCCTAGATATGGATTTGATTTGGAAGTTCGTTTCTATTTCAACATAACCATCATGGCTGGGAATATTCGCATTCTAAACAGCAGCAACACAACCTTGAAGAAAGATAATTATAAATTTCAACTAGAAACTAGTCAGGTCATGTGGGGATCCCTTGTACCGTAGCTCTCTAGGCAATGGAAATCAATCTCTCAAAATACCAAGAGATTGAGCCTCCAATTTATATCTTTTTTAATCAAGTTCCTTGTGGCTTGTAATTCATCACTGACATAGCTGATAGTGAAGTATAGGCAACAACAACGAGGGAAGATGAGAATTCCAAATATTTGATCTATGGCAACAATAGCAGCATATCCCTGCTTATATATAATTAACTCCATTTCCGTGCTTTATGCATAAGGTCACCTGCAAATCTAGTGAACGATGAACAAGGCCACACCAGTTTTTATGACTAAGAGATAAAAGAACCTTTATCTTTTCTTATCAACATTTTCAGAGAGTTACAAAAGTTGTGTTGAGACACACAGGTGCATAAGTTTTCTTGAAACGCCATTTACACATATGCAAAAGTTATATCCCTTGCATTAGAAGGCATGAAAGCAAAGATTATGAGCAATACCAAGATACCTATTGGTAGCAGAAGTAACATGAAAGGTGGCGGAGGCAATGGTGCTAGTACCAAAGGAAGAATCAACAAAGATGCAGTAATACACATGAGCAAAAGCAATGATGCCAAGCTGAAATGGCTTGTAGTCAACAACCTTCTGGTGCTCCCTTGTGAGAGTGATCGATTATACTCAATTTTCTTTTTCTCTGCACTTGCATTAGGAGGGGAACGATGATTATTAGCAGTGATCCTTCTTGCTCTCACATCCATAATGCTGCTTGAACGATCTTGCAGATTGATTATGCCTCTTGGCAAAGTTATTTCTGGTTCAGAATGTTCGTAACTCATTTAAATCCTTCTTGTTCCCAAAATTCCCAACACCCCGGATAAGATCAATTACTTTCAACTACAGAATTAATTTCACAATGCCAGAGACCTTGCAGTATATCAATGGACAATCCCTTCTTTCCAAACCAGAAGAATCACCCTCCGTGGTTAACTTGGATCCCAATTACAGAATGTAGTTAAAAGACTAGACGCAGCAACAATTAAAGCTGAGTCTACCAATGATCACAACAACTCTGTGAATCAGCCAAGTTTGTCACTTGTGAATTCACCACTCTCCTGCAGGTCCTTATCCTTGAAGATAATTCACAAATCAAACATCCCAAAAACCTCTAACGCCTCTTGGATCTAAATGTGGATAGCTGGTCCTTTGATTGCTAGAGATCTGTGTACCAGATTCAACCAATCTACAGAAGCTATCTAACAAAAACTCATTTAGGCTCTCTTCTCTAAATGTATGGACAGCTTGTCTGTCTGCCGGTTACTGGAGAGCTGATCAGCTGCCTTGAAATTCGTACCAAGCAACGTCGTCCCCAATAACCCAACTGGATTCCAAGAAAAAATGATAAAAGATTCAATCAGTTTCAATAAATTTATCATCTTTCTATTTAACAAGAAGCCAACAGACACATCAATCCAAAAAAATGGAAAGTTTAAGAAAGATGCAGTATATCTACTGCATAGGGCTCATCTCCTCCTCCTCTCTACAAGATCACATGTTTAAGGGCTAACAGGAGTTAAGAAGTACGATTTCTGTTAAACATATAAAGCATAGAGAACATTAAAATTAGAAGAAAAAAGAAACATGGGTTACCATAAAGATTGATTTTTGAAGTAGATTCAAGAAACTCTATCAAAGAGTACAAAAAGAAAAGAAACCTGTGATGAAATTCAAGAAAGATGAAAGGATAAGAGAAGGGCGGACAAGATAGGAACCTGCGATGCCGTGGCTTCTGACGGTGAAGCTGGAAGAGGTGGTGGGAAGAGTAACAGGAGGATTTCCAAGCAAGGCAGACAGAGAGAGCGAGAGAGAGTTCACAATCATACACCGTTTGCGTCTCACACTCTCCTCCTTTCTTTAACGGTGCAAGTTTTTTATTGCTAAGAAAGATGGGAGGAAGGATAGAGATCTCTTCCCCTTCAATTCAAGAGGTGGGATGGAAGAGATGGGGAAGCGTGCCTGTCATTGGAAAATGGATGGAACTTTGAGAGGGTTTTTTGGCTGCTTGCGCTGTATTTGTAACGCCACCATGAGTACAGTGAATTTACCCAGACAAGTGGGGTTTTGCTGACATTGCAAGTTGCCGGTTTTGGAAAAGGAAGGCCTTGTGTTTCCCAAGGTTCACCTCCCCTCGCCTCTTCTCTATTAAAGTTATTACACTCTTCCTCCCTTGAAGACGAAGACACGCCTCTTGCAGCCCATTATATGTTGATGTCACGTCATGCTGTACTCGTTTCACTGCCTGCCATTTCGTGATGACACGTGTTCATCTCACATTAATCAAAATCTTAGCCCTTTGGATCATTACTGGTGTACATTATTTCAATAATAACACAATACATCGATCCCGCTTTTCGCCTGGGGGTCAGATTTTATGCGTGGACCGACTGGAATCAATAATATGACTTTAATTCAATTAGATGAAAGGGAAAAAAAAGTAAATAGATTCACAACTCGTTAAATATGGTTAAGCAAAATGAAATAAAAAAAGTAACATAAAAAATCAATTTTGATTAACTTAAATTAATATAATAAACCTATAACTTGGAGGATATCTCATTAAATTTGTGTTAATTTATAATTCGAGGTATTAAACTTAAAATATCCTATTTCAAAAAATAATAGAGGACAAAAGAATACATGTACACCTCGAAATCCAAACCCAAAACAAGGCAAATGAGTATTTTTTACGTTGAGAGGCATTACACACATCTCAAAATACATGTACATATCTCACACATTCATAGGTGTTGTATAGGCTCACCTTACATTTTTTTTTTCTATTTAGTTAAATACAAAATCACTCCTGATTTGATCTCATGTTGTAATTAAAACAAAAAATCATTATGCAAGGATAAAAAGTGACCTAGAGCTTTGGTTTATTTATCTTTTATTTAAAGGGTATTTTGATTATTTTATTGTGCATTTTAGTTGTTTATAATTTTTTATATTTGACTAAATATCAAATTGAAAACAAATAAAATTTTATCAAATGGGAAAAACAAAAAATTAGAAATCAAAAAAATAAAAACTGAAGTTGAAATACAAAAAACATAAACGACCAAACTAAAAATATTCAGAAGAGGAAATAGAAAAGAAAAGAAAAAAAAAAAGGTTCACTGATGACAAACCAGACTATCATTTAAGACACACACCGCACCATTAGAAAGAGATCATGATGCTTCCATAAACATAATATAATGGTATTTTTGGACACCGCGAAGCGCTGCACATGTCTCAAAGTGTGTGTGGGCCTCCCGCGCACCATTAGGTATCGTACATGCACGACCACATTTTTATTTAGTTTGTTAAATACAAAATTATCTCTAATTTGATCTGATGTTATAATTTTTTTAAAAAAATCATCATGAGAAGACCAAAAAACCCTTTGACCTTGTGTTTATTGTTTTTTTAATTTTAGTGGCATTTTAGTCATTTCATCATGTATTTTAATTATTTAATATTTTGTATCTATGTTCAAGTATCAAATTGCTTCTCAACTGATATTATATTATAGAACAAACCATTATGAAAGTACAAAAACACCCCTTGATGTAAGGTTTAGATTTTTTTTTATTTCTAATGGTATTTTAGTTGTTTTATTTTCCATTTAAGATATGAAAAAACATATAATCAATTTAGAAAGGATAAATATTCCACGTGAAAATACTTTAATAACTGTAGAGGTTAGGTTTAAGTGTTTAAGTCTTTTGGGCAGAGTCAAAGTAGTTATCATATTAGGACTAGAGCTAAGTTATTTTTCAAGGCAAAATAGGATTACCAAGTTTAATAATGTGAATAAATAGTGGTGCCCTAGCTAGGGTTTTTCAAAGATGGAAGGCTAGCTTTTACAATATTTTTATTCTAGAAGATGTCAAGTGGACCAAGAGAGATGGTGAAGTGTTAGGTGTCAACAAATGGGAAGATGCCACGTGGAATCCATACTTGAAAAATCATCCTTCCTTCTTTGATTCAATGCATCACATCACTTCCATACCAACTTGCCTATTTCTGTGATTTTAGAATTGGATTTGCTGACCTTTCCAAGCTCCCACCACACCACGGTTTCGCCCATGGTTCCATTCGCTTCTCTTCAACTAATCAAGACCAAAACCACTGTTTATCAACCGACCATGTTTCCATGGACATTAAAAATAAAAAGAACACTGCACATTATTGCCCTGCATTAAGCTAAATTTTTCTTTAATATTAAAAAAACATTTAGATATTGCTAATGTTTTTCTTAAATAAAAAAAAATAAATTGTAATAATATGTGGTTGATTCAATGTGGCTTGGTCAACTTTGTTGGTTTAAAAACAATTCTGACGACCTGTAAAAACATAGTTTGACTAAAAATTATTTTAAGATGATATCTTTTTTAGTATTAAGATAATAATATATTGAATTGATTTGGATCAACCCAGATTAACATGTTAAGTCATTGACCCTGGTTATGAGACTATAATAACCCTATTGAAAACAAATCAAAATAAATTATAAAGCCTAATTTCCAATCAATCTAATATTAAAGAATGCAATGAAAAGAAATATCGATTAAAAAAACCCGAATTAACTTGTCAACTCGTATTTTGAGTCATAAAACCGGATAATTTCATATAAAAAAAATAAAAAAAATTTAAAATTTAATTTTTAATTAATTCAACCGAGTTAATCCATTAAAGTAGCGATCCGTGAAAGTAGATAATTCAATAAAAAAAATATAATATTGAAAGATAAAACATGTTTTAGTGTATCTGTTAATATTGATTAATTATATATCTATATTTTCTAACTAGTAGGATCCATTAATTAAGGTGTCTAAATCTCCCCATAGAAACAAGTACGTAGTCCAAATATCCCGTGCAAGAACCTCAAAACATTCTTGAAATTGCGGTCTTATTGTCAGGGCACCTACTATGTTGATTGAATTCCAACCCATTTCTCGTTTTTGGCCGGTAGTCCCTTCGATGGTCACTTTTGCTCGACGATGACTGCAACTTTCATCTTCAAAAACATGCAGTGTTGTCTGTGTTTATGGAGTATGTTTTCGAGACAGAACTTGACAATAAGATAGGGAGTTCTTGGAGTGCTGGCATTGAATAATAAACGTCAGACCTTAAACGAGTGACATAAGGTTTGCGAAAGATGCTGCAAGGAGACCTAATGAAGCTCCATGGAAGCTTCATTCATGTTGTTGTTGAGCTAGCACCAAAGGGTTGCCAGACAAATTAAGTGGTTGAACTTGGACGATTGTTTTGTGCTTCTTCATTCTCTACAGTGACTGGAATTGCCATGGCACCAGGAATTTTCTAAATATAAAGACCATGTGCTTCAAAGATCTTGGAGGATCTTCTTTAGGGCAAAAAGAAAAAAGTAGTGGAAATCTTTAGAAATCCAAAAGGTGGGCAAGCAGGGGTGATCCCGGCCATGGCAGTATCCAGAGTGATTGGACCCTGTCATTTCACAGCATACTGTGCTTGCACCGTGAAATCAATGGTGGCTTTCAGATGTTTTCTATCATGTTTTTTAAAATGATTTTCAAATAAAAAAGATGTTCTAATTCTTTTTAATGATAAGGTAAAGGGGTATTATTAAAAAATTATTAATACTTCTTGAATGAATATGATTTTTTTTTGACAATTTAAGGTCTATTATAAATATATAATGTAATATTGTTTTAATATAGTGAATATAAAAATTCATTACTTTTATAAATGCAGGTATATTATCGAACCATGTTTTTTCTAGCTTATTTATTATTGTAATTATCATCAATAATTGCTGTGCTTTTTTCGCAACAATGGGACCAACCCAACCAACCGAGTAATGAGAACTGACCCGTATGTAGGCTCTTGCCTGGAGGAAATGACATTTTAGCAGGCTAGCCAAGCATGATCCATGAAAGACGATTGTATTGTATGCAATAATTTGTGAGTGGAATGGAATTCATTTTGTGATGGACATGACTTGATGTTCCTCCAGCGCCGACACCCGCCGTGTTGCTTCAGCACTGCCTGCCCTGTTCTTGATTCCTCGAAACTTACATCTCTGTTTGTTCACAGTTAGAACATAGAAAACGATACAGTACTGCAAATGGCACCGCTACTATAGCAGCAGCAGTTCTCACCATCTTAGCTCACACAGTGGTCATACATTTATCTGATTGTATTGTTGGATAGTGACAACTTGTGCAACCAACTGTGCAATGTAAAGCAAATCACCCAACCAATTATGAGTAAGAACAAGGCACAACACAACTAGACGTTGAGAAAGGATCATGAAGTCATTAAGAAGCGAGGCAAGAGAAGTAACGATTTGCAGATACAAACTGTCTTAACCTACACTGTCTGCTGAGACCGTAAAAGCTATGAAATGAAAGTAAGACAATGTTGAGCAGGATTTTCAATCTAGCCAATCAAAAATCTGATGTAACAATGAAGAATCTAGCAAACAAAAACAGTTACCATACCTCATCATCATTGGCACCGTCTTCTTTGTTCATCTTGAGTATGGTTGTGGCACCCTCCTTGCTGATGGGAAACTTCATAGCTCTGAAAGGAGTGTCCGCATTAATATGCCCTTTCATGGTGTGACCGGTGCCTTTTCCTATAATGATGTCCCAAAGTGCAGAACCAAAGTCCTTAGGCCTGAAGGTGATGGGAACATCAATGTAACTATTTCCATATTTATCAATTTTAGTAGATCTTTCCATTTTTATCACGTTTCCTTGAATCACTCTCAATGAAGTAGTCGATATCGGCAGTTGATGGAGGGGCAGGGGCAGGGCTTTTGATGAGCACATCAACAACAATGTCGGCTTTGTCAAGGTTGATGGAGGGGACGTGAATGGCAGTAACATCGGCAGTTGGCTTCCCAATGCCAATAGCTCCCTCCGCAATCTTTCCACCAATGTCATGAATGGAGTCCTTCACCTTACCAATAAATCCACCCTTGTCTTCATCTTTCTCCTCGGCATCTCTATCACCTATTTGCTGCTTGTCAGAAGAAGCGAACACATTCCACAAGCGAATACCTTCATTCAATTTCTTTTTCTTGTTCTTTCATATTAATGCAATGCTTCTTCACTCATGACTTGTCAAACAATTTCAAGTACTTGTATATAATATATATTAGCACAACACAGCTGGGAAGACAGCTTATTTCTTGAATTCTTACTTTGATTGATTGATTACGAGTACTGAACTAAGAAAAAAAAATAGAAGCCAAGGTAGTGCTTTTATTTATTTATGCATGCCTGTTTGTTGTCATAAACATTCAACAAATCAATAATAGTAGTAAGCACTACATTTATCTTATCTAGCAAAAAAACTTTCCATCATTTCATTCCCTTGATGATTATTCATCTTTGCTGCTTCTACTCCTGTCTTCACCTATATGCTCCTTGAGGATTTCTCTCAGGTACTCTTGCTGCTCATAACTTCCTTCTATTTCCTCCCACTGCATCAATCAAACATCAACAACCACATCCATAGATACAAACTATCAGAATTCAGTTGTTCATAAATAAAAAATAATAATACTGCCACCCATCATCATAAATACATGTAATACTGATGCTTTCTGGATGGTGAGATTTTAGGAGGAACTCACCTCTTGATGAGACAATGATACCACGTTCCAACCAGCAGCAGCAATGTACCTCCGTTTCAGCATGGTATGTCCTAAAGGCATCCCTGCAGTATATAACAGGATAAATAAACAAAAGCTAGGTAGCTGAGTGTGAAATAATAGATAATCATTGTAAACTTGGCAAAGGTACCAACCAGTATTCCTGGAGAAATGAGTTGGTCCATCTATCTCCAAAGCAATTTTCTTATCAACCACAACAGCATCCACAGTGTACCCATCCACAACATATTCTCTCACCCAATCAAGGCCAGTGCTGACGAGAAGCCGAGCAACTTCCTTCTGAAATGATGAAGTTGTTTTCTGATTAAACCTCTTAGTTTTTCCAGCACGAGCAATTTTCTCCTCCAGATTGTCCCCAAGAGACAACCTAAGATGCGGGTACTCAAGCTTCAAGCATTGATTCACAAGATGAGCCTGAGAAGCAAACATGATATCCTCTCTATATTGCTCTGAAAGCCTTTGCTCCTCAAAATGGCTCAGAGTTCTCCACACATTTGAAAAGAAAATTCGATCCAATTGTCCAAGAACAGCATATGACCAAGCTATATTCCCAAGCTGATCCCTATTAAAACTGAGCACTGGAGACCGTAGACGTCCTTCTGCATCGAGATCTCCACTGTCTTCATTGCTTCTCTCCTCATCAGAGTATGATGTTTTAGTCTTTAAGGAGCATTCAAGTTGGTTTGCATTTTTGAAAACAGTATCCAAGGCATCAAGCAAAGAGTCAGCTGGCTCATACAGAGACGCAAAAGCCCACAAAACCTGAGCAAGCTCCTGCTCTTGGAAAGTATGAATTATCTCGGAGCCCCTTTTTGATAATGCTGAAAATAGATCAGGAGCAGAGTGCTGCATTGAAGCAAAAGCACCAGCGACATTAGCAACATTCTGTGAATTAAACTCCCCAACCTTGGTTAAGGCCACCTCTGCAACTCTATCCATTTCCGACAAGTAAAGTAGCTCCCCTCCTATCTTAGACAATGCCCAAGAAATATTTGAGATACCTTGCGCTGAACATTCAGGCAATGCTGTCATAGCAATACCTACCAGCATCGACACCTCTTTCTGTCGAGCAAATGCCAACCTACGAGTATTCATCATTGAAACCTTCTCCATGTTCTTAGCAATTCGATGAAGTGCAGTGGCAATATTCAATGGGGATAGCGGTGAAGGACTCAACCCCTTCCCAACAGCCATAATCATCTCAGCAGTGATTTCCAAAACTTCCTCTGCAGTCTGTGCTTCCACAATCGCTCTATTCAAGTTAACCTCTTTCTTACGATCAGAAGGTCCAGAGAATTGGGATAGCCTCTGAAGAAACTCTTCCATGGTCTTCTCTTTCCTTTCTTGAAACATGCCATCCCCTAACATACTCACCATCCTTTTAAGGTCAGCATCATCATCTTCCAATTCAACACCTTCGTCCAAATCAAAATCCAAATCATCCTCTTCAAAGTCCTTAACTTTCTTAACCTTACCAACCAACTTTTTCTTATTCCTTTTCTTTTTCTTCTTCTTTACATTAATCAAATCTTCCATTCTCTGACTCAACCCCCTCGCCTCAATCGACTTGAGGGCAACCTTTCTCGCCCTCAAACACCAATCCATCCCATCAGTATCTTTCAGCAATCCTGAATTTTGTTGCTTTTTCTTCTTCTTAGATGCTTGACAACCCAATGGATCAAGCTCCCCGAGAAACTCCAATTTCCAATCCTCATCTTCCTTATCCTTATCACTATCAACAACTCCTTCACTGCTAACAACACTATCTCTACTTAAATACACACACTTTGTCTTCGTCCCTCTAGAGAAACCCACTTCAAGTCTTCCATACATAAACCCAGTTCCAGCTTTCATCACTGGAATATTATAACTTGTTTTTGGACTGAAAATGAAGGGCTTTAAGAAACCATGTTGAGGGAAGGTGTTTAGTAACCCTTTCATACTTATAATTCTCTTTAAAGAATATATCTTTCTTTAAGAGAAATAAACAAAGAGCAAAGAAAGCATGAAAAGAAATAAACAGCTCAAAGATAATGCAGTCCTAACAATGGCCATGAAGAGAAATCATCAATTTTTGAGAAAACAAAACATACCCATCAAAGGAAACCCACTGGTGGACTGGATGGAGAAGGAATTATTGCTCTATCCTTCTTCAAGTGCTGGCAAGTATTAGCAGAGTTATCACTGTGGAGTGGACGAAAGAGAAGAAAGTGCCCCGCAACTATTTTTACATGTCGGATAAGACTTGGGATTTGCTTTTGTTTTTCAGCTTTAGCCGTTTTCGTGCCCTTGCTTGAGTTAATTATTACTCCTAATAGTTTTCAGAATCATCAAATTAGTCCTTTTGTTATCAGAATTAATCTAATAATCCCTTAACTACTGTTGTCAATTTAGTAGCGTTTTGCTCTAAAACTTCCTTTTCCTAACACAATTTCCCTAAATACTTCTCTTTATGTATTCTATTTTTCAAGGAAAAAATAAAATATATTGAAAAAGTTCATAAAATTAACAAAAGACTAAATTATAAATAAATTTAAAAATAGAGGAATTAAAGTTTGGATTTTAAAACAATAAGGATTAATTAATTAGTTAGGTCTAGCTTATAATTAAGGCCTGGTATGTATTTGAAACTCCGTTTCAACCACACACAAAAAACATTAACAATGTTTTTTGTAAGTGAAACACGGTTTCAACAACTTAACCAAACCATTTCTAAAATCTAAAAAAAAGGGGTTGTATCTGGAAGAATTTTTTGCCCAACCTAATTTCTAAAACATGGTGCTTAGTGAGACATATTTTGCAGATACAGTTGAAAATTTTCAAATAATTTAAGCAAGTAAAATGTGTGAAAAGTCTCAAGTTCATAAGTGTAGAAAAATCACTGAAAGAATCAAACTTCATTGTAAATTCCATATTGAATGACATTTTAGGTGGAAGTGGCAGTGAGATTGCTCATCCCCCCCCCCCCCCCCCACACGAAAATGGCATTGCACATCTTGTTTAACTTTTGTTTTTAACTATATGAAAGAATCAGCTTGAGAAATAAATGAATGATGATCCTGTTGTTCAACATTCAACAATATCATAAAATGCTGCCATCTGGGATCACTGCACTCTCTAGGACAACCACTATTCCTCCACTGATTATGTAGCCATCAGCTTCCCTGTTGCATTCTTGTACATTGTCTTTGTTAATAATCTGCAGAACACAATTGCATAGATGTTACATCAGTAAGGAATGACAGGAACTCAATACTCAGTCCCACAGAGACAAACAATCCTGTTTTAATAATGTCTCAGACTCGCACCTTAACATTCTGAAAGCAATTGTATTTTTGTGTACATCACTTGTTTTGGCTTTGGATTAGTTTGGCTATGTTTATGATTCTACATACCATTACATTTCTGCCAATCCTTGCATTCTTGTCTACAATAGCTTTCTTTATGTGAGTTTCATCGCCAATTCCTATCGGAATCAACATGCCCTTCTGATCCTTGCCACTTTTTTGGATATAGTTTTTCTGTTGAGCATCCACATCTCAGTTAGTATCATCACTAAATGTACATACTTGTGTTGCTTTAGGAAAACTAAAAATGAAAGTTGCTTTCAATAGCTCTCTCTTACTTGATAGATATCAGAACCCATGATGATTGAATCTTCAATTATGGCCTTCTCTCTAATGATTGTCCTCATACCAACTACTGTTCCTTTGATCTTGCACCTCTATTCTTAGAAAGACCAAAAAGATATTTCCAAGAAAATAAAGCATGACGAGATTCAGAAACAAGATACAACACAATCTATGACATCATATTCCTTACTTCGAGCAAAAGGGAGAAACATAGGAGGCTGATGGAAAAGTTATTCTTACATCAAGGATACAACCATCTCCAACCACACTTTCTGTGATGGCAGCATCGGTTACAGTAGTCGGAGGCAGATAGCGAGGCATGGTGTATAGAGGAGCATCTTTATCGTAGAAGCTGTCAGGAAAGGAATGAAGTTTGTGTTAGCTGATGAGAGGCCATTATAGGTGTTATACTTCCATCCTTCCAGGAAGAAAAATTACTGACTTGTATCCCATGTTTAATCTCTTTATGCACTCCATGTTTGCTTGATAAAATGCTGCAATGCTACTCATGTCCTCCCAGTATCCATCAAATTCATAAGCTTGAACCTGCTCCATGCACATAATAAGAACTTTCTCAATGAAAGCTCATGGAAGAGAAGGAAACATGAAGCATATTTTTGGACAAAGCAAACATAGTTAGTGTAAAAGTTAATGCTTAATTAGCTAACTCCAGCCTGACCTTCATTCCAATCGATATTGTGCCGGGTATTACTTCAGTTCCGAAGTCATTTGCCTCGGGGAAGTATTCGTTTAGAGACTTGCTCATAATGTCTCTATTAACAAGATAGATCCCCATGCTGGATAGCTGCCTACAACCATTATCATTGAATGCTTGGGAACTTTGGACCTGAATTTTAGGAGAGATTCTTTAGAGAACACGATCCCCACAGGAGTCGCGGGTTCGAAACTTTTAGGAGGAAAATAATATTTACTAAAATCAACTTACTGCCCTCTCTGACTTCACATCGAACTCTGTAACTTCATTTCGAGAATTCACTTTTAATATGCCAAAACCAGGATCTTGATCTCTTATTGAATTCAAAGCTGCAATGGTTATATCGGCCTGGCTACTTCGATGGGCCTTTACTAGTTTCTGGTAGTCCATTCTGTAGAGATGATGGCCAGGAAGGACCAGAAACTCAGACACTGGGTACTCTTCCAGTACCCACAAGCACCTTCTCATTGCATCAGCAGTTCCCTAGTACAAAAAGAAACAGAAATGATCACATTGGCTTTGCCGACCATAGCTGCCCCTCATTGAGTAGAAGCTATAAGCATCGAATACGCATGTGTTACAGAAGTAGATAAGCTATCAGACCTGAAACCAGCCTTGGTCTTCTAGACTCTGATATGCCGCAATCACTTCAACAAACCCGTCTTTGCCGAGGCCTAAGCCAGCATATGCTCTAGAGAGGTGAGAATTGAGAGAAGTAGAATTATATTGTGTTAGAGCATATATCTTGTTTATGTTACTGTTAATACAGTTGCTAATAACTGCATCAACGATTCTGTAATTTGCTCCAATGGGAATGGCGCCTTCTGATCTTCTTTTTGTCAATGGATAGAGCCTTGACTCTGATCCATCTCCAAATACAATAGCTGCAACACTCTGCCATAAATGAATTCTCAAATATTATTCACATATAAGCATTTGCAAAATCCTGGCAAAAAGTACATTAGAAACTAAGGCAACATACGAAAGAAAAATAGACCTGATTTACTTGAGGGAATGATGATATGGGATGTTGAGGTTGCTGAGAATTGGATATGAACAAACTTGGCAAAGAGAAAGAAGAGAAAGTTGACAAGTGTTTTCGACGACTATGAGCCAATTCAAGGATGCAGTGCTTTGCTTGGGGATTTACAGGGTTGGAACTAGAAAGCTGCAATATCGCCATGTCAATAGAGAACAATTGACTATATGATGTATCAATGAAAGAAGATGAACCCTTAATCAAAATTATGATCTTTCAAGGTATATAGAGACTAATGGAGGAGAATATTTTCATTTCTTCCAAGCTGCTATGAAAAAAGATAAATCTTCCTTGCGTGGCTTGTACCTGCAGATCAAAAACTAGCCGAATGCCGTACAAAATGACAATCTTTCATGGTCCATGTGGGCAGCTTGCATGTTTGCGATACTATGTTTAACTTAGGTTCTAAGCTTCGTGTTGCCTTTTTTTTCTCTTTATTCCTTGGCTTGATTGCGTTTCGTTCACTTTGTTTGTTAGGATTAGCCAAATCAATGGTGCTTAATACAACTAATACAGTAACATTAAACCTTCCAATAGAATTACCGCAACGTCCTTATGCCCTTCTGAGATGGTTCGCAGTTCCTCTTCCCCTGTCCTTTGTTTTACTGAAAAAGAGAGGGGGGGTTATTCGGTCATTTAGTTTTAGAACGAATCTTGAAGGGCAATAGCCAGTGTCTGGCATTCTGGAATAGAGTGGCTATCAAGGGAGGTATTGTCTCAGCTTCACGGTGTACTGGCCAACAGCCTCCCTTTCTGTCTCTGTTTCACTCCTCTGCTCACCCACAATCTTCATGGGGAAACAAGATGGCCGAGGTGAAAGTGTTATGGCAGTTCTGTTCATGAAATATTATGGCAGAGTTCCCCATGGGTGAGGAGACATGGGGAAATAAAGTATGAGACAAATTGCTGCCAGTTGCAGCAATTTGACATGCACACATGGTTCCCCAAAGAAGTAACAGAGGAAAAAAAAAAAAAACACATCCATTTGACATGTTAAGGCAAATGAGCAGTTAGCATAGTTCTGTGTTTTTACAACATCAAACATGCTATCTTCCATTGCCAGTGCAAGTTCTGGTATGAAGTCAATTTCTTGCAGCCGACAAATAGCTGACTATCGTCTGAGATATTTAGGCTGCATTTTTATTTTTTCACTAACTTCTCAGCACATAAAAATTTCAACTGTTTTAAAGAAAAAGAAATCTACACAGTACAGTCATTTCCCAGGAGGGATAAAGGATTTCTTACAACTCTCCTCAAAGTAACAGTCTTGTTACTTTAGATGGTGCTCAAACAAGGATGCCATCTCAATCTGCAAACGAAAAAAATTAACCGAAAATTAATAAGAATTATCCAATAAAAAAACTCCAACTCGCCATGTTACATTACAAGCAAAAGGAAATAACCATGGTGTGATAAGAACAAAATGAACTTGGGAAAGAAACACATTACAAGCAAAAGGAATTATCTCATATGAAAAAGTTTTGAAACAATACATGTTGATGTAGACTATAAAAAAAGAAAATGTAAAGTGTAACATAGTTATTTCGCATTAAAAAGTTAAGAAACAATTCATTTAGAAATAGGCTATAAAAAATTATTAAGTGTAATATACTTATCCCATATTAAAAACTTAAGAAACAATCCATGTGGATGTAGGTTATGTATAATTATCCTATATTGAAATATAAAAAAACAATTCATGTGAATGTAAGTTATAGAAAAAAAGTGAAGTGTAATATAGGTATCCCACATTAAAAAATTAAGAAACAATCTATGTGGATATAACCATTTATAGTTATCCAACATTAAAAGGTTAAGAAACAATCCATATAGATATAGACTATATATAGTTATCCCACATTGAAAAGTTAATAAACAATTCATGTGGATATAAGCTATAAAAAAATAAATATGTGAGACTAAATATTTATAAATTAATTTTATATTTTTTGGGTTTATTAAAAAAAAAAGATCTCACTCAGGTTATGCCAGGTCACTCGGGTTTTGGGTTGACTTGGTAGGTCGCCTTGGTTTGACCGGGCTAATTGCAAGCCTGAATTTTTTGTGATTTGAAACCCAGCCAAGGCCTGGGTTCAACTCGTCAGGCCAGACCAGGGTTTCAAATCACAAAAACCCGCACATTGAAACCATGTGCCAAAGCCTATTGAACCTATTGCAAGCATTGAAAAAATGTAGAATATGAAACATGAACCTAAAGGACAATTGCCTTGGCTGAGCAACTAGACAACATTTCTTTGAACCACTCACTACACCTCTAAAAAGTTTATTATGTTAAAAGAAAATATATCGTCCATTGACAACAAATTAGATGAATACTTTTCTCAACCTCCTATCCCACAAGAAGATTTGATAAACAGAAAGATATACCAAAGAAAATCAAGGAAGAAATTAATAACATGTAAGATGGAAGAAGACAGAAAACTAAATACTAGAAAATAATTAATCAGTACATGTACTTATCCCAAGCATTAATAATGTAAATCCAACACAATCAACTTACAGCTGTCAAAGCAGCCTCAGCACCCTTATTCCCAGATTTGCCACCAGCTCGATTTATCGCCTGCATTTATCAAAACAAACGATTTCAGATGAAACATTCTCGGAAAAAAACCTATGAAGCGTGCTTTTGTTTTATTCAAATGCTTCTTTCACAAGTTTACCTGTTCCATGTCCTCGCATGTCAGAACACCAAATATACATGGAACCCCTGCAAATTCATCAAGAGAGTATTATAAGTTTTCACTGTGAAGCCTTTCAACAGAATTGGAGAGAGCAGCAGTAAACTGGTATACAGCTACCTGCCAGATCATTTCCTCAAGGGTTGACAAAGCATGCATGTTATGTTACATTAAAGGAGAAAGCAATTTTTCAGTTATAAAAGAGTTAGGCAGAAACAGAGCATATTGATGCTAAATGACACCTGAAGAATTAAAGTTGGTCGTATGCAACCGTGTACACACTTGTGTGTGGTGTGTGAAGAACAAAAGAAGAGATGGTGTTTTATCAGTTTTGAAAAGTATTATACACACCACAGTGATATTTGATGCAATAATGACAACTTCAACCACTCTTCATCTGTGTCTGTTTCCATCTTTGAGCCCATGGTGCATTTCGACATTTACTTTATTATATGGCATAATGTGTTACAGAAACTTGTATATAACAAGATAATTACTATAGTGAAGGACAAACCCTTTGAACCTTGGTCAACAGAGTTTCAAAACCACGCAATAAAACCAGCGAAAAGTGTAAACACCAACCTGAATTTAAACCAGCAGAAAGCACACCAGATGCTGCTGAATTAGCAACAGCATCATAGTGAGTGGTGTCACCTCTTACCTACCATCATCAACAAAAAATAATTCACATACTAGGCCAGCCTGGAAGTAGTACTTCAAGGAAAGTAAAATGAGGAGGAAGCCACCCCTCATAACACCAAAATACTTCCATCAAATAGCAACTTGTTTCAAGGTAATGAAGAGAAATCATTCATACCACAGCTCCAATACACACCACTGCATGATATTTTCCTGACTTGCCTAACCTTTCTGCAACAATGCCTATTTCAAAACTACCAGGAACCCATACAACCTGATGAGAAACATAATAAAACAACCACACCCTTATCAAAATTCACTAACAAAAAGAAAACAAATTTGAAAAAAATAGCTTCTCAAATAAACAGTTTGCATACATCAATGTCTTCTTCTTTGACTGAATATTTCTTGAAAGTTGCAACAGCTCCTTCTAAAAGTGGCCTGGTAATAATCTCATTGAACCTAGCCACGACCTTAGATTGTCGTTTCCAGTAATCAATGTCAACATAAGGAAAATCAATTCAAATGAAAGCCTAAATAAACAGAAAAGCAGAGAAACTTACGAGTGCAAAGCGAAACCCCTCAGTTTTGGTAACTGAGCCTTCCAAATGCCTAACAGCTGCTGTTTCCACAATGGACGACCGCTCTTTCCTCTCAAAGCCAATGCTAGTCGTCCCAAACCCTGAAAAGTTTTGAAATTCACATCACAAATAAATGATCTTTCATGGCTGAATACAAAAAAAAAAAAAAAAAAAAAGTCTAGCATTAACAATAAAAAATTACAGCAGGGTTGGATCCCAATGACTAAGAAAATGAAATTAACATCTTTCACAACTATTATAGCTAGTAATTTGGATTGAATAGAAATGACTGACCAATAGAAGATGATGAGGAAAAAGAGAGCTGTGTTGGTTTCCGATAGAGAGGCGAAAAGCTTCGATTTTGATGATGAAAAAAGTGAACAGAATTCGATAATAAATCTTTCGTTGAAGCAGACAGTAAAACCATTTCCTTTTTCTTTTGATTCTCTTAAGATTGACAAGAGAAAATGGGAAGAACCTTGACTATTCAAAACCCTACTTGACCTCACTCTATCTGGAGTATATATATCATGGTGGTTTCGATATTAAATTATTAATAACGTTAGATCCGAACCCGGGTTTTGTTTGTTGGTTGCTAACATAAAGTCCATTTTTTTCCTTACAAAAAGCCCATTTGATGTCAGTATAGTTCCCTTTTTTTTTTTTTTGTATCGATCTAGTGAATTGTGAACTATTTGACTAGTGGCACTATGCCAACCACACCATACAAAGTACCCCTAAAACCCTAAAAAAAAAAAAACAAAAAAAACCCTCCCCGTCTCCTTCTCATCCTTCTTCTTGAGCGAAAAATGTGGATTCAAGGGGCAGTGATTTGTGAACCATTGAAGCCACTCTATCTTAGCAACCCACTTAGCTCTAATGGAACTAGTTTCTTCACCAACCATTATCAGGTAATGTAAAAAGCTGGGGCTATCATGTTACTGCTTTCATTGTATTGTTTTCATAATCAAAGATCTTACTTCTTTTTTGTTTGCTTGCTGTATAAATCAATATAGACTAAGAGGGCAATGGAAAAAAATGAAACTTTAACAAGCTAAGTTAGCAAACACCCTTTAGTACATAAACATATTTTTGTTTTGTGACATCAGAAACGGAGATCTTCTGTGGTTGTAATGTCCATGACAACCAAAAGTACTGCAGTTCCTATCATGGTATGATACGGTATTGTTTTTATTTATTTATTTATGATTATATTGTATTTTTTTTCTTTTTACTAGGTTAGCTGACGTGAATTGTTTCGTCATTATGGTGATTAGGGGAAAATTGACTTTGGATGTTATTAATTTGTATTATTTTGTTAATTTGAGGTAAATGGCTGTAATGGAAAAATGGGGAGTTCTGTCATATTGGCAGCGAATTCTGCTGGACTTCAAATTCTTCCAAAATCATTTGGCCCGGAAAAGGAGGCTGGTAATACTGTGGAAGTTTTTGGGAATGAGATTAAAATTCATGGTCCTTCTGAAAGAGAAAGCGTGCTTGCGTCTCTCTATGATGAGTATCCGAGCATGATTGTGGTGGATTACACTGTGCCTGATTTGGTGAATGGTAAAATTTCTTGGAGCTATTGACTCTTGAAACAGAAAAGAAATTTTAATTATTATCCAGAAGAGAGTTCTCGTGGTAGTTCAAGTCTGAAATTCATAGATTTGGTATTTTACTCTGAGTTCAAAATGGAATTTTTTGTTGGCAACCTTTGCTACCTGAAAAGAAAATATTTTGGTGCTGCCAAAAATGGGATATGGATATCATAATTAAAGTTTTTTTTTTTTTTTCAATTCTTTTAGTTTTCTCTTGCATCTAGGATTTTTAATGTTAGAATTGCATGGAAAAAGCTAATCCATTCATGTTGAAAAAGTTTCATAATTCATCATGTGTTATAATATTACAGACATTGTGAAGCTTCCTGTTGTGATTTTGTTCTTTCTTTTGTTGATCATCTTTTAATCTTTTGACCTTTCTTTTTGTAATGTGTAGATAATGCAGATCTGTATTGCAGAGTTGGGGTGCCATTTGTGATGGGAACTACTGGTGGCGATAGGGATATATTATATAAGACTGTGGATGCCTCAAAAGTTTATGCAGTAATCTCGCCACAAATGGGGAAACAGGTGATGGGATTGAGTGCCTCGAACGGGTTGTGAAATGTAATAGATCCTGATGCTGTAAGTTATCATGTTCTCCGTACTAATGGGTTATTTCTTTTTGATAGGTGGTTGCATTTCTTGCAGCCATGGAGATTATGGCTGAGCAATTTCCTGGTGCATTCTCTGGATACTCCCTTCATGTATGTCTTTCTGCATTGATTCCCTTTTGGAAAAGAAGTTCCCTTCCTCACTTGAGTTTGTTGTCAGTGGTGCTAATATTGCTGATAAACTTATTTAATTTTTAGGTGAAGGAGTCCCATCAAGCAGGAAAGCTGGACACGTCTGGAACTGCCAAGGCTGTCATTTCTTGCTTCAAGAAATTGGGGGTGTCTTTTGATGATCAGGTGGTATTAAAGCATAACTTATTCTTATATCTTCATGAAAATAGTGAATTTCATGCTTCATTTGCTTGGTTTTCATGTAAAAGTTGAAACTTGACATGATTACAAAAAAAATTGAAATTTGGTCATGAGGTTAAGTCATAATACTTTTATTACCAGCCCTTGTTTGGCACATCTTTTCTGGTTTTAAACTTCACACTCAACCATGTTGTCTTATAAGTGTTTTCATTGAAGATTTGGTCCTATGCTGTGTCCACCTCCCAAAAAAATGTACTGTCTTTTTAATATGATTTTTTGCTGACTGTTCAGATAGAAATGATCCGAGATCCCAAGGAACAAGTGCAGTTGGTGGGAGTTCCAGAGGAGTATTTGTCTGGTCATGCATTTCATTTGTATTATCTGTCATCACCTGATAAAACGTAATAACAAATATTCGTTCTCATTTTTATTTGAATTCTGTTATTTTTTTCTTTTTTTAAAACAATTATCTTTTGGATTTCTTTTCGTGCAGTGTTTCATTTGAGTTTCAACATAATGTGTGCGGTAGATCAATCTATGCTGAGGGTACAGTTGATGCTGTACTTTTCCTTGCTAAGAAGGTGACAATGCTTCAAATCCTCCTCTCATACTTAAGATTTAATTTAGTTATATTCATAATAGGATAGCTCCTTGACATAAAACCTCTTTTGCCAATTTTTATTGCTCAGCTCTTGTAATCACTACCTCTTCTACCTCACTGCTCTTCTTTGGTAGTTTCACTATTTGAAGATCCTATGATAAAACGTTCTGAGAATACATATGTTATTGAGAAATTTAGCTGTGGTTTCGAAGTTGATTGTCAGTAGTAATTTCAATGTGATGTTTCGAAGTTGATTGCCGGTAGTAATTTTAATGTGATTAAAACGCAGATTCAATCAAAGGCTGACAAGCGGATCTACGATATGATTGATGTCTTGCGGGAGGGTAACATGAGATAAATTGCAATGGAGGCAACAAGCTAGCTTCCCACTCCAATTTCATCCAATCTTGCAATGGAACTTCCATTGGCTACATAGTTTAATCCAATGAGCACTCTCTGAAAATTGATTGAAGGCTTAGGCAGACTTAGCTAAACCTGAATCGGATGTCTGCTGCGGCACAGAGATCAGGGTAGTGCTCCCAAGCCTGCAAGAAAAACTTGAGCTACAAGTGTGGAAAGCGAGTTGGAGTATCATCTTTTTTGCGATGTACAAGGAGGATAATAATGCTGTAGTGCAGGCAAGTTTGGATTTTGATACTAGTGAGGGAATGTTAATTGCTTTTGTTTCTTAACTAGTTTTCACGGCAACTTTTTGAGGCATGCCTATCAATGACTGTTCTAGTTGAACCATTGCGCAATACAATGTCTGGGATTGAAGAACTCGAAAGGGTTACAGGGAAAAACCATGGTTCAGTGATTAATAAGAGGCGGTTTGTTACTGCGGTCAACCACCCGGTTGGCCGCTTCAAAAGCAACGGGTTGGCCATAATAACAAACAAACAAGCTTAAATCTAATTTCAGAAGTTGCTTGCCCTGTAAGTGTATTTCTTGTACTTCACCTGCCCTTCTTCAAGAGTGGGATCGATATGGTTTTCTTCTAGTGGTGCATCAAGCCCTTGCCTGCATTTTGTGTCCGATAATCTGCGAGAAGCACAGCCGTGCTTGATTGCGAAATGGTCCGTGTTCTGCATCTAAGCACAAAATCGTGATTCGAGTTCCACAAGGCACTAAATATTTTTGTTTCTCTTTTGGATGGCACTAAATAAGTTGAATTTGATTATAAATCTGTGTGTTTTATCTTTAATTTTAATCCAAATTATTTTGTTTCTAATCTTCTACAAGGAAAGCATAAAAAAATATTTTGCTATACTAATTCAAGTTTTTTAAAAAGATAATCACTAATTTAATTGAACATAACTATAAAGAAAGGCATGTCCCTGGATTTTTTTTGTTCAAAAATTAGGATCAACTAAATCGGTGCCCTGCTCTATACTGTGGGAATGACTGGCCAATTTTTTTTTAATGTGAAAAAAAATGCTTAGATCGTATATTTTTAAATAAAAAGGGAAATTTTATGACTTAGATGATTAATTTTTTTGGATCCAATAGGATTGGGTAATCTAATAATATGATTACAAAAAGGTAACCATAATAGATGAATTGAACAAAATAATATTTGACAATAACCCTAAATCCTTTTTATTCTCCCTCTAGTGACAAATCATAACACTAAGAATCGTGGTAACGTCCATGTTTCCTGTGGTTTTACTTTGCAAGCTGTTTTGTTAATTAACAAACACTTGTTACTGTTCATGAGTTCCACGGTCTGCTGCATTTGAAACACAAGAAAAAGGGGAAGCAGCTAAGAGATGCTTCCTACTCGCGACAAAATGTTGAATCGTGTTTTTTTTTTTTTTTGAAAAACCTGTGTAGTTAATTGATTTCATTCGCACTGTTCACGTGAATGTGAACAACAATTTTTTTTTATTTTTTTTAATTAGTTTAAGGTGGATTAAATTTACTCGTACTGTAATCTTAATTTTATTCTTGATAATATTTTACTTAATTTTGTAGTTCTTGTCGGATGAATTTTGTACGTAATGGAATTGTAGATAATTTTTTTAAAAGTAATTTTTTATATATAAAGTATGATTTATTTCATGATGTAATAACAATAGTTAAATCCACAATATTTAAATTAAAAACCATTAATATTAATATATGTTTTTTAAAATTATTTTATAATCTCAATTTCAAAAGCATTCTTAATCAAACACATTAAACTATTTTTTCTTCAACCTCAATTTCAACTACAATTTTAACCAAACATCTATTTTTTCAAACCAGCCTCAACTAAAAAAATACTTTTTATAAAACAACCTTTTTCAAACCACAACCACAACAGCTATCGTAATATCAAATATACTCTAAAAAAGTAAAAATGGTGTTTTTATACTTCAATTTTTGGCTAGTTACATATTGACCCAATTGTTTCTTTTATTTTTATTTTTTTTCTCACTAAACTATTTCTCTTTTAAATTTTAATGCTATTTTAGCCCTTTTTGTTTCAATTATATCTACCTATTTTATCTAGTATTTTTTTTAAAAAATTTCATTTCATCTATTTTTTATCCGGGTTAAATTTAACTATTTTACCAATCTGAAAAAAATATTCTAATTGATTGTTTACAACTAGGAAATAATAAAGAAAAATTTTCATGTAAATTTCACTAATTTTTACTTTTAAGGTTATTGTTGTAGTTTTACTATTTATAAAATAAAATCTCAAATTATCCTTGATGAAATTTAATAATTTTAAATGATCCTTGTAAAAATATCAATTCACTTTTAAAATTGATAAGATGTTGTTTGTTTGCTGTTTTTGTTTTTAGAAAAAATGGTAAAAATATAATTGTTGTCCACAATGTCACGTGTCTTAGAAATAATGTTTCTACAATTTTTTTTTTTGTTATACTTGGTTTTAATTACCCTAAACTTATATATTTTTAAAATTATTAATTAACGTGAAATGTGTATCTTTAAAATCATTTTGGAAAGAGAGGACTTAGTTTGACATTATAAAAATAAGGAATTACACCTTTTTTATCTAGCAAGATGAATAAAAGTTTAAAGATGTGTTTGAAAGTGTTTTTATTTATGTTTTTTTTTTTTTTTGGTTTTAAAAAATATTAAATTAATATTTTTTAAAGGTTTTGATGTGTTAAAATTTTAAAAAATTTATTTTAATATATTTTTATGTGAAAAATCATTATAAAAAATACCTTGTACTATAATCTTAAATACAAATTAAAAAAAAATAATTACAATGATTTTTCTTTTTTAATTTTCAATTCTTTCCATCTGAATAAATTGGCACAAACTTTTATATATTTTATTTTATAATTTTTAATATTTTTAATTTGAATGAATTAACTCATATATTTTTTTGAATAAAAGTTATAAGGTATCATTCTAAAATAAAATAAAAAATTTAATTGAACACAAAAATAAGAAAAGAGAGGAACATGTATTATTGTTTTGATTTTTTTTTTATTGTTTTTAGATTATTTTAAAAAAATAAAAAATATTATTTGAATATATATTAAAAAAACATTTTAAAATAAAGCTGAAATATTCCAGAGACGAGGGGAGAGGGAGAGGGAGAGGGAGATAGATGGAGGGAATGGTGAACAGAGAAGATTTGAAGTCGATGCTACCGTTTCTGCCTTTACTACTTGGCTCATCAAATCTGTTTTGGCCATCCCAAGTGGTTAAATCACTCGAAACCCTCTCAAAAGGACCTCTTTACAGCAAAGTTGACTCAGGTGAACTGCTTTTCAATGCCATTTCCCATATCAGAGATTCTCTTGCTCTCCCTTCTCTGCAACCTGTCGCTCCTTTTGCCCATGGAGGTTATGCTCTCTTCTTTGACGAGGTAACCTTTAAACTTAACTCGGTTTTCCCTTTTCTTTTCTGGGTTCTCTCATTTTTATTGCGTCTTTCAAGCTTCAATGGTTAAAATTTTTCAAACTTCCATAAAAGAAGAGTTGAAAAAGCCCATTATTTCGCTTGCTTTATATTTGATTCATTATGTACAAAGTTTTGAAATTTGACAGAAAAGTAGTTGAATGGGTGAGCTAAGAAGGATATGTTGCAAATTTCAGTCTAGGAGAGTTATTTTGAGAAAAAACCCCATCATTTCTCAATTCTTCTTAGTTGGTTTTGTATGGTGTGTACGCATTTTTCATAAAGTTTTGAGCTTTCTGTTGATTTTTTATTTTGTATTTTCATATGCATGAACTGATGCCTAGCAAATCGTTTTAGTTTGCATGTTATCATGCTAAGATCAGTAAATAAATTTTCCCTTAGATGTTATGCTGAATTTGTAGGAGTTCAATGCAGCTAATTTCCCGGGCAGAGGCTTCAAAATGGTTTGAAGAGGTTGTCCCAGCGTTGGCTAACTTGCTCTTGAGATTGCCATCTCTTTTAGAGTCTCACTATCAAGATGCTGATTACTTGTTTAATGGTGTCGGAACTGGCCTTCGCTTGTTGGGTTCACAAGAAGCTGGCATAGTGTTCCTTGGCCAGGTATCTCAGCGTGTTTGGTTTTTCTTTTCTCAAATATTATTCTTTTATTGGATTCAAATTTTGCTTAAAATGCATCAAGTGAATTTCATTTGGTAATAAAAATAGCACGGTGACACTTAATCTGTAGGATGTTGCAAACGGCTTCTTGTTATCTTTTGAATATCCTTTTTTAAATTACAATTTCATTCTGCACTTAGAAAAG
This sequence comes from Populus alba, assembly GCF_005239225.2. Classification (NCBI taxonomy): domain Eukaryota; kingdom Viridiplantae; phylum Streptophyta; class Magnoliopsida; order Malpighiales; family Salicaceae; genus Populus; species Populus alba. The sequence continues at coordinate 227,899 of NC_133300.1, read as the reverse complement.
CATTTCTTCATTTACAACATCAGAAACTGATTATGTCAATCAATGCTGCTCTTCAGGAATTGGTTGCTGCTCTCCTCACATGTGCGTTCTTTTGTTTGTTTCCTGTCTCTGATAGAGGTTCAAAACGTCTTCCAACAATAAATTTTGATAATTTGTTTGAGTATGTGACCTTCAGCTTTCTTTTGTGGACATCTTGAACTCATGCATCATGTAATAAATATGAGCTGTCGGCACTAGACCTAAAAATTGTAATTACCTAGGCTAGCTATGGTCCCACTTTATTATCATTTCGGTCTATTCATTCTTTTTATCACATGGGGATGGTATTTTTCATGAAGAGTCAAATGACCAGTATTGTGTCCAAAAGGAAACTAATTGAGACAAATAATTACTTCATGCTGGAGGTTTAGGTATTTTGTTGTAGGCTACTGTATTTCATAGAAGATGCAAATGTATTCTGGAACTTGAACCTTATTATATAAGAAAGAATTTAGTAAAACAGTTCTGAAAGATAGAAGGAATAATGTTCACGTCTTCTCATGTCATCTTCTCTATATTTTGTACGATCAGACTGTTGAAGACAATTGCTTAGGATCTCCAAAATCCATATACTTAAGACCAGGCAGTTCACTAACTGTACAGTGTTACACAAACAATCTCTGCTGGATGCTTTTATGCCACATTTTATTGTCGAGTAAATCAAAGTTTTACTGAATGCTATTTACCAATTGGTTTTGCTTCTATAATTCAGTTCACCTTGTCAATGTTTAACTGAAGACTCATTTTAAACTTTTTTCCTTGACCTGGAAAATAAATCCATCTGACACTTCAGTGCTTCTCAGGGATATATATGAGAGTTACAGTAAAAAGCAGGAGAACAAAATAAAGTGTATTATGCATTATTTTGAAAGGATATGTTCATCTATGCCTGAGGGCTTTGTCTCCTTTGAGAGGAAGGTTCTTCTTTTAGAACAACTTCCTTTGTGTGTTTCTTATCCCGAGGCAGATTTTTGGAGCAAATCTGTTGTTTCTCTCTGCCCTTTTGAGGTAAGTTAATAAATGGATTCATGCATAGCTAGCCAAAGTTCAAATTTAAACAATCAGCGGAAAATTATCAACCTAATCCAGTAATTTGTTTAATTTCATTCTTGATTTGTGGCATTTACTTGTTAGTTGGTCGTTTCATCTTTCTAGGTCCATAGTTCAGGCTTCATAGAAGACCAATCCAATGGAGCTCTTGAAGTTGATTTTGCTAACAAGTATCTCGGAGGTGGTGCTCTTCGTAGTGGCTGCTTGCAGGTATGAACTTTTTTATGGACTGTTGATGTCAAATCGGTTATGGTTGATACTCAAATTAGTCCATTTATTCACACAACACTTCATTTCTTCAATTGTTTCTTGCATATTTTTTTCCTTATTGTCATGTTAAAATTGCTGTTATCTTCTTGCCATATTACTTAACTAATATTGAGGATATTTTGTTGCTTTATCATCTTTTGTAGGAAGAGATACGGTTCATGATCAGTCCTGAGTTAATTGCTGGAATGCTTTTCTTACCTTGCATGGAAGACAATGAGGCGATTGAAATTGTTGGTGCTGAAAGATTCTCAAACTACACAGGGTGAGGATAACTTGGTGGAGAACTTCAAAACTTGACTTTAAATATACCATCAAGCAGTATATCTGTTTTATTTGTTACTTGAATCACAATAGTATGATATGTAGGCATGTATTCATTGATGAATTAGTTTCTTGGGTCATATGAATTGGTGTGTATAAACTGGGGTATAGGTATAGTGCACAGATTTGATTTAAAACAATCGAAAATTAATCATCTTGTGATGAGTTCTTGTTGGTGGGTTAACAGCCTTGTCAGTCTCAACATGTGGAGCTATCCAATGTAACTATCATGGTTGAAGGTGTGTGTTTCTAGGGCACTCCTTTCTTTTTTGTGTTTTGGCTCCCACCAAAACACTTATTTGGAACTGAAACCATGTTTGCCAAAACAGGGAACCCATTCCATTTCTGATGTTTTCTTAGTGTGTGTATGAGAAATCAGATAACAACGTGTGGAACTGAAATGATCATAGTCCAAACGGTGTGTATTTCTAGGGTGCACCTTTTTGTTTGTGTGTTTTGGCTCACACCAAAACACTTATTTGGAACTGAAATCATATTTGTTAAATTAAGTAACCCATTCCATTTTTGTATGAGAAATTAGATATCATGTGCAGGTGCTTTCTTTACTTTGTGGAATCCTACATGCTGATGCATGCTGTAAGCAAGAAATGTTAAGAAATTAAAATGACTTATTCCATATAACTTGATGGATTTGTGCAATATATGATCATCTATAGGTGTTTTAGTCATACTCTCCAAAATGTCAACCTAATGTTTTTGTGATGACATATTATGAGTATCATCATGAATTAATATGTAGGCAGCTTTTGTGGAGGTTTTATCTTTATATCTGTTTTTTATACCTGTTGGTTCAAATGTAACTATTTTTACACAATGGTAAACTTTTAACCATTGATTAACTAGCTTACGATTATACTTGTTTGTTATCCTTCCTTTATTAACGTTGAGATACAAACTTTTCTTTTTATGTGCTGAATTTGAAATAACAAGCATTTCCGTAAGAATGGAATATTGATTTCAGTTAACTAATGTTGCAGTCAATTTCTTATCAGTCTCCTCTTTGACTGCTGCAGGTACGCCTCTTCTTTTTGTTTTTCTGGTGACCATGTGGACAAAAGGAATGTTGATGGTTTCAGAAGATGTAAAACCAGGATTGTTGCCATTGATGCATTATGCAGGGCAGGGATGAGACAATATAAGTGCACATACCTGCTTCGGTATGTGAAATTTGGTTTTCCAGTGCCACACAGACTTGCATATGGAATTGAAAGGAAGGTTTTTCTTTGAGAGAACTTATAGAAGAGTGTGACATGGTTCCATATGTGAGTTATCAACATGACAAATAGTATTTCTCAACAAAACTAGAATAAAAAAAGGATGAACATGTGACAAGTGGTGGGTGCTCGAAACAACATGACTCTCTTCTAATTTCATGTTGTTCCATTTAGACTTTTCCATGCACACCAAATGGTTGTGCATGTTGAGTGAACCTCCATGAAAGTTGTTGTGATTTTCTTTTGAGAAAAAATAAAAAAATAACTTTCCAATTTACAACATGCTCTATCAGTGTTTGTTTAATAGGAACACAATCAAGGAACTCAATGTTGTTTTCTACAGCTTTCTTAATTGAGAATTCAGGAAGATAAAATCTGAAATTCTAAGTGTGGTTTGGGAAAATAGTATGCTCCTGTGCCCCCCTCCTCTTCCTGTGTAGAGCTTTTAACAATGTTTTGTGAAAACACCTTTGAAAGTAGCTTCGATTCTGAAATAGATGAACTTGTCCTTGGTGACAGTGGTTGAAATTCATTACTCATACATAACCAATAATTTGGCATGCCTTCTAAATGCTGCTTTAGAATTTATCATATAATAAATTTTTTTCAAGTGAAGTTGTTAAATTGTGTAGAATGATGAAACTAACTTTGAGAGACCTGTTGCATTTTAGATTGTTTGTTTATCTTTCTACATGGCTTCCTTGCCTAAATATGCAGCCTGTGAGACTGATGGCTCACTATCTTGTCGAACAGTCAGGATTTATGTGCAATCTGATTGCCAAGGAGGGTTTTTAGTTGATTTTGTTAATTTCTCTGAGTCCTACTCGTTTGGTTTTGGCAGGGAGGCTAACAAGGCATTCTGTGGCTTTTTGGATCAATCTAATTGTGACCATCACAAAAGCCCGTTTCAAGATGGTGGCTCACAAGGTTCTCAGTGTATGGAAACTGATAAAGACACTAATGTTGTGGTGAAGGACTTTCCGGTGCGATCTCCACCAGTTTTCTGAGCATTTTGCTTTTCATTGTCTTTTTATTTTTCATAGTCAGAATGATATGAACCTGCCCATGCACAAAATGATTGATCTGGTTCTTCCATTATTATGTTTCTTTCTCAATTCTTGTTGTTATGCTTGGAAATAGATGGATGAAGCCCCCTCAACTTCTGTTGAAATTGCAATGAACAGAGGAGAATATATAAACCAAGTGATTGGATATTCTGACAAGAAGGGTAGTTGGTGTCTTGACCTTGAAGATAAAATCGGTATTGCTACAGGGAATTGGGGGTGCGGAGCTTTTGGTGGAGATCCTGAACTAAAGACCATGATTCAGTGGCTTGCAGCTTCCCAGGTAATCTTTTTATCGAGCTCTACTTGCAAAAGCTGTGTAGGGAAGTTGATGCGTGCCGGTTTGTAGCAGCAGCTTTAGCATCTTGACCTGCTGTAGGAGATATTGGTTGCCAAACAGCTGTAGGATTACCATCACGAACATGCACATAATTTATGTATAACATAAACCATTATGAAATTACTAGTAATTTGTGTGTTGCCACTGCTAGCGAAACTTCTATCTCCTCCAGCTTACCTTCCTCCTGTTCCATACCGAGATTTCTTTAACCAAGGTGCATTTGTTTCAGGCAGCAAGACCTTCTGTTTCGTACTACACATTTGGCATTAAATCGTTGCAGAACCTGAATCAGGTACTTGCAGTAAAATTAAGCGATGAAAGCAGAAACAATTCACTCCAAGAAATTGATTAAGCTTAAACTACAGTCTTTGTAATTTTTATATTCTATGTTCAAAGCCATGCTGTTGCTGAATACAGTTATTGTTCTGCAGGTGAGTCAATGGATTCTGTCACATGAATGGACGGTGGGAGACCTTTGGAATATGCTGGTGGAGTACTCTTCTCGGAGATTCAACAAGGAAACTAACTTGGGTTTCTTTGCATGGTTGCTTCCTACCCTATTTGCTCACGATGCTAAGATGTCAAATTTGACAAGTACACCTTAATTTTTCTGTTGTTTTTCCATTTTTTTAACAATGTAATCAACTGCTTAGTTTCTTTTTTAATATTTCATATTCCATGTGTTCTCTCCGCGAAAGAAATGAAACTTTGCACTAGTTGTTGATGAATATCTGAAAATGCTTGCCTTGCCTTGTAAATTCAAAGATGTAGATAATCTTGAAAACCAAGTCATGCTAGCATAGGGAAAATCATGTTTCACCCTTTATTTATCTTCTTCTTCTTCTTTTTTAGGTTTGGGGTTTAAAATAATAATTATTTGACCAGGATGTATTTTTAATTCAACCCCCTGTATTCATTATTCTTCCTGTCTGCATCTAGGTAGTTTTGTCCACCTGAGCCCATAGATATTAAATCTGAACTTAGATTCATCCGGGATCTCGTCAATTTAGTGGTTAGACTGGTTTGATTAAAATAAAAGATTGGATAAACAAAAACCCAATAAAATTTGATTGATCCATGATTTGTACGACATGTAAAAACCCGGAGACTGGCAAAACCATTTCCACTATAAAAGCATCTTTAATGTAGATTTAATGTAGATGTTAAATGGATAGCTAAAAATAAAAAAGTAATAATTTGGTTTTTTTTATTTGTTTTTCATACTCCAAGAGGAAAACGGGAAAGCCAAATGAAATAATAATAGGTAGTTTTGTCCACCTGAGCCCATAGATATTAAATTTGAACCGGCTTGTTAGATTCATCCGGGATCTCGTCAATTTAGTGGTTAGACCGGTCTGATTAAAATAAAAGGTCTGATTAAAATAAAAGATTGGATAAACAAAAACCCAATAAAATTTGATTGATCCATGATTTGTATGACATGTAAAAACCCGGAGACCGGCAAAACCATTTCCAGAGCATCTTCAATGTAGATGTTAAATGGATAACTAAAAATAAAAAAGTAATAATTTGGTTTTTTTTTATTTGTTTTTCATACTCCAAGAGGAAAACAAGAAAGCCAAATGAAATAATAAAATGTTTTTTTTTTTTTTTTTTATAAATGCTATTTTTACATATCTCTTAAAAGAGCTAAAAATAACAAAGTGGAGCTAACAAAAGAATAAACCAATTAAATCTAGCCATGTGAAAAAAAAAACATGAAAATCATTAAAAAAATAAAATACTTATTTATTCTATTCTAATAAAATTGACTTTTCAAATGATTTTTTTTATTAGAATACACGTAATAAAAAAATTATAGTTATATTATTCAAAATGTTTTTTTTTTTAATTTACACTTTAAAATAGTATCCTCATTGGAGATGCTCTATTGCCAAATGCACTGCTAAGAAACAATAACCAAACGCATGAAAATCAGAGCCCCATGTCTATGTCATTAACTTGCTTGATTTGGTGGCAAGTTGATATGCTTTTTATATCATCATTTTAGATTTAAATTCGAAGGGAGCTGGGAAACAATTGTTTTCTTCCTTTTCTGAATGCTTAAAAACAAGGGTGTATTTGGATATTCTCGGACCAACTCATACATAAATCAAGATTATATTATCTTCTCGGACGATTTAAAAGACGCACCCTTTATTTTGACCTTATGCATTTAGATAAACTCACTATTTTTTTTTTTTTTCTTCTGAAAATTAACCTAGAAAATAAATAAAAAATATCTATACACACCTGCGAGACAGGTCATGAACATTAGGGTCACAGGGCATTTATTGCCATACAGACCAAGTCAGTCTATGCTCACCTCGTCAAATTAATAGATTATTTGGTGTTTAAAAAGTTATTTTAAAAACTCTACTGTCGCTAAATGGACTTCTGCACTTGGAGTTGAATCCGAGGGCTAGAATCAATGACAAATGCCAAGGCATAAATAATAAATGCTTCCTTGACAGGTTAGGAGTCTGGACAAGTGGAGAGCTCAACCACCAAAACCTAAACATGGACTTCTCCATTAATGGGGGCTGCTTTTTCTTACATCTTTTCAAGTCAAAGCACAACCAAACCACGGCTAACTACTCCACCCGGGATTCATTTTTACATCCTCTGGTCCATCTTGGAATCATCCCTAAACTTGAATATGTTCAATGAGGTTGTTAAATTTAACAACATTCTTGGAAATTTCCCACAACCTATGACGTCTGTTTGTCTTCCAAGTCTCGAGTTCTAGTCCGGACAAATTTGCTTCCAAAGTAATTCAAAGAGAGGGAGAGCCACTCGTGTAAGTTTCTCTGTTTTTTCCTCACCATCGTGCTAAAAGGAAAGTTTCAAACTTTAGACTTTTACCCACCCAGAAACAGAAATAGCTGATGATCAAGCAAGCATAAGCTAGTTCAGGTTGCCTAGATGGACCCTCCAATCTTCTCCATTGTGTCCAAAATCGTGTGTGCTAAACTTGCATACCTTACAGTTCTGCTTCATTGATTATCACTTGAGCTAAATGGGCTCTTAAAATTCATCGACGCGGTGGAAATCACAGTTCAAACTAAAAAGCATAAAAAATAATGCTTTCGGCTTTAAACGTCATTTACGGAGATAAATGCTTAGACAACAAACAGACACCACTCAATTGTTCACAAACAGTAGTGCAGCGAATATTGTCCGCAAAAACCAATTAAAGCGATCATTCTCACACGATTATACTCCCAACTTTTTTCCTATGGAAGAAAGTTAAATGGATCGTTAGCTTAAAAAAACGCAATGAAAAGTGGAGAAGAAAAGAGAAAAACAATTGTTGTAGTGAGATAATTATACTCCCAACTTTTTTCCTATGGAAGAAGACCAAATCCTTGGAAGCATGCTAGTCGCATGCTCTCTAGAGGAGCTTTACAGACAATCACCATTTACAGGCTTCATCACATAGAAGAAAAATGGCCCAACTGGAACATTACCTTATTTTTATCACCTCATCTAGCTTGGAAAAGAAATATTACAGGAAAAAGAAATAGATAAAAGGGATCAAGATCTTGCAACATTTGATCCCAGAAGTGTCATTTCTGGGCGCTTGTTACACAGGGCTAAACTCTTTGGCTCCTGAACCTCGCAAGCTTCTTTGTTTGAGGAGAAGCAGCAGTTGTGGAACGAACTGCCGGCGACGAAAATCCACCTGAGAAATCTTCATGAACAGACCAAAATCTCCGATGAACTTTTTTCTGAGAATTTGTGTTCTCCATGGATGGTTGGAAATGTAGCTCACTTTTAGGTGCCTCGTGAGTGTAGAAATCCGAGATGTTGTAACTTAGTGCAGTACCAACTGACAGGCACTCATATTGCCTCCGAGTTTTGTTCTTCCTGAAAGCTTTGCAGACCAAAGGAATGAGTCCCTCCATCAAAACACAACTTCCCCTTTCTGCTCTGTCTGGTTCTTCTTTTTCCCTTATGATTAATGGAAAAACAAATGAAACAAATGAACTGCTTGAACAAGGTTTGGAGTCATAGACTTTGGGGTTGGTGGGGTGGGGTGTGGGTGTGCTATATAGCGTCCAAAAACTTTTCTTCTATGTGGGGATTAAAAGTCCAACACGTCTAATTGTATTTTGAACCTTCAGAAGGAAACAAAACAAAATTTACCATGTTCTAAATCTCTCCATCAGATGATCATCATCATCAGAATAAATTATAATAAAACCAGAGAAAAATCATGGAAAACTATAGAAAAATCAGTTAAAAGCTCTAAAATAGTGACATGGCATGGCATTGAACAAGCAAAATAAAGAAACCTGTTCATTAGAATATAGATTACATCAACAAGACCTTGATATTTCTTCAAATTAAACATTATTTCCTTTTCTTTATAGTGAAAAATAAATTAAAGAACTATATCTTCCTTTTGCTGACTAGGTCAAGTTTTGTGAGCACACGCATGTAACATCAGGTCTCAATTGGGAAGCAATTCTCTCGTAACAAAACCCAAGTTAAAAACAAACCGTGTCACAAGAGAGCAATGGTATTTTGCTCAATTGACCTGTAAGCTCTACTGCAGTTCCTCAGCTAAACTTATTAAAAACATTCCCACTAGATATAATAATAATGATTAGTTACTGTTCTACGATAATCCAAGTTGATTTGGTTTGAGGTTACATCAAATGATGTCCTGTATTGACCATTGGCAGGGCAAATGAAGCTGTTAATTTTCATTGCTTCTGCTAAGCAGAGCTGCCATAGGTTATTGATGGATTACTTCTTCACTACAATCCATAGATGACTATGTATAGCCGGCAATAGTGGGTGGGATAATTAAACAAAAAGTCTTATATGCCATGGTTCTTGTTTACCTAATCATCTTACAGGATGTAGTGATGGTGACATAGAACAAGCATATATAGGAGTATCAAGGTCATTCCTTTTATCTTCTAACATCATGAATGATACTAACAGAATACTCTGGATTTTGTCGACTTAAGAGGCAAGTATGACCTGCACAAATGTAATACCTAGAAACCAAATCAGGGACTGATTCTTGAGAGAGTTTACCTTTGATTCTTACATGACATGGCAAGTTGGCAACTAACTCTAGATAAGCTTAATCAAATTAAGTTGAAAAGTATTATAATGGCAAGCATAGATGCATATTCATATGACTTTTTTTTGCAGGATCACCATCTAGAAGTATTGCAAATGAAAAATCATTTTATCAGAAACTTCAAGCCAAGTTTTCTTCTTGTTTATTATTTTCTTTCATTCATTTACTAGAAAAACCTCCCTCATCCATCCAATGCTTGAATCATAGTTGATCTACTCTAGTACTTAAATCTTAGATCAAGGGTGCGATCTGCATATTCCGGAGGGAAAAGAACTGGAGAGTCCTCCAAAAGATCATTTTCAGTTTACTTAGACTGAGTCTACTAGAATGTCGTCACAGCCCTGTTCTTTAGTTCAAGGGGCAAAGTTTAGGTGTTATTCAGACAGCTTCAAGGTTCTTCTGGTACAAGTTTCCACAGATAGATCCTTACTTATATATATATATATATATATATATATAGTGGCTAATCAGTTCCAAAATATTGATTTGGAGACTTTGTATGATGCTTGCTTCAAGCATTATCAAAATTCAGAAACATATCCCAAATGCTTTGTGACATTAACATTAACTCAATTAGCCTACCCAACCTTGTGACATCTCCGGCAATTTATCTGAACAAAGCTATCACAAGGATGACATCCGAGTTCTCATCTTCTTGTGAAGCTGAAAACAATGTTTTTAAATTTCTAATTATCATTACCCTTTCTTGCCCATGCTGTTCCTCTACTTCAGCAAGCCATTCCTATAACTAAAAAATTATTTCCACAAGCATACCCAAAGATAAATAAATTCCCAAAATCCATGATACATCAAGAATGTGACACGTTATGTGAGATTTCCTTTGCTGAGTGACTTGTTTTGGAACTAGCTTGTTCACTTAGGATATGAAATTCTAGCTGAAAGCTTGTTTCTACTTATATTCAGACAATGAAATTTAATATGAGATCCGTGAAATGGGTTAGTTACCTCAAATACAAGACTGCCAAAGATGGTGAATCCAATATCAGCAAATAGGCCTCTTGCACCATCAACTTTATAGTGGAGTTGTGACTTCCCACCCGGACCACAACCCGCCAAATCAATATACTCAATCACTGCAAGACAGGCTTATAATATTGCCAGTCTATTTGTACCATTGACAGGGAAAAAAGTTGAAAATAAAGGGTTTTTGTAAAGAGTTTTCGATCTCAAACCTGTTCGTATGACAAAGGAAAAGCTCTTCTATTAGCCACAACACGATCTTTTCATCTTATACAGTTTCCCATGTTTACCTCTGAATCTTTACTCCTCAGAACATCCAGAGATCAGAAACTGGTTTGTGAATTTTAAACCTCCTTGTTATAAACCTTCTACCAACAGTAATTTTGAGAGCATCAAACTCATGGCTCATGCAACTTGGTCTGTAATTTTAATTGTATTACATTTCTGTTATACATGCAATTGCCATATTTAGTAATAGCTAATGCTGTATCCAGCGTATGATTCGTTTCAGCATATATTTTACCTATTTTGAGATGCCACAAATTGGTATTTTCAAACTTGCTCTGTTATAACTTTCAAACTGAAAGTTTGGTTCATCTTTCTAGCCAACAAATAACAATACACCATCATGGTCTGTGAAACAGCTCTCAACCTATGTTTACCATCTTTTTCTTTTTTCCTATGCTATGCTGCTGTGTCTTCTGACACCTTCTTTTAAAATAAGTAGGACAATAAAAAAGCTATGAACAAGAAGAAAACACACATTTCTGAGGTCCAAAACATCAAATTATATCTATTTTTTTCCACAATTTAGCAATGGAATATAGTGTGGTAATGGATTTAAGATAACATAATGAATAACAATATTCAAACAAAGGAAAATCAAGAGATACAATTGAAATACAAATTTTGGAACAAGTAGAGTACAATAGTGATCATTAAGAACCACTTTTGAGCCAAGGTTAGTCAGATTTTCTCTAATTGAATTAGATAACAGGGAGGAATTATGCTTGAAACAAATGGTTCTTGTAGCATAGGGTCCAATCTGAATCATCTGAACGAACAAGACCACCTCCATCGGTGCTTATGGACTCTGCACACGAACATGGTGGCTGTGAAGGGAGGCCATCCTTGGTTTTGCCACCTGTATCCTGTTCCTTCTTTACAAATTCAGTAGATCCAATACCATTAATTGAAATGTGATCAGTTGCGGCCTCAACGTTGAGCTGAGGACTCTTATGAGATTTTAAGCAATCAATATTGCAGACATTGCCATCGTCCTCTTCATCAGACAAGTATCTACAACAATCAAACTCATCCATCTCAAACATACGACTCATCAACCCTTCCCTCCAAGATATTCTCATCTGAGATTGTGATACATTCTCGATTGTAGAATTAGAAAACCAAGAATTCCGATCTTCCAAAATTTTGTGAAACTTGGAAAGATCGACTGAATTGGAAGGCATGGTCAGAGAATCAAACCGGAAACTTGAATTGGTTGGATCCCATACTGACGCATGGCTCATGGGAGATAAACTAGTCATCTGAAGCTGCTCAGCCACTGAATTGAGATCAGAATCAAAGTTACATTTCTTTCTCTTGCCATCTACTTGTGTCCCAGACGCACCGACTCGTCTATCACAGCTAGTATCAGATTGGGGAGTTTGAATTATATTTCCACTACCCAACGAGCCTATGGAGAATGGGGAATTCTCTCCATCAGTGAAATGTCGATTCTCCGTCTCTTCTTCTAAGGATGAAACAGGAAAGTTATCGCATAAAGGAGTTCCCAGAAATCCTTGAAACTGAGGGACAGGGAGCGCACTGGGAGAAAGCAAAGAAGCACTCCTCCTCCCAGCACTAACAGTAGAAATACTCCTGTTCGCACTGGTATTGCACAACTCCGGTGAAAAACCACCATAGCCAGATGAAGGTGAAGCAGGAGAGTTGTGTATGGCACGCTCCTCCAATCTCCTAAAACGGCGTGACCTGTTCCGAGAATTGTCCTTCTGACCCTCATCCTTCTCATCACAAGGTGATAAAAGCCAATGCATTGAAGCGTCAATAGGCAAAGGCAACATAGAAACATCAGAATTTTCGATAAGCCCTACATCATTCGCTTGTTTAATATCATCATCGCTATCAAAACTACCAAGAGCTTTAGCTTCTCCTCCTGCGAGTATCCCTCTAGGCCTACATTTCCTCTTGTCAGTAACCCCCGACACAACATGACCAGCACCGTAACAAGTAGCAGGAGTAATCGTTTCCACTGTCATCAACTTCATAGATGACCCACATTGTATCTCTGGTGATACTGAGGGCTGAACTGGAGGGGTCTTGGTATTGCTACTTGTCGAGTTTGACTCAGCTTTACCGTTTGATGATTTCTCATAACAATCATCATTCATAACCTTACCACCAACTCCTAAATTCAAACCAGACCCGCTTCCCACTTTACACAAAGGAGTCAAATTGGCTCCACTACCCTCACAAACTCCATCGATCATCACCTTTTTTAACTCTCCAGGCCCAGATTTCAGCTTATTTTTCACAAGACTGCCACTTGAATCCAAAAAGGAAGAGACTTTAGAATCACCAACTTCATTCCTAGAGGAAGCGCGTTTTTTACCAGATTGCCACTGGTATAGACATGGCGGGTGGTTTCTCTTCCCCTTCTCCACCTTTTTTGAAATGGGTTTCTCCTTCGTGGGTCTCATACTAGGAGCTGACTTAGGAGTTCTCGAGGGCTTTACTTTTGTCAGTCGTTGATTACTACTACTACTAAAAGGGGTTTTTGCAGAACTGGAAGAGGAAGAAGAGTGAGAGAGAAAGAACCTGAGACAGCCCCTAGGAGCTTCAATGGAGGATAAAGAAGAAGCATTGCTGCTATTGTCAATGCTGGTGGTGTCAATGCCACCATTGTTGAGATCTTGAAGTGCGTTTCTTCTAAAACTTGGCTGATGATGCTGCTGTTTCTTTCTCCTTCGAATCTTGGTGGGTTGTTCTGGTAATGCTGCAGATGGGCATTTTTGGTTGTGGGTTTTTGATGATGATTGGTTCATTTGGTAGGAGAATGGATTAGAGATAGTGCAATCTGTGATCTAATCCTAAAGAGGGAGAAAGTGAATAATGATGATGACTTGTTTGATTTGAAATTAAGAGGGAGGAGGAGTTTTGACCCCCCTTTTGAGTTTGCCCTTGCTTCTCTTATATTCTACTGAAATACCACTGGATTAATTAGAGGTTAAATGGGCCCTACATTGTTTAATTCAAACCATAATCACATTGGGTTAATTTGATACAAAATTGTTTAGATGTTCACAAGAGTTTAAGCAACAGCGCCAAATAAATTATTTATTATCAAAATAATTATTCTTTAATGGATTTGAAGAACTCATTTTATGCAAAATTAAATAATTTCTTCATATTAATTATTTATTATTTCTTTCTCTTTTCAATCATCCATTTCATAGTTCTGGTGTATAATAATATTATTTCCGTACTTTTTATTTATTCTTTCTTAATTATATATATAGTTGATTTTTTGAGCGTTGGATAATGAAATATTTATGATGAAATGGATTCTTCCACAAGTATCGAAGATGTTGAAGTTTTTATTTATGGCGTGTCTATTCCTTCTCTCAAGACGATTACTGAATTCTCAATATAAATTCATGAAAGTCCCTGGCCATCTTTATCTTCCACAGGACCCTTTAGGCTCCCTTATAGATTCATATATAAGGCCTCTTTTCATCTCTTCAGACCCACAAAGCTCAGGTTCTTACTGCTTTCAAATTTGTTTCTGCTTTCCTGTTTCTTACCTTCATCTCAGAATATAACACCATTTCTCCCAGAATATGAATCAACCAGAGGCTGCTAGAGTGAAGCTAGAGCTGTCAAACCTGTGAAGGGACTGAAAAATGTTGTGGTTAAACAGAGGGGTCTGGAAATAGCAAGTGTGGTTGGAAAGCCTTTGTTCACTGAAAAATTATCAACTCCTCCAAGTGGAAGACTTCAATTTCCAAGAATTTGTGTCCAAGTGAATGGTCATTCGGAGTTACCATCTGATGTTCTTGTTGAAGATGAGCATAGTTTCTATAGAGTAGGTGTTGAGTATGAATGAAAACCTCCCAGATGCAAGTATTGTAAATGTTTAGGAATATATAACACATGGCAATAGAAATATTCGTCAATACTGATACATACCTTCAACTATCTTTAATTAGAGACACAAGGAGGAGGTATCACAGTGACGGCACCAGGTTTTCAAAAGTACCTGGCTGTGTATCTAAGAATAATGCTTCGACAAACAGCAATGAACATGATAGAAGTAAAATGCAGGTGTTAAAAAAGTCATTCATGAGAAACTGCAACCACTTGTTTTCCAATATTGCGGCCTGCAAAGAGTCCAGTTAGAGCTGCCGGAGCATTTTCAAGGCCTTCTGCTATGTCTTCCACGTACACAATCTTTCCTCGTTTGATGTAAGGCAGAACCATGTCTAGATATTTTGGGAACAGGTGAAAGAAATCATAGACCAAGAACCCTTCCATATGAATGCGTTTCGGCACAAGATGCATCAAGTTATGAACACCTTCCGGATGCTCGAGATTGTATTGTGAGACCATTCCACAAACAGAAATTCGCCCACGGACCCTCATGTTGAGCAGGACTGCATCAAGCATTTTTCCTCCAACATTTTCAAAGTAAATATCAATGCCATCAGGAAAGTACCTGCCAAATGATGGAGCCAATTTGGTTTTTAGATTTTACCCTCAAATAACTTGAAGGGGAAATGTCAAAAAGAAAAATATTTTGGTTTACCAACTGAATAGATTAGCAGCACCATAGAAATTTCAACTGCCTAGGTTACCTATGCTGACTAAAAGCCGTAAACATCAAAAAATAGACTCCCTTGCACCACTGGAATATCATATGAATCCCTTACCATGGCCTAGTGAATAGGAATTTCAAGGCAATAAAGCAGACCATACAAAATCCACCACCTCTTTCTTTAACCACTTTAAGATGCCTTCTTTCACAGCTTGAAACAGATGTTACAGGTTTTTTTTCCTAACATCTTTGATCTTACAGCTCTATACAATTTTTTTTAGTAGGGTTCCATTTTACCACCACAGGTCCAGTTTAAGCAAATTGTACCGCTAACCTTTTCAAAGCTGCATCCAAGTCCAGCTCTTCTTTGTAGTTGAAAGCATCATCAAAGCCAAACTTATTCTTCAACAAATCAACCTTATATTACAGAAATGAGAGGAGGACAGGAGAAATGAAGGTCAAGAAAACAAAAATAAAAAAGAAGATAATTCATGAGATTGCTTGCTTCACTTTGACAGAAGAATAAACACTAGGATGACAATTATCTATTTAACTTCCATGACACAAAGGGAGAGCCATTTGATCCTCTGATAACTTGCAAGTTCACCTACTTTGTCATGCACGAAAAAGGAAAGCATATACAATATTGGAAATAGTAACGGGAAGCCCAGGGAGTTGATGCAGACCATGAAAATATGTATTCAGAACAGATATAGGACAGAATATAGAACTACTCAGCACCATATCTCTCACTTACTGAACTACATGCTATCCATGTTTTCCCCTAAAATTCAGACTGAGAGAAAAAAATAAAGTAAAACAATATCCTTGTCCAACAAAATTTTATCCCTAGATGCAGTCAAGATTTTTTACAAGCTTCTAACCATGAAATAGACAGAGTATTGTAAAAGGAACTGGATGTCTAGATACCTGTTCATTGCAACTTCCAAGCAATGGAACGACAGAAAATTCATATGCACAAAAGGACTAACCTTAAAATTTCCTACGGACAAAAGGATGTAAAATCTTTGTCAAATTCTGGTGTTTTCTGTAAGTCTTGTGTTTTCTAGGCTATTCAGATGTTGTTTTTTGGAAACTGATTAGAATGCATTTACTTGTAGGCTACTTACGAACTTAGATCCTCATTGGTACATTATTAGAAGAGTAAGCTTTCAAGAGAAGAATATGTTTGGATGCAAGAAACACCCCCTGTTTCATGGTGCCTAAGATTTGTGTGACACTGAAATTCCCAGGAACCTATTGAATAGAACATTCATGTACCATCTTTCTTTGGCTCTTTCAGTTAATATATTTTGCTTGCCATTTGGCAGCTTTCGACCAGCTTTCTAAATAGCAATGAGTGTTTGTCTTTTGTATAATAACTTATTCTTCAAGCAGGTTTGCAATTTCAAGTTTTATTGTGTTCCAGACTTTGAAAAGCAACAGCGTCAGATTAGACCGAGAAGCAGTGCCAAATAAAATAGGAAAAACACAAATAACCATAAACATTCACTAAGGAGACATACCTTGTCTTTGCTTCCAGCACTTCCAACAACATAGCAACCTAACAACTTTGCAAACTGCCCAACAAGCTGACCAACTGCACCAGAGGCTGCTGAGATGAAAACAAACTCCCCTTTCTTAGGAGAGCATATTTCATAGAAGCCAGCATAAGCAGTCAAACCCGGCATTCCTAGAAGAAGAAATCATAATGGAAACCAATGATAGTTACAGTAATATCTAAGTGTGTTTGGGCACACGGTGCAAACTGCGTTCCTAAAAATTTTGACCATGCCGAATGATTAATCAAGACAAAGAAGCATCTGAAGAGGAAAAAGGCAAGCATGTCTACTCTCAGGACACAACACATCACATTTTAGCCAACAAATTAATATCCTGACATGACTAGAAGAATCAATAACAGCCCTACACCATGCACACTATAAGAAGTGGGTCTCATTTCTCTTGAGCCACATATCATCATCAACAAAATCATAAAAGATGTAAACTTCCCACACCCCATTCAATAACTCGAACTTTACCGAGTTCTAAACACAATAGTTTGGTTTTCTAGAATTCTCAAAAAATCAAACAAAACATTAAAAATTTCAATCAATTTATTAGCACAAACAATGATCTGATTTCATAAATAGAACAGTTACAAAAGCCGAAAAGGCTTACCAAGAATTCCAATATAATAGGAAAGGGGCACATCTTTGTCATGGATTTTAAATAGTGTCTCTGTTGCTGTAATCAGACTGTACTCTTCCCATCCAGTCATTCCCCAAATGTAGTCACCCTTTTTATAATCCGGATGCCTTGAATCCAAAACTTTAGCCACTCCACGCCCACTAATAGGCTACATTCATGCAAATTCGAAGCAAAAAAATGTTACATCTTACTTCAGTAACACACAAACAACAAAATCTATTAGTTTATGAGCTGAAGTAAGCTATTATCTCCATAATTTCCATCCACTTCAAAGCAAGTAAATTTACACAAAAAATCCACAAAAGCTACAGCTTCATTGTATAATTAAGAACAAAACCATGTTACAAAATTAATTACAAAAAAACTCAATTGCTGAAAAAAATTGAAAAATGCAATCTTTACTTCAAAACATGCTAAAAGCAAGAGAAACAGTGATAAAACTCAAATGGATCTAAGGTAACTCACCGAGCCAGGCTTCAAGGGAGAAATATAAGAGCCCTGAAAGTTTCTCATTCGGTTTCTCATGTAAGGATCACAAGACAAGTAAAGATTTTTTACAAGAACACCGTTAGTACAATCTTCTGGGACCTTGAGTGTGATAGTACTGGTAGTGATGTACATGTCTGACTCTTTAAGAACACCAGGCACGTAGTCCTTGAAGATCACTTGCTTGTTGCTCACCACTTCACCATCATCACTCTCCATTTTTCACTTCACAGTTGTTGCTTCAGTTTGTCTCTGTAGTGTAGACAGAGGAGAGTGGTTTGTTCCTGGATAACGTGGACGACTGGTCATAGGAGTGATGTTTTAGGTGGGCGATCTTAAGGATAAGTTATCTTATGAGTCCCTAATATTTGGCTGTTTGACTTGACAGTTTAGTCTTTAATTTTCTAGACATTATTTTGAATTTTATATATAGCTTGAACCCTATTTTGGACTAAGGGATTAACTTAATAATTAAAGAGTATATTTTCTTTCTTCATTTCTTGAGTTTAAATTTATTAAACTTCTACCGTATCAAGTTCGTAACAAATTATAAGAATAAAAAGTAACCTTTACTAGAAAAGCAAAAGAAATGAGTGTAAATTTGTGATTGCGGCAGTTTTTTTTTTGTTTATGATTTGAAAATAAATGATTAAAAAAAGTTATATATATATTTTAATTAATATAGAGTTTTTGATGAGATTTAAGCAATAAACAAACATTTTTAAATATACAATGAAGATAAAATATAAATCATACAATGTTGCTTATAATATATTTAATTAGAAGTGAGTTTCCTTATGTTTGGTATTGTGGTAATTTTTATAGTTGTGGTTTAAAAAAAGTTGTTTTATAAAAATTATTTTTAGTTAAGGTTAGTTTGGTAGTTATATATGTTTGGTTAAAACTATAGTTGAAATTGTGATTGAACAAAAAGTAATTTAATGTGTTTCATTAAGAATGCTTTTCAAATTGAGGTTATAAAATAATTAAAAAATATATATATATATATATATTAATATTAATGGTTTTTAATGCAAATGTTATGTCATCAAGCGATCTCCGTCTAATTTATGTAGTATTATTGAATAATGTTAAACATTAGTTTTTTTTTTGAATAAAACACAATTAAAAATAAAAATAAAAATTAAATTTTGTTTTTACCGAATAGAATTTAGTTTAACGCATTTAGTTTTGGACCGAATCCGGTCCGGCCTGAACAGTAGAGAGTGTCTCCACTATTTACTCAAGTGAACAATGAAGAATGAATTAATTTACACTCACTGTGTGGGAAAGAAGTTGTATTACAGGAACACAACGAGAAATATGCAATTTCTACTTCAACAACACAAGGTTCTCAACACAAATAATGATAGAGCCCACACATAAAAATTACACTTGATTTTATAACTAAACAATATATTGCAATTGTTAAATAATAAATGTTGTCGTAAATGCTTAGGCAAACCGGCTCTAAGTGTTTTTTAAAATTGCTTTACCTTTATAGAATTATTAAATTAATATTATTTTAATTGTATTTTATAATTGTAATGCGGTGATATTTAAAATAAATTTAAATTAATATATTTTAAAAACACGCGCTACGTCATCAAACAGGTGTGAGACAAAGTCGAATGAATATCAAGTAATAATTTATTTATTTATTTGTTCTAAGATAGAGTATGGTCATCACATGCACTTCACTCGATGCTTCCCATCATCCCCCCTCCATGTTCCGCGTTTCCACCTCCACTCGTTTGCGTTAAACTGAGGCTTTGTCTTTGTACTTCTGATTAGTTAGCGTTGAGCTTAGGCTTTGTACTTGGTTTTCCTACCCGCCAACACCTACCGGCTATATATACATGTGCGTGCATGGTAGGGAGCACATCTTTGATTCCAGATCCCACTTTCGTCTAGCCTTTCTATTTTCCAACGCTACTTGAATATTCAGATTGCATAGGAGGATGGAGTTGAAGTTCGTAGAACCTGTGGCCAAGAATGGAAAGGAATTGGCCCTCGTTAATGAAGAGGATGTTGCGTCGGAGTTTAAAAGATGGGAAAACGCTGTGGTTGCTTATTTTCCTGGCCATGATTCAACCTTCGGACCACCTTCTTTCGGCAAGTTTATCAACAATTTAATCGACTCGGAGTGGAGAAAATATGGGAATGTTAAGGTATATTCTAAAGGGTCAGGAGTCTTTGTCTTGGATTTTGAATCTGCTCGTGGCAAGGAGTTGGCATTGAGTGAGGGTCCAAGGTTTTATGATGGTAGTAAACCTTTTATTTTAAAGCCATGGAGTCGTGATATGAGCTTGGAAATCAAAGAGTTGAAGTCTGCACCGATTTGGATTAAGTTACCGAATCTGAGGTTGCATCTGTGGTCTCCTGAGGCACTTGGTAAGATTGCAAGTCTGGTGGGCAGACCTTTGTTTGCTGATACAGTGACAGCATCAAGAGAGACGTTATGCTTTGCAAGGGTTTGTGTCGAAGTGGATTTTGAGAAGATGTTACCTGATTCAGTCACCATTGAGGATGACAAGGGCTACAGCTATGATCAAAAGGTTGAGTATGAATGGCAGCCCACATCTAGATGCTCCTATTGTCTGCACCTTGGGCATTCTGATTCTTGTCCAAGACGCAAAACGATTTTCCCGTGCCCGTTCTGTTTGGGACAGCACACGGTGCTGCAAATTCTTCGTCTACGACAGCATTCGGTTCAACTCCTGCAATGTCCGGTGATGAAGCCCCGGTGTTTGGTGCAAACTTTTCGTCCACTCCAGCATTTGGTTCAACTACTGCTTCAAAATTTGGTTCCACTCTGCTTAGTACTACTGCTCCTGGTGCTACCAGTCCAGAGGATGATGCAAGGACTTGTTAGTCTACTCCAGCGCATATTTCAATTTACCAATCTCCAAGCACAATAATTTGATTTTGAAACCTATTTATTATCTCAAAACAGTGTTCTGAATTTCATAAACTGAACCAATCGTGGTCATGAATTGCGATTAGTGTCTATGTTTCTGTAATAAGACTATGTTGTTCTTGAAATTTGTATGTCTTGAATCCAATCCTTTAGCAACTCCTCGCCCACCAGTAGGCTGCATTTGCATGATTTCAAGCATCCAAGTGTCGTCACCAATTAATTCAGTAACTACACAAAAACACGTAAGAAACCCAATCATTCTACAACATGAATTCATCTAGACTCTTTAAAATTACCACCTTCTTGACTCTTAGCCATTTCAGTCCTGTAATTTGACACACGACTTGCATAAGAATCCGATAGTTTCACTTCAATGTAGCGTTAAAATCAATCCCATGTCACAAAACGGCGTACAGAATCCAAATTTTTACTTGAAAGGCAATAGAAACAGAGATGTCACATTTTGCAAGTTTTCTAGCACAGTATCATATCAAAAGGGAAACTGCAGTTCACACTTGCCAGCCATGTATGTATTTTAGTAGCACTACAGTAACCTAACCTTAACAAAGATGCAATTCAGACGAAAAAGAAGAATAAAAAAAGCTAACCATGAATTCCAGTATAATAGGAAAGAGTCACATCTGTGTGTTGAATTTCGGACAGTCCCTTTGTTGCTGTAATGAGACTATACTCTTCCCAACCAGTTACTCCCCAAACCAGGTCACATTTCTTGAACTCTGGATGCACTGAATCCAAAACTATAGCCACTCCATATCCAATCAAAGGCTGAATATTTTCAAACAGACACAAGCATTAGCTCAGGAAATAAGACCATTGCATGGAAAATTGAGCTAAAGTCATCAACAACCCTATTCTCAATTGTATTGATCACATAAAATCTTTTCAATGAAATGCTAGATAAACAGAATGAAGAAGGTATGAGTGACTGACCAAACAAGGCTTGTAGGACTCAGCATAATATCCTTCACGTTTTAGCATTCTACCTCTCATGGCTGGATCTCACGACAAATGCAGATTCTTGACTAGAATCCCAGGAGTTCCTTCTGGTACCTTAAGTTTGATGGTACCGGTAATCAAATACATGTCTGAATTCTTAGGCAGACCAGAGAAGACATAGTCTTTCAATATCACCTGCTTGTTACTTTTCCGTCACAACTCATCACATTATCTGCCAATATAATGTCAAGTTCTGATAAGCAGGCTTTGTCACATCAGGGTAAATGCTGCATTTTGTACCTACTCATGATGTCCTCATCCCAGCTCAAGAAAGGAACCTGTTGGCCTGCATTTAAGAAGATCATCGAGGGAAACAACATGATGGGCAGGATTCTTGTGTTAAAAACACAAAATGAGGAAATTACCTTCACAACAGAAGTCTGTTAAAATCATCCAACAGCATGTACTAGACTTGAAGGACAACTTCAAAACATAAAAGATACCAAAATGAATGAGAGATAACCTTGATGACGACACCATTAACTTCGAATGACTTCGTATCTTGGACCCTCTGAAGTACAGGGAAGAAAAGACTAACTTATAACAGACCAAACTGTTCTAGCGGTCCACAACTGAACCTATAATACAGAAATTTTATTCTTGAGAAACTATAATAACTTTCTTTCCATGATTTCTGCCAGTAAAAAGTCCTTCCAGAGCAGCTGGGCAGCTATCAAGGCCTTGAGCTATGTCTTCCACGCACGCTATCTTTCCTTCTCTGATATAAGGGAGCATGAAGTCCCAGAACTTGGGAAAAAGATGAAAGTAGTCAAAGACAACAAATCCTTCCACACGAAGCCGCTGGTAGATGATGCACATCAGGTTTTTTATGCCTTCTGGATCATCGAGTGGGTATTGTGAAACCATTCCACAGAGAGCAATGCGTCCATGGAGCCTCATGTTTAATAGAACTGCATCAATTATCTTTCCACCAACATTATCAAAGAAAATGTCAATGCCTTCAGGAAAGTACCTGGAATCAATCAGAAAGCAGTAGCAAAAAATTGTAGACTCAGAATTTGAAGCTGGCAGTACTTGTCTGTCCAGAATGAGAAGGTGGCACTTTTTTCCCCTTCATTGAAAATGGACTTGGAGATAGCCCACCATCATCTTCAATTCATGCATGCTATAGTATTATCTTCAGAATTTACTGCTATCAGGACAAGATGGATGTCTTTTTTCAATTGGACTGAATCTACATTAATCATGGACTTGCAAATTAAGCTAAACTAAAGCAAAACCTGACCTCTTCAATGCTGCATCCAAGTTTTTCTCTTCCTTGTAATTGAAAGCGTCGTCAAACCCTAACTTGTTCTTCAACAAATCAACCTTAACAGAAATTCAAAAAATAAATTGAAAAAACAAAATGAGATTTCTTATTGAAACTTGGGTACATTTTCAAGATGAAAAGAAGGAAAGTGAAGACAACAAAGCTGTTCCTATTCTAAACAAAAATTCAAATGCTAAACTATCTTCCTTGTGCTTCAACATCTTTCTCTGTTTGGAAATCACAAGGAGTTATGTTCTCTGTTGTACGTTAGTCCCAAATGAACTGACCTTTTCTTTACTTCCAGCACTACCAACAACATAGCAACCCATCAATTTTGCTAGCTGCCCAACAAGCTGGCCTACAGCACCAAATGCTGAAGAAATGAAAACATTTTCACCTTTCTTTGGTGCACAAAATTCATAGAAACCAACGTAAGCAGTCAAACCAGGCATACCTATGGAGAAAACACAGAAACACAATTAGTTCCCAAACATTTCAACAAGTTTCTTAGATTTTGCTTCTGTATGAACTTACCAAGAACACCCAAATAGTAAGAGAGGGGCACATCCGTGTCTGGTATTTTAAAGAGGGTTTCAGGTTCTGTAATCAGACTGTATTCTTCACTTCCAGTTGTTCCCCAAACAAGATCACCCTTTTTGTAGCCAGGGTGTCCGGAGTTCAAAACCCTACCCACTCCATAACTGGTGATCACCTGCATTAGTTTTCAAGCAGGAAACTTTTGTCCTAGAATCCTGAGATTTCTCTTCATTTCATAGAAAATGTAATTAAAGAGGATAGCATCACTTACAGAGCCAGGAGGATAGGAAGAGAAGACAACAGGGTTTTCGATATTTCTTGATCGAATATACTGATATGGCTCAATGGACAAGTAAAGAACCTTGACAAGAACTGTGTTTGAACCTTGTGGAACTTTCAACACCACAGTTTCAGTTGTGACATGAAGGTCTGATTCTTTGGGCAAACCATTGATGTGATGTTTCAGCAAAAACTTCTTGTTTCTCACCTGTACAGTTTCACTAGAACTACCACCATCTGTGTCCATGGCTGACAATATTAAAGACAACTTCAGCTACTGCTCGATCTTGGAAACCAGACAAGAAAGAGAGCCTGCCATGTTATAGCAACTTGACTAAACCAATCATACATGAAGAAAAAGTGTCAGCAGCTTTCAACATCATGAATGTCGTACAATCTAAGAACACATGCCATTTTTTAGATACGTGGCTTAAATTTTGGCTAGGAGTCAAGTGGATTGATAGAGAAATATTGGCTTGGTGTCAAAGATTAAGCAATTGGGGACAAGGTCACGAGAGTGATCATAAACCATTAGAGCAAAGTCCATTACACTATATCGATCATGGCCAGTTTTAGTGTTCAAGGTCTATTATATGTTGGGTTCTATCGACTTATACAGGCCTTTCCCCCTTCCATGGAGGATTAATTTGGGTTTGTCTAGCTAATAATTTTAGATTATAACTTGCTGTGCTTTTATACGAGTGTTAGATTTCTTTTGTTTTCTTTGTTGGGTTATGCCCAAACCAAAATAATAACCCTTTTCTCTCTTCTCTTTTCTTTCCCTTTTAATTGTTTGTTCAATTATGGCAATTTACAACATATATATATCTAGTTATGGAAATGCATTTAGCCTCGGGTTTGATATTTTTATTTTTTATAAAAAAATTATATATATATATATATATATAGATTTTTTATTTATTTTTATAACTAAATTTTTTAAGTGCAAATAAAAAAAAATTTATACATACATGTAATAAAATAAATTAAGAATTATGTATGTTAATAAATTAAAAATAAAAATTAAAAAATTAAGAGATAAATATAAATCAAGATATTTAATCTTGCAAGATGAGATATTTACTTGGTTGTGTTTGCTAAATTTATCTAATTAAAATATTTTTTTATTCAATCAAACAATAATAAAAATAGACACAAACATTAAATTATTTGAATAAAATAAAAGAAAAAACATAATATGCAAGATTACATATATTATAAATATTATCTGAAAATAAATAATTTTTATTTTCATAAATAAAATTCATCTATACAAAAGATAAAAACAAGAAAATTATAGATGAATAAAAAAATCACTTCAAAAATTAAACACATACAACATAATTTTATAAAAATATTTATCCAAAAAAAAGTTAAATAAGCAAATAAAAAAAAATCATAGATGAGCGATATTAAAAAACTAACCAAAAAATAGCCTAGGCGCGTAGGCATTGCAAGGAAAAGCCCTAGCATATAGGTGGGCCTTCAAGCCTAAGCCCGCTCACCCATTTAAAAAAAAATTATAAAGGGACAGACAACGTGTAATCCACCCTTTTTTTTTTTTAATAAAATACATAAACGAAGTGTTGCCTACAAGCCTAGTTTCTGGTCACCATAATGATGCTCAGAAAGTTAGGGGAGCATTTCTTGTGGGAAAAAAACCCAATTTTAAGCCATTTTAACAAAAAAAAAAAAAAAAAAACACCTTACTAACATTCTTGAAACACTCACAACCCAAACCATCAACTCAAAACACCCAAAAAAGGATCTAAAAACTCATAATTAAACTGGTTTAGATTTATCTTTCTTGGCGTAGATCTATCTTTTCATTAAATATTGAGAAACCAAAAAACTACCATTAAACCCCTCTCATCTCATGGAACTCGTAAACACAAAAAAACCTGTTTTGGTGGTCAGAAATGGCTTGAACGATGTTTTTTTATTTTATCACTAGAATTCAACAACCCTTCTCTCCCTCCTCTCTTTAATTAAAGATTGAAAAATAATATAAATAAACTTTAGTACCAAAATTGAATTTTTTAAATTTCAAGGGATCTAAATTGTATAACTTGTGTTATTTTGAAAGTTTAAGGATCTAAATATAATTTTCTTGAAATTTATGGCACGCTATCTATGTTTAATGTTTTTATTATTATTATTATTATGGCTCATTTTCTTCCAATTTTACCTTTGACTAGAAAATCTAAAGCAATTGGCTTTAAATTAGGATTTAAAAGTCTAAAATTCAAGGACTGAAATGAATTACTAAGAAGTGCATAAGAATTCCACAATATTTACCCATCCTTTTTAGTTTTATATACTTTATAGTAATAAGAAGTGTCAAAGACTCGTGTGTGTGATATTTGAAAGGATCAACTTATAAGTTGGCAGGTTGACATGGTTTATTCTAAAATTACATTATTTAAGTTTTTTTTTTCAAAATAAATTTTAATAAACTAAAACAATATATATTTTTTTTAAATTTTAGAATTGACTTAACCTGGTTTTATCTAATGCGCGAAAAATACCTACAATTAATCGATGCAAAAACAACAACCATAGCTTGTTATAAAATAAAAAATATTTTTTAAAAAATACCCACAACTATAATATCAAGTTACATTAAATTTACATTAAAATATTTATGTAAATATTTTAAATTTACACTTGAGATACATTCACTAGAATCCGGGGCTTTTTAACTTTGTTTTTGAAACTTTAGAAAGCAGGCAGCGAGTTTTAGACCAAGCTCCTTGGTTTTTTTGAAGTGAAACCTATCAATCATTTTGAAGCCTTGGAAAACTCATCTGAGTTTGAGAAAGCAATATTCTCTGCCTACTTGGATCAAATTAAGCGACTTGAATATGCATTTGTGGCCTTCTCCTCAGGCTCTTGCTCCGATAGCAAGTGTGATTGGAAAGCCTTCGTTCACTGAAAAAATTATTAACTCCTTCAAGTGGAAAGACTTCAATTTCCAAGAATTTGTGTCCAAGTGAACGGTCATTCGGAGTTACCATCTGATGTTCTTGTTGAAGATGAGCATAGTTTCTATAGAGTAGGTGTTGAGTGTGAACGAAAACCTCCCAGATGCAAGTATTGTGAATGTTTAGGAATATATAACACATGGCAATAGGAATACTGCTTCGACAAACACGCAATGAACATGATCGAAGTAAAATGCAGGTGTTAAAAATGTCATTCTCGAGAAACTGCAACCACTTGTTTTCCGACATTGCGACCTGCGAAGAGTCCAGTTAGAGCTGCCGGAGCATTTTCAAGGCCTTCTGCTATGTCTTCAACATACACAATCTTTCCTTGTTTGATGTAGGGCAGAACCATGTCTAGATATTTTGGGAACAGGTGATAGAAATAATAGACCAAGAAACCCTCCATATGAATGCGTTTCTGCACAAGATGCATCAAGTTATGAACACCTTCCGGCTGCTCGAGATTGTATTGTGAGACCATTCCACAAACAGACATTCGCCCACGGACCCTCATGTTGAGCAGGACTGCATCAAGCATTTTTCCTCCAACATTTTCAAAGTAAATATCAATGCCATCAGGAAAGTACCTGCCAAATGATGGAGCAAATTTGGTTTTTAGATTTTACCCTCAAATAACTTGAAGGGGAAATGTCAAAAAGAAAAATATTTTGGTTTACCAACTAAATAGATTAGCAGCGCCATAGAAATTTCAACCACCTAGGTTACCTATGCTGACTAAAAGCCATAAACATAAAAAAATAGACTCCCTTGCACCACTGGAATATCATATGAATCCCTTACCATGGCCAGTGAATCCGAATTTCAAGGCAATAAAGCAGACCATATAAAATCCACCAGCTCTTTCTTTAACCAGTTTAAGATGCCTTCTTTCACAGCTTGAAACAGATGTTAAAAGTTTCTTTCCTAACATCTTACTGCTATATACAATTTTTTTTTTTTTTTAGTAGGGTTCCATTTTACCACCACAGGTCCGGTTTAAGCAAATTGTACCGCTAACCTTTTCAAAGCTGCATCCAAGTCCAACTCTTCTTTGTAGTTGAAAGCATCATCAAAGCCAAACTTATTCTTTAACAAATCAACCTTATATTACAGAAATAAGAGGAGGACAGGAGAAATGAAGGTCAAGAAAACAAAAATAAAAAAGAAGATAATTAATGAGATTGCTTGCTTCACTTTGACAGAAGAATAAACACTAGGATGACAATTATCTATTTAACTTCCATGACACAAAGGGAGAGCCATTTCATCCTCTGATAACTTGCAAGTTCACCTACTTTGTCATGCATGAAAAAGGTAAGCATATACAATATTGGAAATAGTAATGGGAAGCCTAGGGAGTTGATGCAGACCATGAAAATATGTATTCAGAACAGATCTAGGACAGAATACAGAACTACTCAGCACCATATCTCTCACTTACTGAACTACATGCTATCCGTGTTTTTCCCTAAAATTCAGACTGAAAGAAAAAAAACAAGTAAAACAATATCCTTGTCCAACAAAATTTTATCCCTAGATGCAGTCAAGATTTTTTACAAGCTTCTAACCATGAAATAGACAGAGTATTGTAAAAGTAACTGGATGTCCAGATACCTGTTCATTGCAACTTCCAAGTAATGGGACGACAGAAAATTCATATGCACAAAAGGACTAACCTTAAAATTTCGTACGGACAAAAGGATGTAAAATCTTTGTCAAATGCTGGTGTTTTCTAGGCTATTCAGATGTTGTTTTTTGGAAACTGATTAGAATGCATTTACTTGTAGGCTACTTACGAACTTAGATCCTCATTGGTACATTATTAGAAGAGTAAGCTTTCAAGAGAAGAATATGATTGGATGCAAGAAACACCCCCCTTTTCATGGTGCCTAAGATTTGTGTGACACTGAAATTCCCAGGAACCTATTGAATAGAACATTCATGTACCATCTTTCTCTGGCTCTTCCAGTTAATATATTTTGCTTGGCATTTGACAGCCTTCGACCAGCTTTCTAAATAGCAATGAGTGTTTGTCTTTTGTATAATAACTTATTCTTCAAGCAGGTTTGCAATTCCAAGTTTTATTGTGTTCCAGACTTTGAAAAGCAACAGCGTCAGATTAGACCGATTTGTGTTTTTCCTGTTTTATTTGGCACTGCTTCTCGGTCTAATTTGATGCTGTATCTTTTTAAAGTCTGGAACACAATAAAACTTGGAATTGCAAACCTGCTTGAAGAATAAGTTATTATACAAAAGACTAAAAAGCTCTTTTCTAGTTAGAAAGCTGGTCGAAGGCTGCCAAATGGCAAGCAAAATATATTCACTGGAAGAGCCAGAAAAAGATGATACATGAATGTTCTATTCGATAGGTTCCTGGGAGTTTCAGTGTCACACAAATCTTAGGCACCATGAAAAGGGGGGTGTTTCTTGCATCCAAACATATTCTTCTCTTGAAAGATTACTCTTCTAATAATGTGCCAATGAGGATCTAAGTTCGTAAGTAGCCTACAAGTAAATGCTTCTAATCAGTTTCCAAAAAATGACGTCTGAAAACACAAGACTTACAGAAAACACCAGAATTTGACAAAGATTTTACATCCTTTTGTCCATAGGAAATTTTAAGGTTAGTGCTTTTGTCCATATGAATTTTCTGTCTTTCCATTACTTGCAAGTTGCAATGAACAAGTATCTGGTCATCCTAGTGTTTATTCTTCTATCAAAGTGAAGCAAGCAATCTCATTAATTATCTTTTTTTTTTTTTTTTTTTGTTTTCTTGACCTTCATTTCTTCGGTTCTCCTCTCGTTTCTGTAATACAAGGTTGATTTGTTGAAGAATAAGTTTGGCTTTGATGATGCTTTCAACTACAAAGAAGAGCTGGACTTGGATGTAGCTTTGAAAAGGTTAGCGGTACAATTTGCTTAAACTGGACCTGTGGTGGTAAAATGGAACCCTACTAAAAAAAAAAATTGTATACAGCTGTAAGATGTTAGGAAAAAAAAACCTGTAACATCTGTTTCAAGCTGTGAAAGAAGACATCTTAAACTGGTTAAAGAAAGAGCTGGTGGATTTTGTATGGTCTGCTTTATTGCCTTGAAATTCCTATTCACTGGGCCATGGTAAATGATTCATATGATATTCCAGTGGTGCAAGGGAGTCTATTTTTTTATAATAACTTATTCTTCAAGCAGGTTTGCAATTCCAAGTTTTATTGTGTTCCAGACTTTAAAAAGAAACAGCATCAGATTAGACCGAGAAGCAGTGCCAAATAAAACAGGAAAAACACAAATAACCATAAACATTCATCAAGGAGACATACCTTGTCTTTGCTTCCAGCACTTCTGACAACATAGCAACCTAGCAACTTCGCAAACTGCCCGACAAGCTGACCAACTGCACCAGAGGCTGCTGATATGAAAACAAACTCCCCTTTCTTCGGAGAGCATATTTCATAGAAGCCAGCATAAGCAGTCATGCCCGGCATTCCTAGAAGAAGAAATCATAATGGAAACCAATGATAGTTATGGTAATATCTATATCAGCAGTGTCTCACTCTAGTTGCCCTGAACCTTGTGAGGTTAAGAACAACAGCCAGTATCGTGAAATCATTTTCTGAGATCATTGACCATGCCCAATGAAGAATCAAGACAAAGAAGCATCTGAAGAGATAAAAGGCAAGCATGTCTACTCTCAGGATATAATGTATCACATTTTAGCCAACAAATTAATATCCTGACATGACTAGAAAATCAATAACAGCCCTACACCATGCACACTATAAGAAGTGGGTCTCATTTCTCTTGAGCCACATATCATCATCAACGTAATCATAACAAATGTAAGCTTCCCACACCCCATTCAACTCAAACTTTACAGAGTTCCAAACACAATAGTTTAGTTTTCTAGAATTCTCAAAAAATCAAACAAAAAATTAAAAAATTCAATCAACTTATTAGCACCAACAATGATCTGATTTCATAAATAGAACAGTTACAAAAGCCGAAAAGGCTTACCAAGAATTCCAGTATAATAGGAAAGGGGCACATCTTTGTCATGGATTTTAAATAGTGTCTCTGTTGCTGTAATCAGACTGTACTCTTCCCATCCAGTGATTCCCCAAATGAAGTCCCCCTTCTTATAATCCGGATGCCTTGAATCCAAAACTTTAGCCACTCCACGCCCACTAATAGGCTACATTCATACAAATTCCAAGCAAAAAAAATTTCACATCTAACTTCAGTGACACACAACCAACAAAATCTATTAGTTTATGAGCTAAAGTAAGCTATTCTCTCCATAATTTCCATCCACTTCAAAGCAAGTAAATTTACACAAAACATCCACAAAAGCTACAGACTTTCCACTTCATTGTGTAATTAAGAACAAAACCATGTTACAAAATTAATTACAAAAACTCAATTGCTGAAAAAAATTGAAAAATGCAATCTTTACTTCAAAACAGGCTAAAAGCAAGAGAAACAGTGATAAAACTCAAATGGATCTAAGGTAACTCACCGAACCAGGCTTCAAGGGAGAAAAATAAGAGCCCTGAAAATTACTCATTCGGTTTCTCATGTAAGGATCACAAGACAAGTAAAGATTTTTTACAAGAACACCGTTAGTACAATCTTCTGGGACCTTGAGTTTGATAGTACTGGTAGCGATGTACATGTCTGACTCTTTAAGAACACCAAGCACGTAGTCCTTGAAGATCACTTGCTTGTTGCTCACCACTTCACCATCATCACTCTCCATTTTTCACTTCACAGTTGTTGCTTCAGTTTGTTTCTGCAATGTAGACAGAGGAGAGTGGTTTGTTGATGGACAACATGGACGACTGGTCATAGGAGTGATGTTTTAGGTGGGCGATTTTAAGGATAAGTTATCTTTCCTAATATTTCTGTGTTAAATATACAAATACTCTCAAATATACGATGGGGTAAAACAAAAACCACACTGTGTGTATTAAATAATCAAACACTTTAAGAAATATAATATTAGTAGATAATCAACTATTTTGCATATATAATATCTTAAACTTTTGA
Organism: Populus alba; assembly: GCF_005239225.2. Classification (NCBI taxonomy): domain Eukaryota; kingdom Viridiplantae; phylum Streptophyta; class Magnoliopsida; order Malpighiales; family Salicaceae; genus Populus; species Populus alba. Next base: position 195,914 of record NC_133300.1, on the reverse strand, counting down.
TTAAAAGATAAGAAGGTATCGAATCCTAAATATCGAGCGTGTTTTATAGCAATTTGCATGGTAAAACTGATGGTTTTACGCAGCTAGCATTACGTTGTTGATAGGATTATTTAAATGAATATATATATATATATATATATATATATATTATAAAATTATAAAATTGATAATTTTTTAAAATTTTTTTATAATGTTAATATGTTGATGATAAAAATAAAATAAATTTTTTTTTAATATATTTAAAATAAAAAAATATTTCAAAAAACCGGCTTGAAATATAATATCAACCACGATCTTAGTGAACAAACGGAATGTGAGACAAAATCAAATGACTATCAAGTAATAATTTATTTATTTATTTGTTTTAAGATAAAGAAGAGTATTGGGACCACACATCACATCATCCCCCATGTTCCACTCGTTTGCGTCAAACTGAGGCTTTGACTTTGTAACTTCGATTAGTTAGCGTTGAGCTTAGGCTTTGTGCTATGGTTATCCTACTCGCCAACACCTACCGACCTGAGTTCCTATATATACATGGCAGGGAACACATAGTCCCACCCACCTTGCAACATCTTTGATTCCAGATCCTACTTTCTTCTAGCTTTTCTATTTTCCTTGACATCTAGCCCTGTGATACGTATGTTCTTGAATTTCTTTGCGATCTGTTCCATCTCATCCCTTCTCTTCTCCTGAACATCAATCAAACTTCTTATCCCTTCTGTCTTGTCTTGTCCTGTCCTGGAACATAAATCAAACGCTACTTGAAATATTCAGGTTGCATAAGAGGATGGAATTGAAGTTCGTAGAACCTGTGGCCAAGAATGGAAAGGAATTGGCTAAAGTTAATGAAGAGGATGTTGCGTCGGATTTTAAAAGATGGGAAAACGCTGTGGTTGCTTATTTTCTTGGCCATGATTCAACCTTCGGTCCACCTTCTTTCAACAAGTTTATCAACAATCTAATCGACTCGGAGTGGAGAAAATATGGGAATGTTAAGGTATATTCTCAAGGGTCAGGAGTCTTTGTCTTGGATTTTGAATCTGCTCGTGGCAAGGAGTTGGCATTGAGTGAGGGTCCGAGGTTTTATGATGGTAGTAGACCTTTTATTTTAAAGCCATGGAGTCGTGATATGAGCTTGGAAATCAAAGAGTTGAAGTCAGCACCGATTTGGATTAAGTTACCGAATCTGAGGTTGCATCTGTGGTCTCCTGAGGCACTTAGTAAGATTGCAAGTCTGGTGGGCAGACCATTGTTTGCTGATACAGTAACAGCATCAAGAGAGACATTGCGCTTCGCAAGAGTTTGTGTCGAAGTGGATTTTGAGAAGATGTTACCTGATTCAGTCACCATTGAGGATGACAAGGGCTACAGCTATGATCAAAAGGTTGAGTATTAATGGCAGCCCACGTCTAGATGCTCCTATTGTCTGCACCTCGGGCATTCTGATTCTTGTCCAAGACGCAAAACGACTTTCCCATGCTCGTGCTGCAAGGAATATGGACGTTTCTGCTGTAAGCGAAGCTGTGGCCCTCCCAGGTTTCTGTTTGGGACAGCACAAGGTGCTGCAAATACTTCGTCTAAGACAGCATTCGGTTCAACTCCTGCAATGTTTGGTGATGAAGCCCCAGTCTTTGGTGCAAACTATTCGTCCACTCCAGCATTTGGTTCAACTCTTTCTTCAACATTTGGTTCCACTCTGTTTAGTACAACTGCTCCTGGTGCTAACAGTCCAGATGATGATGCAAGGACTTCAATGTCTACTCCAGCATTTGGTTCAGCGCTTGCTGCTGAATAAATTTCAATTTACCAATCTCCAAGCACAATAATTTGATTTTGAAAATTGTCGAAAAGAAAATAAGGAATTATTTTTTCAAACCTATTTGTTATCTCAAAACAGTGTTCTGAATTTCATAAACAGAACCTTAAGAATAGATTAAGGCCCATCTTGGACATGAATTGCGATTAGTGTCTGTGTTTCTGTAATAAGACTATATTGTTCTTGAAATTTGTATGTCTTGAATCCAATCCTTTAGCAACTCCTCGCCCACCCGTAGGCTGCATTTGCATGATTTCAAGCATCCTTCTACAACATGAATTCATCTAGACTCTTTAAAATTACCACCTTCTTGACTCTTGGCCATTTCAGTCCTGTAATTTGACACAAGACTTGCATAAGAATCTGATAGCTTCACTTCAAAGTAGCATTAAAATTAATCCCATGTCACAAAACGGCGTACAGAATCCAAATTCTTACTTGAAAGGCAATAGAAACAGAGATAAAACTCATAAAATTCTTTACAAGAATCCCATTCTTACATTCTGGTTCTGGGACCTCGAGTTTTATGGTACCTAGTTGTCACATTCATGTCTTATCTTTAAGATGACCAACCACATAGTCTTTAAAGATCACTCTCCATTGTTGCTCACTACTTCACCATCACTCTTCATTGCTTAATGTTAGATTTCCTGTTCCTTCCTGCACTCCCTCCCCTTGAATATTGCTTAGTTTCTTCAGAATATCAAATCCAGATATTGTGTAGTCCATGCTTGAACTAGAATATCTTAGTGGAATTAGTGCAAGACAATGTCTTACAATGAACTTTGATCTTTTGCCAGTACCTTCCTCTAAATTCCTCTTGGAAAGATGAGAAACAAGATCTTAGAAAACAACCACATCTAACAAAAACACTTTCAAAAAACCTTAATTACAATTTTTTTTGCAAGAAATGAGAAAAAGATTCAATCTTTACTTCAAAAATTCTAAAAGGGGAAAGAAAGAAACAAAACTCCAATGAGTGCGAACTTAACTGGCCATACCATGCTTAAAGAGAGGTGTTTTTGAGCCTTGGAGGTTTCTCATTCAGTTTCCCATGCAAGGATCACACGAGCAGAAGAGAATCTTGACAAAAACTCCATTAGTAACCTTCTGGGACCTCTGCATTGTTCACTGTTGCTTCATTCTCAGTGACAGAAGACAGAGAAGCATCGTGTTTTAACAGTTGACTTGCATAGACAACTTGCCATATGTGAATACTGAATGCAGTTGGCAGAGAGATTTGAAGTTTAAGTTGCATTTTAGTCTCTCTATTTTGAGGTGGTTTAAATTTGAATATCTCTGTGTTCTAAAACGTGGTTGCCATACCATTCAATGGAGATGGAAAACTGGTGGCTGGCTTAAAAACATTTTCAGAGCATTTTGCACAATGGTTACGGTATTTTAAAAGGATTTAAATTATATAATTTACACTATTTTAAAAAATTGAGCGTCTAAATATATGGCACTCTACCTATGTTTGATGTCTTTTTTCATCAAATCCCGACCTAGTTCACAAATAAACCCAGCTTAGAACAAACCTATATTGATCAATTTCTGGGTAAACCCGTCAAGCCGAGTTGTGTCTAAATATATAAAAAAGTCCAACCACATTATTGATTACATTTAACTTGTAAGAGAAAGAGGATGCATACGATTCTCAATGGTCCATGAGAACGCTACAATTAGGTTGGCTTGTTATTCTCTAGCAACTATAACAACTTTCTTTCCAAGATTGCTGCTATTAAAAAGTCCGACAAGAGCAGCTGGACAGCTCTCAAGAGCTTCAGATATGTCTTCCATATACACAATCTTCCCTTCTCTAATGCAAGGCAACATGAAGTCCAGGAACTTGGGAAAGAGGTGAAAGTAATCAGTGACAACAAATCCTTCCAAGCGAAGGCGCTTGTAAATGATGTTCATCATGTTCTTTATGCCTTCAGGCTCATCCAGTGTGTACTGTGAAATCATTCCACAGTGAGCAATGCGGCCATTAAGTTTCATGTTGAGTAGCACAGCATCAAGCATTTTGCCCCCAACATTGTCAAAGCAAATGTCAATGCCTCCAGGAAAGTGCCTGCAACGAATCGACGCGAAAACAACAGCAAGAACTTGTGGATTGAGTTTTTTGAAGCTCACATTTCTTTAGATTGATAATATGGTGAGTGGGTAGCTCCATGGAGGGTTTATAACATGGTGAGTGGGTAGTTGGAGCAGGGCAGGCTGGTTTTTAATTGATTATGCATCACACAAATATCCTTTAATGGGGGATCTTTTATCCAAGGTCTTAACGCTTTCAAGACAGGGAGATATTATAGCACAAGACCATGCATATCAAGGATATATTCTGAAAGCTAAGTCTCGTTGCTTTGAGGTGTGATATACCTAATTTTTTAAAAGCTATCTCTGTAGGAAGAAGATGGATGGCCAAGAAGCATGCACAATCATATATATCAAGCACAGATAAAGGCAAAACCTGACCTTTTCAACGTGTCATCCAGGTTTTTCTCTGCTTTATAATTGAATGCCTCATCAAATCCCAGCTTGTTCTTCAGCAAATCAACCTTATATAAGAAATTAGAAGAAAGAAACAGCAAATTGTTGAAACTGGGTAATCTTGAATGGCAAACAGAAAGAAAACTAGTGATCATGACAACAAAAGAAAAGATCAGGTTAAAGAAAAGCTGATGTTCTGCTACAAATGGATGTGCTCTTGATAGGATATATATGAGAAGTTGGAAATCACTATAAAAAATCCATGGAAAGTTCAGGCCAGCAGACCCGATGTTAATGTCATGAAAAATGAAATACCTTTTCTTGACTTCCTGCACTGCCAACCACATAGCAGCCCGTCAATTTTGCTAGCTGCCCGACAAGCTGCCCTACTGCCCCAAATGCCGAAGAAATGAAAACAGTCTCTCCTTTCTTAGCAGCACAGAACGCATAAAAACCAACATAAGCTGTCAAACCAGGCATACCTATGGAGAAGACACAAAAACACCTTTAGGGCTCCAAAATCTTTCAGAAGTTTGCTGATCAAATCCTTGAAAACTTACCAAGAACTCCCAAATAGTAAGATAAGGGTACATCTGAGTGTTGGATTTTAAAGAGAGTTTCAGGTTCTGTAATCAGACTGTACTCTTCCCATCCAGTTGTTCCCCAAACAAGATCACCCTTTTTGAAATCAGGGTGTCCAGATTCAAGAACTCTACCCACTCCATAACTGGCCATCACCTGCAAAAAACCTTTCTCAGCAGAAAAGGGTCAGCCTGTTACTTCACAATCCTGGAAATTTGAGTCTGGCCGTCTGTATATGAAAGGAAGAGAAGAAAGGAAGATGTAAGACTTACAGAACCAGGGGAATAGGAAGAGAAGTAGCCAGGTTTTTCGATCTTCGTGGATCGAATATACTGGTAAGGATCAATGGAGAGGTAAAGAACCTTCACAAGAACTGCATTTGAACCTTGTGGTACTTTCAATTCTATACTTTCAGTTGTTAGATGAAGGTCTGATTCTTTTGGGGAACCTTTGATGTAGTCTTTGAGCATCAACTTCTTGTTTCTCACAACATTTCCAGCACCACCATCAGTCTCCATTGATAATAGCAACTCTAATCAAATCCTGTTAATCTATCTTGAAACTAATGAAAAGAGACTTGTTATCTACTGATATGAGCTGCGAAGCAGCCACATGTCAGTCATGACCTCATTATTAAACAAAAACACTAAAAATATTCATTAATTTTATATGTTATCATACTTTTAAACTATTTGTATCGAGATTATTATAATGCATATTCTCACACGTGTGCGATATCATATCGACTATTCTCCTATATAGAAATAGTTGATAATAATATAAGAAAGGATGATAAATTTTTATTTTTTTATTTGTAAAAAAAAAATAAGAATTGCCATCTAATATTTTAATTATTAAAAAACATAATTAACCTTGAAATTTAAGAAAATAGACTTATTGTGTAAAGAATTAGTATCTCTAATATGTTTTTTTTTTAGATAAGTTGTATTGTTTATTTGTCTAATATAAATTTTAGAAAAATATATGTTTTTTAACTTGTTTAAAGTTGAAAAAAAAATAAAAAAAATTATTTTTAATATTAACGCATTAAAATAATCTAAAAAATACTAAAAATTATTAATTTAAAACAAAATAAATAATTTTTTAAAATTTTTTTAAAATAAAAAGCAAATAGGATTAGCCGACCGAAGTTTTGCTGAGAGGTCGCCCTCTTTATACTCATCTTTCCAGCTCTGTCATGTCCACATGCTCAGTACTTGTAAATGGAAGAGTCTTCAGCCACGCTGTTAGCTTTTCGATGCTTATCTCATCACTTCTATTTATACTGCCTTGGCTTGTTTATTTTTATATTTTTAATAAATTATTAATTTTAATTTGAAATTTGAATTCAGAAAATAAGTTAATAAAGTATATATTCTATTAAATTAATATTAAACCAGTCTATGAATTTGCAATTCAAATAGAGATTTTTTATTTACCTCTTGTTGGCTCCATTGATTGATATTTGAAAGCATGTGAACACATTCATATGATCATTACCCTAAGATGTACAGAATATGAGATAATATAATACTGTGATCCTATATGATATGAGATGATTTTTAGATTGGTTTACCATCACCTCTTTACCTGGAAGATTCAATTTCTTGACTATATAAAATCTGACAGATATGCAGAATAGTAATTTTGGACTATAAAACGTGAGGGCAATTTTCTTTCTTATTTTCTTTTTGCCGGGCATAAACTTGAAGTCGAAAATTGGAGAGGCGCAGTAACAGTTGAATAAAAAAGCAGAAAAGAGAGAAAAATATGAATTTTCCAGTGGTCACGCACATACTCTGTGAAAGGAAAGTGGCCATTAAGTTTCATGTTGAGTAGCACAGCATCAAGCATTTTGCCCCCAACATTGTCAAAGCAAATGTCAATGCCTCCAGGAAAGTGCCTGCAACGAATCGACGCGAAAACAACAGCAAGAACTTGTGGATTGAGTTTTTTGAAGCTCACATTTCTTTAGATTGATAATATGGTGAGTGGGTAGTTGGAGCAGGGGCAGGCTGGTTTTTAGTTGATTCTGCATCACACGAATAATATATATATATCAAGCACAGATAAAGGCAAAACCTGACCTTTTCAACGTGTCATCCAGGTTTTTCTCTTCTTTATAATTGAAGGCCTCATCAAATCCCAGCTTGTTCTTCAGCAAATCAACCTTATATAAGAAATTAGAAGAAAGAAACAGCAAATTGTTGAAACTGGGTCATCTTGAATGGCAAACAGAAAGAAAACCAGTCATGACAACAAATGATAAGATCAGGTTAAAGAAAAGCTGATGTTCTGCTACTAATGGATGTGCTCTTGATAGGATATGAGAAGTTGGAAATCACTATAAAAAATCCATGGAAAGTTCAGGCCAGCAGACCCGATGTTAATGTCATGAAAAACGAAATACCTTTTCTTGACTTCCTGCACTGCCAACGAAACAGGAAGGGGTCCTGGACTCATACAACCATTTGATATGACAAGCCCATCTTTATTAGCTGTAAGTCTCAATTTATTTCACAGCCCATGTTCTCAAAATTTTGAGCCCTCCTTTCAAATCGATAATATTCAGTTCATATAATTTTTTTTATTCACATGTATCTTGTTTATCTGAATAATTTTTTATATTTTTTTTAAAATATCTTATGATTATTAAAACAAGTTAGAAAAAAAAAAATATCAAAATAGTATGCTCATATTTTATTTGTGATTCAAAGCTAGAAAAACCCTTAAATATGATAAATCATGTTCAAAACCTATGCATAAAATTTAAGAATAATAAAAAAAAATTAAATCTAATTTTCAAAGAAAAATGTATTATTAGTATTATTAATAGACTTTTCAATTCAAATAAACTTTTGGATTATCCTTTTCTTAAAATAATGAGATTTTAAGTTTTATGCTACTCAAATTACGATTTAAATCATCAAGATCATTTAATAGATCTTTTAATTTTTTTTTCATTATGATTAGAAACATCATGTTTACTAATCATTTCATTACTCAATTTATCCATCTTTTTCATCAAAGGTTACATCATTCCCTCCAACCTATCTTGTTTTTTTTAATAAAATCCTTCTTATAAATTCATAGGATTGGTATATAACCTAATATAAAAAATTTAATTATAAAATACAATACTGAAAATAAATATTTCGCTAATAAAATGAACTATTTCATGATTTAGAGTAATTATTTAGGGATCTAATTCTAAGAACCTCTTTATTACAAGGACTAAACTATAGATTTCATAAGAAACAACAATAAAAGAAAATCAAATAAAGACCAATTTGTAAATGAAAATAAAATATAGAAGCTAAAATAATTTTTAAAGAAATTACGCAAGAACTAAAAGGAAACCTTATCAAGTCTCCCCTCACATTACTAAACGTTAGCAATAATGAATATTCTCATTACATCACTTATCAATAACATGTTTTTATTTTATTTTTTTACATATGACATGAATGCTACTGTTAGCAATAATAAAATACAACAGTCCATAGTCACAAATTTGTAACTTTAAATCATATGGAAACATCGACTCTCTCTAGTGGACTTGCTGCGTGGTCCCCTCTCAGCAATCCATTTATTTATTTACAGAAGACATGGCATTATTTTTAATGTATATATTTTTTAAAAATATTTAAAACCGCAACTATTAAGAGTGTGTTTGTTTTTGCTGTAATTGTTGTGGTTGCGGTTGAAAAAAAGCACTTTTTTTAAAAATCACTTTTCCTGTGGTTTGTTTAAAGATTTGAGTGTTTGGTTAAAAGTGTGGTTTGACTTTATTGCGGTACAAAACATGTTTGGTTAAAACTGTGGTTGCGGTTGCTTTTGTACAAAAAATGACTAAATAAAAAAAATTAAAAAAAAAATGACATTAATAAAATAATTCATTGTGTTAAGAGGAAATAAAACATTTTTTCCACATAAATACCGACAATAATAGAAGCGTGCTTTGTTATTACAGAAAAGATTATTGTCCCATCAAACTATTTGCAATGCCATCACGAATATAATCCATACGCGACGGCCTCTGGTGTCCACTTGTTTGTGATTGTGGAGCGACATCGGGAAAAATATCTTGAGGAACGAAATCAGGATGGCTATCAAACTTGTTGAATGCAACATCTTGGGCCGACTTCCGTCGAATATAGTTGTGTAGCGCCATTGATGCGACAACAATTTTAACCTGTGATTTGTATGGAAACTCAGGCATGGTTTGCAAGATTCGCCATCTTTTCTTCCAAACTCCAAATGTACGTTCGATTACACATCGTAATGATGAATGGACTCGGTTAAATAGTTCCTCCCGACTCCGTGGTTGTCCTCGTCGACGAAATTCAGGAAGATGATATCTTTCCCCTCTATATGGACCCAAGTAACCGTACTCATTCGGATATCCCGAATCAACGAGATAATACTTCCCTGCATAAATTTTAAAATTGATTAACGCTTACAAAATACTTCATATTAAAACAAATTACACCAGTTGAACAACAAGCACAACTTTTTTTTATATATACCTTCTGGTGGTCGTGGAAATTGTATGTTTGTATTTCCAATCGCCTCATAAAAAATTCTTGTATCGTGAGCACTACCTTCCCACCCAGCCCAAACAAATATAAATTGCATGTCAAAGCTACAGGCTGCCATTATATTTTGTGTCGGTATACCTTTTCTACCAATAAAAGGTATTTGATTTTCTTGTGAAACACATGCACGTACATGTGTTCCATCAATCGCTCCAATACAATTCTACATACAAAAAACAATTTTTCCGAATCAATTTAATTGCACGTGAATATTTGATTGTAATCTTTTGAAATATTTAACAACTTGTACTAAATATTGCTTACCTTGAAATAGGGCATGTATCTGGGATTCATTTCAATTTCCAATGGTGTTGTCGTGAATTCTGGATCGACTGGTCTGATTAAATCAGCTGCTAGCAAGCACACAGAACGAAGAACCTCGTTGAAATTTCTAGAAACAGTTTCACCTGAATGCTGAAAACGCTCCTGCACTTCCCTATTCGACGCACCGAGAGCTAAAGTGTAGAGAAACATGCCTACTTTCTCAATAACACTCATCCGTCTAGAAGGTTTCAACCCGTACATCGTTTCCAACTCCAAAGCCAAACTCTTCAATGTCTCAGCATCCATACGAAACATGTTCACACAACGAATCCAATGGCCATTTAAAATTTCAGTCAACCAGCGCATGCCAGTGTTGTATGAATTCATACACGGCTCTTTATAAATATACGTATTGTAATACATCGCTAGTGCTCCAGCTGTGCATATGACTAATTTTTTGCGATCACACTCTCTCTGCCAAAATAAATCTCCAACGGCATCGTCATCCTGTTGATTTAGGTCATCGTGCTGAGCCTCACTATTATAGTTTACATAACGATCACCAAAACTATCTCCAAAACCACTTGCAGAACTTGTACCAGCAAACCCATCAGACACATATCGACCCACATTATTCATAACATTTTCATAATGCTCATCAAAAAGCGTATTAAACCAATTCGCGTCCATATCTTTGCACGTAAATTTAATACCAATTTCCAACCTGCATAGTATTGGTACAAAAAACATGTTCATTAAAAGATTTGTTTTTAAAATATGTGTCGCTCATGCCGGTCTTAACACATGCAATATTTTTTAACACAACAATAATTGGAATTTTCAACCTGCAACGTTACATTAACATGAAAGTTTTTTCTTGTGTAATTTTTTTGCAATATTTAAAACAGTACTGGTGACATTAACTTATCCCCCAACATATATATTTTCGGAATCCAAGATAAAGGAAATTATTTACAGCGTCATTAACTTAAGGAAAAAAAATATAATTTCAAATGAACCCTACGAGACGAAAAAAATTTACTTAGAAGTTTCGTATTAAATATTATACAACAAAAACATACATGCAACATCAAAAAACAATGTTCATACATTAAAATGCTGTAAATTAATTGGTGGCATCATTAACTTAGAAGTTTCGCATTAAAGGAAATTATTTACGGCGTCATTAACTTAAGGTTGAAAAATATAATTTCAAACGAACCCTACGAGACGAAAAAAATTTACTTAGAAGTTTCGAATTAAATATTATACAACAAAAACATACATGCAACATCACAAAACAATGTTCATACATTAAAATGCTGTAAATTAATTTGTGGCATCCACTTAAGGTTTCTTAAGAAAACTAAGTACCTAGAAGGGATAGATATATAAATACGAAAAAAGAAAACATACATTCACTGCTTAAATACACAATAACAGCAGCCTTAAAAGCATTTATAGGTGTAAATTCGGTAACAGCTGTGCAATAGAAAGCTTTATGACCTAAAAAGCATCCTTAAAAATCAACTAACCTTGTAATGGCAAAGAACCTCAATTTGCAGTATACAAACAGAAAAAAACCTGCAATTACAGCCCTCACTTCTGTGGGAAGGGTTAAAAATTTTATTCTCAGCCAATCACACCTCTTTGCAAGCATACTACTTCTTAAATACAAACACACACACAGCACAAACAAGCTGTTTTTACTGCCATACACATCAGCAACCCATAAATTGTACACTTACCAACCATTCAACCAAACATTCAACCAAACATTCAACCAAGCAACTCCTATTCAACCCACTATCAAACATGCAAGTAAATTCACAATAATTCACAGCAGTAGCTGCCATTCCAGTCAACTAAATTCACCCAATCAGCAGCCATTCAAATGAACATAATCTCAGCCAATCATCCATTCAACTCATAACAAATGCAATTCGTTAGGTGAAAATCTAAAATACAAGGCTGAGAAAGCATCCTGAATACATAAAATGTTCCAATCATCTCAAACATAACTAATTAGGCAACAAATACAAATACAAAGGCAGAATCCATAAATATGAAACGTTACAAGGTAATAAACCTGAAAAAAATAGCAAATTCATAACTGTTTGCATCAACCATTATGCAATTCTACAGCCGCAAGAAGACCTCATCATCCTCACCCTTTTGTGGACTGGTAACTGTGAAAAAAACAGTTAAAATACAATATGTTAACAGCTCATTGGAATACAAAACATTAAAAAAACATGAAATATGGAAAGCATGCAATAATTACCAAAACATATTAAACACAACAACATTTAATTGCTGCAACATATAACAAACAATAAAATACATAATTGTAAGTCTTCCATATATCAAATGAAAACTTACTTCAAGGTCGGAAGTTAACCCTTCGCTCAAACATTAATTTCAGCCACTGAAATTTTCGGTCCATATCACCAATTGTTGCCCACATTTCCCTCCTGCTTCTAACCATAAAAAACTCTGTTGCAAAGCAATACAGCTCACTGCCGAACACCACTTCCTCAATGGAGTGGAACTCCTTCATCACCTCTTCTATGCTACATCCTTTTTTATCGAAAACACTTGATGTGCACTCACTCTTGGTAGAGACACTATCCACTAACTTGTCTAATCGCGAAAACAATTGTGATCCCCTTCCAGCACCCCTTTTCTTTTTCTCATTTTGTTGGGAGCTTTGTTGCGCACCTTTTCTCTTCCCACTACTACCAGTTGGATTGGCATTGCTTGTGCTGTTGGCGAAATGGACACCAGCCACCATGTTATTGACATCGGCAACAAAATTTGGAAGACTATCCTCCTCAGAATCGCCACTACCTTCAGCAAGATTAGGGTCTTCATTAACTGCATTATTTTGCCTTTGACAGCCACCATCTTCATCCGAATTCAGACCCTGTGATGGAGCCCAAGCATACTGACCGGTAGCAACTGTGTTTGTAAACATGATATCATATTTACAACACAATCCTGGATCAATGCCAGCATGCCTAAACTTTCTTGCCCCGCGTATCTCCTACAACAAGGGACAAAGAAGAACAAAATGCATAAAAAATGATGTAAAAACACGAAAGCAAGCTGCTTATAACAGCTCTAAACATACTGAAAAAAGACAGACCTGGTTTTTAGCTTTCCACCATTCATCTGGAGCTGCAATTGTTCCAAGTTCAGCACTCCATCCAACTCCTGTTTCGGAAAGCAACTTTTTCCAGATTCTCCAATCTTTTTTAATTCCGTCCCACTTATTCTTTAATTGAGCTTTCGTTAATGCATGACCAGTTTGATCCTTAAAGCAATTGATAACATATTTCCAACCAGCTTTGTCGAAATGTGTGTTGGGTCGCATACCTTGCTCAATTGCTTTAATACATATGTCACAAAATGCATGCAACATCTCTCTACTCCAACAAGCCTTATCTTGTGATTGAGAATCGTCCATGTTGTTGGTTAAAATGTGTTGTCTAATTAACAAATAAAGGTTACTTTCCTAGAGGCGATGTAAAGGACATGGAATGCACAATCTATACTAATTAAATTGCAAGCTGAAATAGAAATTGCAGATTGATTACACTGCAAATTGATTACATAGACTTACATAATCAGCTCAACACTTTCATTGATAGGTTTATTTCCATTAAAGTGTTTACAAGCTAATCTATTCATTGCCTAAGCGTAAGATGGCATGCTAAAGAGACAACGTCCAACATTCAGTGTATATAGCAATATTCAAGTACTGATTTATTTCCATTAAAACATGTTCAAATGGAATCCTCCTTCAGTTTTGAAAATTTTCCTAATGTTAAACACATCAGCTAGTTAAACTCAACATTAGGCACTCATTAAAATGCACATACTTGAACTCAACCTCAGGCCATCAACATAACCCCACATAAGCAACAACACAAAACAGTGTAACAATAGTTGAAGAACCTGAACAAACACTACATGATAGGGCATCACAAACCGAATTATAACACAAAGTAAGCTGAACAAATCACTCGCAAGTACAACTCTGTTTTACATTAAAAAAACAGAGTTTAATTGTAACACATACAAAGTTATCGAAATAAAAAAGGAACACGAACACAAACACAATAACAGAGCATCATAAACCGGAAGAAAAGCAGATAATGCAGCGGCAATAATAGAAAATGTAATATACAACTGGCATAACAAAGTAACAGAATTAAAATCAACCGAAACATACATAATCAAACACAACAATAACAAAAATTTTTATTCTAAACCCTAAACACAACAACTGAAAATTAAAAACTACATTAATTTGTGCAACAAACACAGAGCAACTGACCTTAATTTTTCCTTTGCAACCGAGACAGAGATTGGTAAGATGCTTGGCCTTCAGCTTTCCAAGAGGACAATTTCGATGTTGTATTTGGTTCTGGCAAAGAAAACACAGAGCAAACGAAATGTGTGGTTAGAGAAAACAATGTGTTTAGCAGATAAGCCACGATGTAAACAATTTTTCAGGTGAAGTTCGAAGAAAATTACCTGGGTCACAGTGTGTCTTCTTCAACCGAGAAAGAAGTTCGTCATAGCAGCAGATCGGTGGCAGATGGGCGTGATCTACACCGTGATACACACAGTGGTGATGATATGTGTGAGAGAATGGGTATTGTGGGTGTGTTTCCCTCGCTGTGAAACAGCTAGCTTGAAACGGAGAAGACTGATTTTTGGCTTGAAATCAAGAGGAGAAGGACTGATTTTTGGCTTGAAATCAAGAGGAGAAGGACTGATTTTTGGCTTCGGGCTACTTTGGAGGGGGAGAGCTCAGTGAGGGAGGAGAGATGGCTTCGGGCTGCTTTGGAGGAGGAGAGCTGCAGTGAGGGAGGTTAGAGCTGCAGTGAGGGACGTTAGGGCTAATTAATTTTTTTGGTAAAGTTATTAATGTGTTTTTTCTTAACAGCAGCCACGCAAGAAGCATATGGCAGATGCTTTTGATAAACCTGCGTTTGGAACGCAAAGACAGTGGGCCCCATGCTATTTGAAAACACCGGTTGCTGTTAACCAAACAGCTTGTTAAATTAAAACGCCTGAAACGTGGACGTAACCACGTAACCAAACGGGTTCTAACTACAACCAAACACCCCATTAAATCTGACGCGGCTTTCGAGTCCTTAATTCCCACTCATCCTTCTTGAAAAACTACCCAAATTAGATGACGAAGACTTTGGAACTTTGGACGCGGCACGTAGTTAAAAGTCAAATATAACTTTGAACGATCTCTTGTTATTTGCTGCTGTTTCGCCATCCACAAATGGCTCTTGATGCAAAACTTGCTCTTTTTTTTATTCATATCCTTAGTGTTGCCGGCAATGGATACAGTTCTTTACAAGAGAGAACTACTACGGGAGTGAAGATGAACACAGGGAAAAGTTGGATTCTTCTTTCAAGTAAAAAAACAAGCTTATCAAGATCAACTATCTATCTCATGTAAAAAAATAAAATAAAATAATTGCCGTAGGTGAGAAGGTTCATAGCAAAGAAAACAAAATATCCACGGGTAGCAGTAATCCATTTTCAATTGTCTGCTGCCTTACTTTTAGCTTGTGTTGATGGTCAATATTAACTGCGAGGAAGCATCATCCATCATCCATATATATATAAAATCCCAATTCAAATTAATGTGTTATCTGTTGCTTCCCCTTTCTTCTGCGACCAAGATAGCTTGAAAACTTCAAAGCAACCTCAAGAGTAAGAAAAGAACTCTCTCATTGAATTTTGTGACACCCTTCACTCATTTCCACCTATTGATGTGATTTTTGTTAAAATAATTAAGATTAAATACAAAAAAAAAATTAAAATTCTGAATAATCTGTATATTATGAGTGCTTAGTCTTAACCTAAATACAAATAAAGTATATATAGGTTAAACTGAAAGTACTATTCTACTCTTAATAAATAAGACTACATAAATATTATTTAACATCTCCTCTCAAACTCACAATGTGGCAACTACATGTATCAAGAGTTTGCCAATCAGAAAACAAAAACGAGAGATGGAATGCGCCTTGGTAAAGAAATCTACAATCCGCAAGGAAGAAGGAATAAAAGACAAAGTAATGGTGCCATGCTTAAGATGACGACGGGTAAGATGACAATCGATCTCAATGTGCTTAGTTCGCTCATGAAAAACTAAGTTGTGAGCAATCTGAATATAACTCTGGTTGTCACAATACATAGGAGTAGGATGAGAAAAGAAAACTCCCATATCAGCAAGTAACCAACATAAATAAACAATCTCTTTGGTAGTAGATGTAATGACACGATATTCTGCTTTGGTGGATGATTGAAAAATAATAAATTATTTCTTGCTCTTCGAAGAAATAAAAGAATCACCTAAAAAGATATAGAACCCGGTAACAGATTTGCGATCTATGAGATCACTACCATGATTAGCTTCAGAGTATGCACATAACTCCAAGGAAGAGGTGGATGAAAGTAAAAGACTCTGAAAAACTATACTTGAAGATGTCGTAAAATACGAAGAAGAGCTGCCTAGTGAACAGTAGTAGAAGAAGCAACAAACTAAGTAACAACATGAACATCATATGCAATGTTTAGATGAGTAATGGTGAGATATACCAAACTCCCAACAATAGTGTGGTATAAAGTAGGATTAATCAAAAGTAAACCATAAGAAAAAGAATACCTTGCATTAACCTTAATAGGAGCATCTACAGTCTTGCTATCAATAAGTCTAGCCCGTTTAAGAATATCTGCAACATATTTCAACTGAGAAAGAAGGTAACCTTTAAGTGAGTATGCTACCTCAATACCTAGGAAATATCGAAGATAACCCAAATCCTTCATTTCAAATCATCTAACCAATTCTGTCTTCAAAACTAAAATACCATTAATATCATCACCAGTAATAATCATGTCATCAATATATAAAGACAGAATGTTGCAACCTGCATCAATGTACTTAATAAAAGGAGCAGAATCATGATTGCTAGAAACAAAGCCAAGAGATGAGATCACAATAGAGAAATTCTCAAACCAAGCACGGGGTGCTTGTTTGAGACCATATAATGCTTTCTTAAGCTTACAAACATATCCAGAGTCGCGTGAAATACTAGGAGGGTGTGGCGTATAAACTTCTTCTTGAAGATCTCCATTCAAGAAGGCATTTTTAACATCAAGCTGAGAAATATGCCACTAACGAATCGAAGCTACGACAATAGGAGTAGGAATAATAGTTATTTTTACAACCCGGGCAAATGTCTCCTCATAGTCCATACCATATTGTTGAGAGTATCCTTTTATAACCAGCCTAGCTTAATAGACCAATTAGAATTAGTCTTGATCTTATACACCCAATGATAACCAACAACATTCCTACCAGAAGGTAGAGGAACCAGATCCCAAGTATCTATCTTATGCAAAGTAGAAAGTTCCTCATCCATAGCTTGCTGCCAAAGCGGATCAAGAATTGCCTCTTTATAGTAACAAGGCTCAAAGAGACAATGAATAAAAGCTAAAAATGAAGTAAATGATGAAGAATAACAAGAAAAAAGCAAAATCTAGTAGTTTTGTGGACTTACGAATACAAATGGACTGGCGTGGAGGTGGATCCACAATCTCAGATGAAGCTTAAGGGGCTGTAGATGAGAATGGAGCTTCAGGTGTGCTAGAGAGTAAAGTACCAGTACTTGTAGAGTTATGATTACAAATTGATCCAATATAGGGAGAGATATCATTACCAGAATCCTTAGAAAAAGGGATCTATACGAATACGATCAGATTTAGTCAGGCTATGAGTAGTGGATAAAATAGAAAAGAAAGTTATATGCTTAAGGACGACAACATGACGAGACACATAAAGTTTCTGAGTTATTGGATTAAAACAACGATAACCCCTTTTACCTTCACCATAACCCAGAAAGACACAAAAAGCAAATCAAGAGGATAGCTTATTGTGTTCTACATGAGGATGAAGAACGAAACAAGTACAACAAAATACTCTAAATGAGGAATAATCAGGGATATATCCATATAACTTTTCAAAAAGAGATAGACCCGAACTATGAGAAAATGGAATTGTATTAATCAAACTTATAGCAGTAAGAACAACTTCTCCCCAAAACTTACTAGGAACAAAAGCAGACAACAAGAGAGAATGAGCAGTTTTGAAGATGTGCCTATGTTTTCTTTCAACATCACTATTTTGCTCAAGAGTATCTAAGGCACATGAAGTTTGGTAGATGGTTCCATCTAAGGCAAGCAATTGGCAAAATTTATTAGAGGTATATTCCTCACCCAAATCACACTTAAAGTATTTGATCACAGCAGAATGTTGAGTTTTGATAAGAGCTCGAAAAGCTGCATATATCTCAAAGAATTTAGAACAATGTTTCATTAAATAAACTCAACAATAACGAGTATGATTATTAATAAAAGAGATATAATATCGAGACCCTCCTTTTGTGGCAATAGGAGAAGGCCCCCTATATATTAGAATGAATCAAATCAAATGGTGAAGAACAAACAGAAATACTTCGATTAAAATGTAAAGTAGAAAATTTTGCAAGTTTACATCCACTACAATTAGAAATGTCACAAGTTTCAAATTTTCTAAAGCTCACGTGGATGCCAAAAATCTCAAACGAGAAGACAAAACATGACCTAGACGGGAATGCCATAAATAAAAACTAGAAGGTGAAAGACTCAAATAAAAGGAAGACAAATCAATAGTAGTAGCAGTAGCAGTAGCAGTAGCAATAACAACTGGCACTTTTAACTCATCCAAAATATATTGTCCATTCTCCCTATAGCCTGCCCCAATCAGCTTTCGACACTGTAGATCCAGTACACAACAAAAAGAACCAGAAAACATGACTAAATAATTACTAGAATCACATATTTGACCAATAGACGCAAGATTCTATTTGAGTTTTAGAATAAGATAAACATTAGGAAGAGACAAGTGAGGTGTGATAATAAAACCAACACCTGCTAAGGGCATAGGAGTGCCATTAACAGTCATAACATGATTGGAGGATAAAGGGGACATAAAGGTAAAAGATGAGGTATCTAGAGATATATGATGAGAAACACTAGAATCCAAGACCCATTCAGATTGTAACATAACTGAGGAACCATGAGGCAACTGACCTATGGAAGAAGAAGCGAACATTGCTTGTGGCTGCAAGGAGAGAAACTTCTGAAATTCCTCAGCCAAAGTATTAGGATCGGTAATAGAGCGTGGCGAAGCTACTATTACGGTATTGTGGTGTGGTGGTTTATAGCCCTGAGGTGGGCTATGAGCATTAGATTGTGACTGACTGCCAGGCTTCCAAGCTTGATTCTGCTATCTCAACTTAGGACACTGAGCCTTCTAATGACCTTTCTACTTATAAAAACTGCACTCATCGAAGTCAACCCTTATTCCAATGATTAGAGAATGGTTTAGAAAGTACTAATAGTACATAATGATTTGAAGCACAAAGAATTCCCTTTTCAAAATAAAACTGACGATTTATTTCTTTAGTTAATAACTTATTGACAACAGAGTCAGCAGAAGGTAGTGGAGAACGATGCAGAATTGAACCTCAAAGTCCTTCGAAATCACTGCGAAGTGCTGTTAAAAACTGTACTAATTGTTGCTGCTCTCTACACTCAATATAGGCACCACATGCCTTTAAATAGGTTGATTCTGTAGAGTCAATTGATCCCAAAGGTTTGTCATAGCAGAATAAAACTCTTGAATACTCATATTCTTCTGATGAAGAGCTCGTATGTCATTATCTAATTGATACTGTTTTGCAAAATTTGATTGTGTGAATAAACTTTGCAAAAGATCCCAAACCGCTTTGGTTGTCTCATACTTCGCCAACTGCGTACCTAACAAATGCTCAACAGAATTGTTGATCCAAATAATGATCTTTGCATTATTTGCTTTTCATGTATCTATTAAAACAACATCCCCTCCTCAATATTCTTAGGTATCATATAAGTTCCACTAACATACTTCCACATCTTTTTACCCTTAAGGAAATTTTTCATTACATAACTCCAATACGAATAGTTCTTCCCATCCAATCTCACACTCACAGACTGAAGTGAATCATCTTTTTCAGTAGCCATAATCAACAATCATAGAAAACCAGAATACAAAAGCAGCGGAAAATAAAATACCAAATTGCAGAAACTAAATAGAGATTGCAGAAACTAAAAAAATATCTTCCTGATAAAATACCAAAATAATTAAGAAATTGAATGCAAATATGAAATTACAGAAGCTGAAGGGAAGATGAAATACTAAATTTTGCAGAAGTGGAAGACAAAATATCACTCCAAAAAATTTGGATCCGCGAAAGCTATGTTCGGGATTAAGTCTCGTTCCATAAAACCAGCTCTGATACCATGTTAAAATAATTAAGATCAAACACAAAAAAGAGGCTAGAATTTTAAATGATTTATATATTATGAGTGCTTAGTCTTAACTTAAATACAAATAAAGTATATATAGGTTAAACTAAAAATATTATTCTACTTTTAATAAATAAAACTACATAAATATTATTTAACAGCTTCTACTTTGTTTTTTTTATTGCTTTTCATTTTACCTTAAGTAATATCAGTGCTAGCTGCAAACTCATTGAGTACTGATCTTTGTCTTGTTTTATATATTTAGTGTAAGTAGTGCAACTGAGCCTGATGTTTATTGCTTGAAGTCTATTAAAGATACCTTGGAAGACCTCTCTTCATGTGACTTCACCAATCAGACTGAAGGTTTCATCTGTAGGTTTGCTGGAGTCGAATGCTGGCATCCTGATGAGAACAGAGTCTTAAAGCTAGCACTCTCTAACATGGGAATATTAAAAAAAATTATGTTGATGAGGTTTCGTGCTTATAGTTAATTATTTTTAGGAATTTGCAAATAAAAACATTTGATATGAAAGTTAAGGAAGTTTTCCTTCCTTTTTTTTTTTTTGATTTTAAACTAAGAGTAAGTAAAAAAACCATAAAACAGGGAAAAAAATAACCGTAAAAACCGAATTATGAAAACAAATCGATTAAAATTTTAAAAAAACTAATCGGTTCGATTTAGTTTCGGTTTTATAAGCCTGAAACTAAAAAAACCGAACTGAAAAAAACCAAACTAAACCAGTTTGAACAGGTTTTTGTCCTAAGAAATCAAACCAAATCAAACCAAAACTGGTCAATTTGAACAGGTTTTATTTTTTTTTTAATTTCAATTTGGTTACTTTTTTCTCAATAAAAATCCAAACCAAACCGAAAATTATCACCCCTGGTTTGAACATTGAAATCACAATTGAAATGATTTATTATTAAAATTGCTCGGATAAAAGATTTAATCTCAGCTAACATTTAAGCTGACTGACGAGCAAATACTTTTATTGAAAAAAAAAAGAGTAAATTGAAAGAAGTTAAAAATGAGGACCTAAGCTTCTTGACTACTTTGTTTCCCCCACACTTTCGTGGAAATTGTAGCAAAGGGCCATCCATTTCAACGCAGAAGAAGTAGCTCAAGAATAAATGCTCTCTTTGGAGAGATTTCAGAAACAAAAACAGATTTCAATTCAAATTTCCTTTTAAGTAGGTATTTATGATTGTTATTTCTCATTTTTTGTCATTCCAACCATTCCATTGTAGTCTACTCTGATGAACTCTCAAATCCAAATGGCTAATTTATTTTTTATCTACTCTCTAATGCTCTCCTTGTTAGCTACTTTCACCGTAACCAGTGCTACTGACACTGATGTTTATTGCTTGAAATCTATTAAGGATTTTATGATAGACCCTTATGGATACTTCAACACCACTTGGGATTTCAACAACAATACAGAAGGTTTCATCTGTAGATTTCGGGGAGTCGAATGCTGGCATCCTGATGAGAACAGAGTCTTAAATCTAGCACTCTCTAACATGGGGCTCAAGGGCCAGTTCCCTCCTGGCATCGAAAACTGCACAAGCTTAATTGGCTTGGACCTTTCAAGAAATGAGCTTCAGGGACCGATTCCATCTGACATCTATAAAAGGCTACCATACATCACTTACCTTGACCTATCCTACAACAGCTTTTCTGGTGAAATCCCATCAAGTATTGCCAATTTATCTTTGTTAAATGTTCTAAAACTAGACCATAACCAACTAAAAGGAAATATCCCACCACAAATTGGCCTTCTCCCTCGACTCAGGAACTTCAGTGTTGCGGACAATCTATTGTCAGGTCCAGTGCCAGAATTTGTTAATGCAAATTCTACATGTGGTGTTTTTTGCCCAATCGGTGGTTTTTCTTCATCCATAAATGTGAATTATGCAAACAACCCTGGCCTATGTGGAGGGCCTTTAGATCCTTGCAAAGGGCATAGCAACGAATTTTATTCTTCTTTCAGAACTGGGTTTGCAGCTGGTTATACGGTTTTTTCTGTTTCAGTCATTGTTGGTTTTTTGTCCTGCTGTGCGCCATGGGTGCATGTCAAAAAAAGGAATAAGAAGATTACGATACAAACGATGGTAATGCTGATTTTGAGGAAGAACAGGAAAGAAGCTGATAATTTAAGTTCTTCGCCATCGTTTGAGAACATACAAGGAGGAGGCAAAGAGGTACTGACTATATGATTACGTGCATGTGATCAACTTTGAGTGGTTTGCTTTGAAATTGATTGCAGGACTTTTTTCTTTTCTTTTTTTCCTGTTATTAGACATTTCTAATAATCTCTTATGAGTTTTGAGTTAACTATTCACCTGCAGTTACATGATGTCTTAATTTACAGAAAGTCCTAAATTCTTTAACCTGCTTCAATTTCAAGGTAAATACTTGTGTTTCTTCAACAATTAGTGAGTAATGGATTGGGAATCTATGTCCTCAGATTTCTATGTTGGAGAAGAAGGTTCCAAGAATGAGCTATTCAGATCTTAAAGATGCAACAAATAATTTCAGCGAAAACAATGTCATCGGGCAGGGGAAGATTGGGATGCTGTACAAAGCAGCGTTGCCTAGTGGTTATCTCTTTGCAGTGAAGAAATTACACAACTGTCGAATCCTCGAGGAGCATTTCGTGTTTGAATTGAAGACACTTGGTTCATTGAGGCATGTCAACTTACTTCAACTTCTGGGATTTTCAATCACATCAAAACATTGGCTTCTGGTTTACAAATACATGCCAAATGGTAACCTTTATGATTGGCTACATCCAATGGAAGGCCAGGCAAAGATCATGGAATGGACTGTGAGGTTTAAAGTTGCAATCGGGTTGGCAAGAGGCTTGTCATGGCTTCATCAGGACTGCAGTAGTACTATCCGAGTTTACCATCTTAACATAAGCTCAAAGTGCATCTTACTTGATCAGGATTTCGAGCCAAAGTTGTCGAATTTCGGGGAGGCGATAATCGTAAATCCAACTACCACTTCCCCCTTGAATGGTGAGTTTTGGGATACAGCATTTGCTAAGGAAGATGTGTATGGATTTGGAGTTGTGCTCCTTGAGCTGATCACGGGGGTGGATTCTAGCAGAATGACTGGTTCCTCGAACAGTCTTCTTAATGAATGGATTAGTCATCTTTTGACTAGTTCCAAGATTTATGATGCCATTGATAAGTCTCTGGTCGGGCAAGGATTTGATGATGAGATATTTCAGCTGCTTAAAGTTGCATGCAACTGTGTTGATTCCATTCCAGATCGAAGACCAACAATGCATCAAGTGTACAAAGACATAAGAGCAATGAGGGAGAGATGTGGCCAAATTGATGATTCAGAGATTCTAGTGCAGCACCATGACATTTACCCTCCCAGCTCAAAGGGTAAATCTGTTGAGATTGAAATGGCGTAGAGTCAATGGAAACAGGAAAAACAGGACAAATTTAGGCAACTCTATCATGTTTTGTTATAATAAATAAGTATGTAAGAAGTAACGGTGCTGTTTGAGAATAAGCTTGAACTATCTATCCAAATTCAAGGTACTGCAAAAGTAACTACAAATATTTCAAACTAGTCTCTTTTCTGGGGACTTGAAAAAAACCTCAGGATACAGCTTAAAGTTTTGTATACAACTACGTCCAAATCGTCCCAAAAGTCTTATATGAGGTTTTCTCACCTTTTCCCTAAATTTAAATCATTAAAGTTCTTATTTTAATTATCATCATTAAATTAAATAAAAATAAATTTTCATAAAAACCTATAAGGTTTTTACTTTAAATTATGTGGAAGCAATTGTTAAAAGAAGTTGATATTAAAGTTGAGGAAGTTTCCTTTCTTTATTTTTTCTTTTTTTTTTATTTTAAACTTTGAAATCACAATTGAAAAGAATTATTAAATATACTAAGTATTATTAAAATTGCTCGAATAATTTAATCTCAATTAATATTTAAGTTGATTGACGTGCAAATACTTCTATTGACAAGAAAAATAAAAATAAAAATAAGCCTACATTATTTGACAAAAAACTTATAAATCAGGACTTAACCTTTTTTTTTTTTGACTAATTTGTTTTCCCGCACTTTCGTGGAAATTGTAGTCTCTTTAATTACGGGTCCCATAAACTTGGATTTTGATGCAGTAGACTTGGCCTTTTGACTTGAAGAAATAGACTAACATATCAACGCATCTTTTCTTTATTTATTTCCATAGCAATATATAGTCCATACCAATATCGGCAAAAGAAAAGGTACTTTTAAAATCTTATAATTTTATAAGTTAAAATGTATCTAATATGTTAAATCAGATTAAAACTTAAAAATTAATAAAATTAATCAAACTTAGTAAAATTAAACTGATTTTATGATTTTTAAAAAATTATACATTCTAATAAATATACCTTAACATGTTCATTGTTTGAAATTTATATCTTACAAAACTTGTGTAATTTGATAATTAAAAGCTTGATTTTAATTATAATTATTAAAAAAATTTTAATGATACAAATTATTTATAGATTTTATTTCCGTAAAATTAAAATACTTATTCATTCTTCACAATTAATATATAAACTATTAACATATCAACATATAAATTATTTAAGTGTGTTTTATATTGAGGTGGTTTTTATTCAAAAATATGATTTTTTTAAAAAATATTTTTAATTATGTTTTTGAAAAAAGTTAATTTAAAAAATATCTTTAATTAAAAACTATTCTAGGATAGATTTTTTATTTACAAAATAAATAAACATACAACATATTTTAGCTTGTCAATTATGCAGAATAGGTGACAGTGCTTGTTTCTTGATGGCACGTGCATTTCATTGTTGGTGAAATTGTAAATATAATTGTTTTATGCAAAACCATCATTCCTAAACAACATAAATGCATATGCTTGAGAATAAAAATAAATAAAAAAATAAATAAAAAAGGAGGGGTATTCACTGAACACCTCCTCACAAGATAATATTAACGGTTTTATCTCAAGAGCATCTTTTTTCATGGAATATTCAGCTAAATTTAATACACAAAACTCCCATTGATTAATGTTTGCTAAGAATGTCGTCAATAAATAAATAAAACAATATTGAGTGCAAAATCATTTTAGTGTAATAATTTATCATGAATGAGGTTTTCTCACCTTAACATGTTTTCCCTAAATTTAAATCATTAAAGTTTTTATGAACACTTATTATAATCATCACCATCATCAAATTAGCGTAGGAGAGCTTTTAAATCCTTGGTTTCAGAAAAGGTTAGCATTTCATCGATAAAAATGAATCTTCAAAACATAGATGTGAAAATCGATAGGGTTTTTATTTTAAATTATATGAAAGCAATCATTAAAAGAAGTTGATATAAAAGTTGAGAAAGTTTTCCTTCTTTGTTTTTTTCTATTTTAGTTTAAACTTTGAAATCACAATAAAAAAGAATTATTAAATATACTAAATATTATTAAAATTCCTTGGATTAAAAATTTAATTTCAATTAACATTTAAGTTGACTGACGTGCAAATACTTCTATTGGAGAAAAAACAAAAAAGAAAAAAAAGAAGAAAAGTAAGTCTAGACAAAGAAGTTATAAATTAGGACTTAAACTTTTTTGACTAATTTGTTTTCCCACACTTTCGTGGAAATTGTAGTTCTATATATTTTTCCTCTCTCACATTTCCCTCTCTCACATTTTTTGACTAATTTGTTTTCCCATACATTCTCTCTTGATGTACTGTCCCATCATGAACTTGGAATTTGAAGCAGGAGACTTGGCTTCTTGACTTGAAGAAAGAGACTAACAAATCAATGCATCTCCTCAACGTGTTCAATTAATGATCTCTTTTTATCTAGCAAAATGCTGTAGAAAATTAAGAGCTTCTAGACATTGTTAGCGCTTAAACTTTGAACGATCTCTTGTTATTTGCTGCTGTTTTGCTATTTACAAAATGGCCGTGGGTGGTGCAAAACTTGCTCTTCTTTTGATTCATATCCTCAGTGTTGCCGGCAATGGATACAGTTCTTCACAAGACAACGACCACGGGGGTGACGATCATGAACATCGGAAAAAGTTGATATCTTCACTCAAAAGTGGGTTTGTAATAGGTTATGTCTTCTCTTCGGTTTCCTTTATAACTATTTTCATGTCCTATTGTGTGCCTTGGGCTCGTCTCATGAAGAGGAAAGGGAATGACGTGATGATGAAGACACCAATGATGACATCTTTGATGGAAAGGCAAGAGAAGAAGAGAAAAGAAGCCGACATCCAGGTATCCCCATAAGATTTTCATTTCATCATCATATTTTTAGTTTCTTGCTAGTTTTTTTTTTTTAATATTATTATTATTATGAAGACGATATATGTAGCTGCTTTTATTAAGGATAAATCAATATTCTTCAGTTTCCAAGACCATGGATCGTTGCAAACTTAATTGAATAGATCACAGACCAAAACATTAACTCATTACAGAAATAGCCGAAAAAAGAGAAACCTCTAGTCCACGTCCTTAATTAAAGTACCACACAAGTGGCACAAGCAAAACAACACAATATAATATAAATACCAATCACAAGCAACATAAAATTTTATTTTATTGAATAAAATTACCATACAACAACTTTCATTTGAATTTTTATTACTTAATATTTTTTTTCTAATCAAAACATTCTCAGCTCTATCCCATTCAAAATTTTCCGTGTAGTTAAAATTTGTAACAAAAAAGTTTCATTAACATTAATAAACTAACCAAATTAACATAATAATAATAATAATATTTAAGTTAATATTAACCTTAAACCTTCCAAACTATTCATAAATCATAGGTTTCCATTCAAGATGTTTGGAAACTTGACTCTATTGAATAATGGAATTTCCATTGATGATTTCATCGTCGATGTTATGGTTTCGACACCCTTAATGTTTGTAAACTTGAAATTACATTCATTAATTAAAATTAATGTTTTTTTAAAAATTATAACATGTCATTGTGAGGGAAAAACAAACTTACATTGAAAGGTCATTCTTCCACTAAGCCTTCCAGGTAAATGGATCCTGCTGTGAAGGGACCACCCCTCAACGTGGTGGCATCGCGTACTTGACGAGCCAATGTTGAAAGTGGCTGCATGTGTCTCAGGTGTTAGATCTTGGTCGATACCTAATGACTCATGGTTGTCGGAAGCGTTGTTGGAAGAACTAGCAGCGATTCTGTCTGTACAATGTGTTATTCACTTTCTCTTAGGCACTTACACAAATTAAAGGATTAAGATATTATAATTCATTCACATTTTTAAAAAATTTGACAGCACCTCCCTTATATGAGAGACTACCTAAAATTTTTAAGACTGCAAATATACAATAATTTAAATTTGATTGTCACAAACAAATTGATTTTATTCAATTTGTTTCCTTGTCATTGTGTGAAGAGTTCACTCAACTTGTACTCAACCTAGGTTTTAGATTTTTTTTTTAAATTCTAAAGTTTGTCAATATTATCATTAGTGTACAATTGTTTGGTTAATTGTATCCAAAAATTTGGTTAATGTTTTAAATTAAATAGTAAAACTTTCTTGTTTTTTCTCTCCTGTAATATTGTTTAATTACTTTTTAGAATTCCACATTTCAACATTCATACACAACTCATGCATTTCTAAATACTATTTAAAACATCAAAAGCAACCCAATTTGGTATATAAATAAAAATTTTCATAAACCTTTAATGTATAAATACTCGAAATTATATCAATTAACTCTTAATTTTCAACAACTCAAAACCACAAACCACAAACCACAAATTATACAAACATGAAATTAATCAATAAATTAAACAATATATTTAACCAATTGAACCCCAATTTACAAAAATCCAAAATAATAATTAAAATTAATCCTATACATTTAATTGAAATTGAACAAAAAAATTGAAACAAAATGTAGAAGTTTGGACACATGTTAATTTTCTGGTATCTTAGGTTGAGTGGTTTCATCATGGATTTAACAACATAAAAGTTCTCTTTCAATCTATTTTATTTAGATAAATTGTTTTTTTACCCATTTAACAATTCTGTTATAACCAACCTCACTCAACTCATGATCCGATTTAATAGTAAACATTTGTGCAACAACTGATAATTCACTTTAATTTGTGCTCTCATCTCATAATGGTTTATCAGAAACTGTTCAAAGACATAAAAAAAAAATTATGTCATATCTGCATTAGATTCTTCATCTACAATTAAAAATTCATCTGCATAACCTTGATTTATTCTCATCACATCTATAACTATATTCCTTTAAGGATTATTATTGTTATCTATAATTTCATGCACATTGCTAGAGCTAGAAGTTGACTCAACTATCCATTCTACCAGTAATTACCAGCTGTGGAGCTCAGTTATGGAGGCAGCAAAGTGGTCACCTCTCTCATTCTGTGCATGTAAACTGTTGAGATCATTTTGCACTTTGTTATGGCTCCTGGACAAATGACAATCTTATGAATAATTCTAATTAGCAATTGTTTTGTGTAAAATAGCGTTGTTCATCTTTCACTAATTCTCATCAGTGATTTCATGAACAGAGTTCGGAGTTGGAGAAGTTGGTTATAAGGACAAGTTTCGCGGCACTCAATATTGCCACTCGCAGTTTTGACCAAGACAATGTCATCGGAGTCGGAAGGATGGGGACAATGTACAGGGCAGCACACCGTTATGATTTGTTCACTGCAGTTAAGAGGTTACATGACTCTCAACCTTTAGGGAAACAGTTCAGGTCTGAGCTAACAATTCTAGCCAAGTTCAGACACATGAACATAATTCCACTACTGGGATTCTGCGTAGAGTCCGGGGAAAGGCTTTTGGTGTACAAATATATGCCAAATGGGAACCTCCATGATTGGTTACATCCTGTGAAATGCAACGCTAAAAAACTGGACTGGCATGCCAGGGTTAAAATCGCCATCGGAGTAGCCCGAGGCTTGGCATGGCTTCATGATTTTAACAACTTCCTAATAGTTCATCTTGACATATGCTCAAGGAGCATCTTGCTGGATAAATATTTTGTACCAAAGATATCAAATTTTGGAGGGGCAATGCAAAGGAGATCAAATGACAAGGGCTTAATTGCAAGTAGTAAGATAGGTGAAGTGGAATTGATCAAGCAGGATGTCTATCGATTTGGTATTCTTCTTCTTGAGCTAATTGCAGTTCATGATCCTGACCATAACACTCTAGAGGAGAATTTGTTTGAACGAATCGCTCATCTATCGAGCAGTTCTTCTGGCCTCTATCATGCTGTTGATAAATCTCTTCTTGGTCAAGGATTTGATGGTGAAATACTTCATTTTCTGAAGATCGCATCTAGCTGTATTCATCCCGTTCTAGATCAAAGGCCAACGATGCTTCAAGCATTCCAAAAGTTAATGGTTCTCAGGGAGGGGGAGAGAGAGATTCATCGAAAGCCCTAAGCTATTGGCTCAACTGATCACTAGTCGCTGCTAATTAAGGTGATGATAGCATTGAGCTGGAGTCAGCAGAAACAAAATGGAACAGCAGATGTGTGTCTGCTATATAATATCGTTGTTTCTGGTTTTGTAAGTGAAACGATACAGATATGGCCTCATTGCCAAAGCACTCTTCGGGAGTGTTATTGGAAGGCAGTAAGTTTTCCAAATTTTTAATTTTTTTCTTTCAATAAAAAAATTAAAATTAAAATATTTTTTTAGTATTTTTTTATTATTTTGATATATTAATATTAATAATAATATATAAAAAATTATTATATATATTTTCAAACAAAAAAACATCACCTTTTACCATTATCTCCGCCAAGCTCTAAGAGAGTAATGATATGATCTGTTGATAACTCCGAGAGTGTCCTGAAGAAGAGTCTGTTGTGAGAAATGGCAAACAACCAATGAAAACAGAAGAAAAAAAGTTAATTTAAAAAATATATTTAATTAAAACTATTCTAGGATAGATTTTTATTTACAAAATAAATAAATATACAGCATATTTTAACTTGTCAATTATGCAGTTAGGAGGCAGTGCTTGTTTCTTGATGGCACGTACATTTCATTGTTGATGAAATTGTAAATAATTGTTTTATGCAAAACCATCATTCCTAAACAAAATAAATGCTTATTCTTGAGAATTAAATAAAAAATTAAAAATTAAAAAAGGAGGGGTATTCACTGAACACCTCCTCACAAGGTAATATTAACGGGAAAAAAGTGTCTTTTTCCTAGGCGTTTTTCTTTTTCTTTTTAATTTTATTTTCTAACATATATTTTATTTTCTCAATTTAAATTATATCGTTCAACATTAACTCAATTATTTTTAATCTAGTTTTTATAAAGTTACCATAGACTCATTACTTAGACTATAAGTTTGATATATTGATTTTTTTTATTTTTCTAATTGATTTTTTAAAAATTTTATATTTCAACAATGAATTGATTGAAAATTAAGTTTCATGATTTGTTTTAATATGTTTTCTGTGAGATTATTCTTATCTTATGAATCGAGTCATGAGTTTGATATATTAACTTTAATTGACTCAATTTTTTTTTTGTCCTTTCTTAATTAATTTTGTTTTTAAAATCTCATATTTTAATACTAGTTTGATTGAGAATTGGATTATATAATTTGTTTTTTATTGAGTTATCCTAGTTTCATGATCATGATCACAAGTTTGATATATTAACTCAGGTTAATTTAGATAATTTTTTGAGGTTCTTTTTGTAATTGATTTTTTCTTTCAAATTCATTCTTCAATATTATATTTATTCAAAATTGAATATTATAATTTTATTTTTATTTGTTTTTTATTGGATTATTATGATTTCATTACTTTGTATGTAAATTGTTAGGTTAATCTTGATTGACTCAAATCAATTCAATATTTTTTTTTTAATATTTTTTTTAAATATCTCATCTTAAATATTTAATTAGAGTTAAACTATGTTTTTATTGGTAATTTGAGCTGTTTTTGGACCTGCAAAAAAAAAAAGTCACATCAAATCAATTTCCACACAATTTAAATCTTTTGTATTGAAAATATATTATTAATGCCTAGACATTTCTTCTTACTTTTAAAAAATTAATCCGACTAGCGACGTGCAGATCAATTAATGATTTAGTGTATGCCTTTACATTTATCTTTCAGCATGTATATCAATAATGAAAATGAAATGAACGATGAGATTATACAAAGAGCTTACGATTCTTCCAACTAAATTTGTTTAGTACAATCATTTATTCAAGGATATCAAATATGTTGTCGAGATTTGATGAGAACATTAAAATTAGAACACTTATAAGAGGTAAATTCTCTTAATCTTAACTTGCTATATCAAATTGATACGAGGGTTAGCAAGTTATTTTTTATCCATAGATATAAATAATAAAATAAACATTAGATATCTATTATTAAATATAAAGAAAAAGCATGGCTAGTGATCATATAGTTGGTAGCGAGGAAGTGACGAGCAAGAAGTAAGTGATTTTATTTGTTGAAAGTGTGGTTATTTTTAAAAATATTTTTATTTAAAAATATATTAAAATAATATTTTTTTAATTTTTTAAAAATTATTTTAAATATCAGCACATTAAAATAATCTAAAAACACAAAAAAAATATTAATTTAAAATAAATAGAAAAATAAATTTTTTCAAAAATCTTTTCTAAATAAACTTTTTCAAAAAATCAAACTGGCCATACATACGTGACGACAAGTAACTATTATCAAACTAAAAGCACCAGAAAAAGAAAGTGGTTATACACGAAGGAAGGGGTATTGGACTCATACAACCATTTGATATGACAGGCCCATCCTTATTAGTTGTAAGTCTCGATTTATTTCAAAGGCTCATGTTCTCAAAATTTTGAGTCCCTTCTTTCCAATCGATAATATTTAGTTCACATAATTTTTTTTATTTATATATATCTTGTTTATTTGAATAATTTTTTATTTTTTTTTAAAAAAATATCTTATGATTATTAAAATAAGTTAGCAAAAAAATATCAAAATAGTATGCTCACATTTTATTTGTGATTCAAAGCTAAAAAAACCCTTCAATATGATAAATCATGTTCAAAACCTATGTATAAAATTTAAGAATAAAAAAACAATTTGAATCTAATTTTCAATGAAAAATGTATTATTAGTATTATTAATAGACTTTTGGATCCAAATAAACCTTTGGATTATTTCCTCTTTCTCTTACAGCTAGGAACATCATGTTTACCAATCATTTCATTACTTAATTTATCCATTTTTCTCATCAAAATCTTCATCATTATCTCCAACTTATCTTATCTTTTTACAAGATTCTTCTTATAAATCTATAAGACCAATATGTAACCTAATATATATATGAAGCACAATAGAAAAAAAAAAAAAAAAAGAATACTAGGATGGTGAAGGGTTAAATTAAAAAAACTAAACAGAAAAAAAAAAAAAAAAACTATCAAAATAAACAGTGTTTTGTGGATGTGGCTAAATAAGTGTTTTGTGGATAAAATGAGCTATTTCATGATTAGGAGTAATCTTCTAGGGATCTAATTCTAAGAACCTCTTTATTATAAGGACTAAACTATAGATTTAATAAAAAACAACAATAAAAAAAATCAAATAAAGACCAATTTGTAAATGAAAATAAAATATAGAAGCTAAAATATTTTTTTAAAGAAATTATAAGAAATAAAATGAAACCTTATTTTTTAAGAAATTTCACAAGAACTAAAATCAATTTTATATCACTTTTATTTGACAATGTTTGGTAATGTCATTGAAATTATATATTTTAAAAATTTTAAAATTTATTTTTTAAAAAATATTTTTTTCAGATTATTTTAACATGATAATATTAAAAATAATTTTTTTAAATAAAAAAAATACTTTAAATCACAACCGTTACTATACTTCAAAGCACCTTATAATAAATAAATTATATCTGACGCGGTTTCCGGGTCACTTGTTCCAACTAATCTTTCTTGAAACACTACTAAGTTAACTTAGACCGGACTTGTCCACTGGGATGACAAAGACTTTGGAGCTGTGGACACGGTACGTAGTGAGATATCTGACGCGGTACGCATTGGTCTGTGTACCCGCAGGTGTGACATCTTTCAACATAGACTTTGCAGCGAAGAAGGTGACTGTTGTAGGGGACCCCATTACTTGTCCTGGCGAGTGTGTCAAAGATCAAAAGTGCTCAATTCTGGACGTCTACGACCCCTGCTGCTGCCTCAAATTACACAGAGCAGTGAACAAAATAATATACTTAATATTTGGCGATTATTCTAAGCTAATTAAGTGTGATTAGGCGCTTAATTTAGTGTAAATGCAGGCTTAGCATGAGTGGCTGGACCCGAAGCTTTGTCTCTTAGAAGTTAGTAAGGATCAGATGAGGAGTGGTCATCTGGTTCACTTCTCGACTAACAATCTGGGACCTAATTTGTTCCTGTGTGGTCGGAAGAAGGGGTGGAGTTTTTGATTCATATCCTAGAAGAAAACATTTTTGTAATTATCAAAACAAGTTAATAAATTTGTGGACTTTTCTAAAATTGCTCGGATTAAAGATTTAAACTCAATTAACATTTAAGTTAACTGACGTGCAAATAATTCCATTGAAAAAAAGAAAAAAACAAGAAAAAATAAATCTACATTAATTGAAAACAACTTATAAATCAGGATTTAACCTTTTTCGTGCAAATTGGAGTCTATAGGGCCATATTCCATTCTCTCTTTAATTACGTGTCCCATAAACTTGGAATTTGATGCAGGAAGACTTGGCTTCTTGAATTGAAGAAATAGACTACCAAGTCAACGCATCTTTTCTTTGTGGCTTATTTATTTCCATACGACTCACTTTTAGATAAATCTTGAATTAAATACAGGGAACAAATAAGATGTTTCTATAACTACAGGGACTAAAATGAGTTTCTGCCACCTTCAACCTATACGATCCACATCCATGAATACTACCCAAAACTTGTTTTTAAGCTGTGGATTTTGGTTTCAGAGTCCAAAATGTGGAATCAGGCTTGCATATTTTATCAATATACTCCCGGAGCTTATTTGTTATTCACTTAAAGTCCTGGAAGCTAAGTTTTCACAGCGGAGTTATCCCTGTTTTAAGAAGAAGAGATTAAATCTAATATAAGAATTAATGGCAATCAAAACTTCCTAAGTTCCAACAATTGAAATTAATTACAAAACAACATCAAAATCATTAAAAAAAATACAAAAAAACATTAAATTGATTTTTTAAAATCAAATATACTTTTAAAATATAGTTCCAAATACAAAAACAAAAGATTTAGCCCTACTTATTAAGGAAATGGGTACTTTTATTTTTAATCAAATATAAAAACAAAAGATTTAATCTCAGCTAACATTTAAGTTGACTGACGTGCAAATACTTTTATTGAAGAAAAAAAAGAAGAGGAAATTGAAAGAAGTTGAAAATGAGGACATAAGCTTCTTGACTAGTTTGTTTTCCCCAAACTTTCTTGGAAATTGCAGTAAAGGGCCATCCATTTCAATGCAGAAGAAGTAGCTCAAGAATAAATGCTCTCTTCGGAGATTTCAGAAACAAAAAGAGATTTCAATTCAATTTTATTTTTAAGTAGGCTTTTATGATTCTTATTTCTCATTTTTGTTCATTCCAACCATTCCATTGTAGTCTTACTCTGATGAACTCTCAAATCCAAATGGCTAATTTATTTTTTATCCACTCTTTTATGTTCTCCTTGTTAGCTACTTTCACCGTAACTAGTGCTACTGCCACTGATATTGCTTGCTTGAAATCTATTAAGGATTCTATGATAGACCCTAATGGATACTTAAACACCACTTGGAATTTCAACAACAATACAGAAGGTTTCTTCTGTGGATTTATGGGAGTCGACTGCTGGCATCCTGATGAGAACAGAGTCTTAAACATCAGACTCTCTGACCTGGGGCTCATGGGCCAGTTCCCTCTTGGATTGCAGAAGTGTACGAGCTTAACTGGTTTGGACCTTTCACATTATGAGCTTCAGGGACCGATTTCCATCTGACATCTCTAAAATACTACCATTCATCACTAACCTTGACCTATCCTTCAACAACTTTTCTGGTGAAATCCCATCAAGTATTGCCAATACATCTTTCTTAAATGCTCTAAAACTCGACTACAACAAGCTAACAGGTCATATCCCACTAGAATTTGGCCTTCTCGATCGGATCAAGGTCTTTACTGTTACTAACAATCGATTATCAGGGCCACTGCCAAATTTTATACGTAATAATATTCCAGCAGACAGCTTTGCGAACAACACAGGACTCTGTGGGATGCCTTTGGATAGCTGCTCAAGTCATCAAATGAAGTTTCATTACTTCTTCAAAAGTGGTTTTGTGATTGGTTATATAGTTTTTTCAACTTCAGTTGCAAGTTTTTTTACATCCTGCTGTGTACCATGGGTGTATATTGGGGAGAGGAAAAAAAAAATCACAATATCAGAAATGATGATGTTGATGGTGAAGAGGAAGCATAAGATAACAGATGATGATCAAGCAGGCAGCTCCTCAACAGTAGGTCTCTTGGAGGAAGGAATTAAAGAGGTACTACTCTTTAAGATTGATATCTTTTTTGTTTTAGCTTTGTTAGTTTTTATTTTTTAATTCCTTATTCAAGTTTTGAGCAAGAGCAGTTAAGTTTTTACTTCCAATTACAGGATGCTTATCTACACAAGACCCTGAATTCTTGAAGCTGGTTCAATTTCAACGTATATATATGTTCTTCAGTACTAATATATTGAGATTTCTGTCCACAGATTTCCATGTTGGAGAAGAGGGTTACAAGAATGAGCTACGCAGATCTTAAGGATGCAACCGATAATTTCAGTGAGAACAATTTCATCGGACAGGGAAAGATGGGGATGCTGTACAAGGCATCATTGCCTAATGGTTATGTCCTTGCAGTGAAGAAGTTGCATGACTCTCGGTTCCTTGAAGAACAATTTATATCCGAGTTGAAGATACTTGGTTCATTGAGACATATCAACGTACTTCCACTGTTGGGGTTTTGCGTTGAGTCAAACCAAAGGTTTCTGGTTTACAAATATATGCCAAATGGTAACCTTTATGATTGGCTACATCCCATGGAAGAAGGTCAGGAAAAAGCTATGGAATGGGGTGTGAGGGTTAAAGTCGCCGTCGGATTAGCAAGAGGCTTGGCGTGGCTTCATCAGAACTGTCATACCGTCAAAATAATCCATCTTGACATTAGCTCAAAATGCATATTACTTGATCAGAACTTCCAGCCCAAGTTATCAAATTTTGGAGAGGCAATGCTCGTGAGTTCGACCTGCGCTTCCTCCGTAAATAGTGAGTTTTGGGAGATGGCATTTGTGAAGGAAGATGTGCATGGATTTGGAGTTGTGCTTCTTGAGATGATTACTGGGGTGGATCCCAGCAACATGACTGCTTCCTCAAACAATGTTCTTAATGAATGGATTGGCCATCTTTCGAGCAGTTCGGATTTTCATGGCGCGGTAGACAAGTCTCTGATCGGGAAAGGATTTGACGATGAGATCATTCAGCTGCTTAAAGTTGCATGTACCTGTGTTGATCCCATTCCAGATCGAAGACCGATAATGGTTCAAGTGTACGAAGACATAAAAGCAATAAGGGAGAGATGTGACCTAGTAGATGATTCATCGCTGCTAATGCAACCTGAAATTTGCCCTGCTACTTCAGAAAAATCTGTGGAGATTGAAATGGCAGAATTCCAGTGAAAACACAGGACAAACGAAAAGCAAGTCTGCATTTTCTAGTTTCTATCATGCTTTGGTGTAATGAACCAATATTGTACACAATATGATAGCTTTTGAGAACAAATCTCCAGAAATTTTACTGTGGTTCAAATTATTATTATTTTAGAATAAATTACTATATATAGCATGTTAGCAATAATATTTAATCACTAAAATATAACAACAGATAGCGACAAGTTTTTAAGGTTAAATCATATGGAAGCATCCATTCTCGCTAGTCGAGACCTGCGGTGTGTTCCATGAACTTGGATTACGGGAAACTTGCTTTTTGACATGAAGAAATAGACTGTCGAATCTTTATTTATTTCCAAACTTGTCGTTTCTTGGACACTTCAAAGCAGACTCGGAAACATGCAGCAACGACTTTTCACAAGATCTTTTGGCTCAAGAGCATCTTCCTTTTTTTCATGGAATATTCACCTCAAATTAATATTTAAAACTCTCATTTAATGTTTGCTAAGCAGTGGTCAAATTAAGAAATATTAATTGTAATTCTCAGGGGTATAATTTAATTGGTTAGATTTTGAGTTTGTTTTTTTAGAGATTATTAGTTCGAGTGTCACAAATCTCAGGACTATTGGAGACTTATATGGTCGTTAACTTCAGGGTCTCGAGAGATTAGTTGAGGTACGCATAAACTGACCCGGACACTAATGATTACAAAAAAAAAATATCAAGGGTGAATTTTTTTTAGTGTAACAACATTTTATCATAAATGAGGTTTTCTTACCTTAACATGTTTTCCTCTGATTCTAAATTATTAAATTTTTTATTTATTGTTAATGAATTATTTTTTTATTTATGTATATAGTTCTTGATTTATTTAATTAAATACATGTATAACTATTTTTTATTTACACTTGGGGTTTTCTATGTATAAAAATACATTGAAAAACTCACCATAACCAATTTTTTTGTTGTGAGAAAAAATATATGAGTCCAGTGGAGAGCGAGTCAAATAACTAATCAATTTTTTATTTTTTATGTACTCAAATTTATTTCAATGGCAATATAATTTTATATACATACGTGACGACAAGTAACTATTATCAAACTAAAAGCACCAGAAAAAGAAAGTGGTTATACACGAAGGAAGGGGTATTGGACTCATACAACCATTTGATATGACAGGCCCATCCTTATTAGTTGTAAGTCTCGATTTATTTCAAAGGCTCATGTTCTCAAAATTTTGAGTCCCTTCTTTCCAATCGATAATATTTAGTTCACATAATTTTTTTTATTTATATATATCTTGTTTATTTGAATAATTTTTTATTTTTTTTAAAAAAATATCTTATGATTATTAAAATAAGTTAGCAAAAAAATATCAAAATAGTATGCTCACATTTTATTTGTGATTCAAAGCTAAAAAAACCCTTCAATATGATAAATCATGTTCAAAACCTATGTATAAAATTTAAGAATAAAAAAACAATTTGAATCTAATTTTCAATGAAAAATGTATTATTAGTATTATTAATAGACTTTTGGATCCAAATAAACCTTTGGATTATTTCCTCTTTCTCTTACAGCTAGGAACATCATGTTTACCAATCATTTCATTACTTAATTTATCCATTTTTCTCATCAAAATCTTCATCATTATCTCCAACTTATCTTATCTTTTTACAAGATTCTTCTTATAAATCTATAAGACCAATATGTAACCTAATATATATATGAAGCACAATAGAAAAAAAAAAAAAAGAATACTAGGATGGTGAAGGGTTAAATTAAAAAAACTAAACAGAAAAAAAAAAAAAAAAAACTATCAAAATAAACAGTGTTTTGTGGATGTGGCTAAATAAGTGTTTTGTGGATAAAATGAGCTATTTCATGATTAGGAGTAATCTTCTAGGATCTAATTCTAAGAACCTCTTTATTATAAGGACTAAACTATAGATTTAATAAAAAACAACAATAAAAAAAATCAAATAAAGACCAATTTGTAAATGAAAATAAAATATAGAAGCTAAAATATTTTTTAAAGAAATTATAAGAAATAAAATGAAACCTTATTTTTTAAGAAATTTCACAAGAACTAAAATCAATTTTATATCACTTTTATTTGACAATGTTTGGTAATGTCATTGAAATTATATATTTTTAAAAATTTTAAAATTTATTTTTTAAAAAATATTTTTTTCAGATTATTTTAACATGATAATATTAAAAATAATTTTTTTAAATAAAAAAAATACTTTAAATCACAACCGTTACTATACTTCAAAGCACCTTATAATAAATAAATTATATCTGACGCGGTTTCCGGGTCACTTGTTCCAACTAATCTTTCTTGAAACACTACTAAGTTAACTTAGACCGGACTTGTCCACTGGGATGACAAAGACTTTGGAGCTGTGGACACGGTACGTAGTGAGATATCTGACGCGGTACGCATTGGTCTGTGTACCCGCAGGTGTGACATCTTTCAACATAGACTTTGCAGCGAAGAAGGTGACTGTTGTAGGGGACCCCATTACTTGTCCTGGCGAGTGTGTCAAAGATCAAAAGTGCTCAATTCTGGACGTCTACGACCCCTGCTGCTGCCTCAAATTACACAGAGCAGTGAACAAAATAATATACTTAATATTTGGCGATTATTCTAAGCTAATTAAGTGTGATTAGGCGCTTAATTTAGTGTAAATGCAGGCTTAGCATGAGTGGCTGGACCCGAAGCTTTGTCTCTTAGAAGTTAGTAAGGATCAGATGAGGAGTGGTCATCTGGTTCACTTCTCGACTAACAATCTGGGACCTAATTTGTTCCTGTGTGGTCGGAAGAAGGGGTGGAGTTTTTGATTCATATCCTAGAAGAAAACATTTTGTAATTATCAAAACAAGTTAATAAATTTGTGGACTTTTCTAAAATTGCTCGGATTAAAGATTTAAACTCAATTAACATTTAAGTTAACTGACGTGCAAATAATTCCATTGAAAAAAAGAAAAAAACAAGAAAAATAAATCTACATTAATTGAAAACAACTTATAAATCAGGATTTAACCTTTTTCGTGCAAATTGGAGTCTATAGGGCCATATTCCATTCTCTCTTTAATTACGTGTCCCATAAACTTGGAATTTGATGCAGGAAGACTTGGCTTCTTGAATTGAAGAAATAGACTACCAAGTCAACGCATCTTTTCTTTGTGGCTTATTTATTTCCATACGACTCACTTTTAGATAAATCTTGAATTAAATACAGGGAACAAATAAGATGTTTCTATAACTACAGGGACTAAAATGAGTTTCTGCCACCTTCAACCTATACGATCCACATCCATGAATACTACCCAAAACTTGTTTTTAAGCTGTGGATTTTGGTTTCAGAGTCCAAAATGTGGAATCAGGCTTGCATATTTTATCAATATACTCCCGGAGCTTATTTGTTATTCACTTAAGTCCTGGAAGCTAAGTTTTCACAGCGGAGTTATCCCTGTTTTAAGAAGAAGAGATTAATCTAATATAAGAATTAATGGCAATCAAAACTTCCTAAGTTCCAACAATTGAAATTAATTACAAAACAACATCAAAATCATTAAAAAAATACAAAAAAACATTAAATTGATTTTTTAAAATCAAATATACTTTTAAAATATAGTTCCAAATACAAAAACAAAAGATTTAGCCCTACTTATTAAGGAAATGGGTACTTTTATTTTTAATCAAATATAAAAACAAAAGATTTAATCTCAGCTAACATTTAAGTTGACTGACGTGCAAATACTTTTATTGAAGAAAAAAAAGAAGAGGAAATTGAAAGAAGTTGAAAATGAGGACATAAGCTTCTTGACTAGTTTGTTTTCCCCAAACTTTCTTGGAAATTGCAGTAAAGGGCCATCCATTTCAATGCAGAAGAAGTAGCTCAAGAATAAATGCTCTCTTCGGAGATTTCAGAAACAAAAAGAGATTTCAATTCAATTTTATTTTTAAGTAGGCTTTTATGATTCTTATTTCTCATTTTTGTTCATTCCAACCATTCCATTGTAGTCTTACTCTGATGAACTCTCAAATCCAAATGGCTAATTTATTTTTTATCCACTCTTTTATGTTCTCCTTGTTAGCTACTTTCACCGTAACTAGTGCTACTGCCACTGATATTGCTTGCTTGAAATCTATTAAGGATTCTATGATAGACCCTAATGGATACTTAAACACCACTTGGAATTTCAACAACAATACAGAAGGTTTCTTCTGTGGATTTATGGGAGTCGACTGCTGGCATCCTGATGAGAACAGAGTCTTAAACATCAGACTCTCTGACCTGGGGCTCATGGGCCAGTTCCCTCTTGGATTGCAGAAGTGTACGAGCTTAACTGGTTTGGACCTTTCACATTATGAGCTTCAGGGACCGATTCCATCTGACATCTCTAAAATACTACCATTCATCACTAACCTTGACCTATCCTTCAACAACTTTTCTGGTGAAATCCCATCAAGTATTGCCAATACATCTTTCTTAAATGCTCTAAAACTCGACTACAACAAGCTAACAGGTCATATCCCACTAGAATTTGGCCTTCTCGATCGGATCAAGGTCTTTACTGTTACTAACAATCGATTATCAGGGCCACTGCCAAATTTTATACGTAATAATATTCCAGCAGACAGCTTTGCGAACAACACAGGACTCTGTGGGATGCCTTTGGATAGCTGCTCAAGTCATCAAATGAAGTTTCATTACTTCTTCAAAAGTGGTTTTGTGATTGGTTATATAGTTTTTTCAACTTCAGTTGCAAGTTTTTTTACATCCTGCTGTGTACCATGGGTGTATATTGGGGAGAGGAAAAAAAAAATCACAATATCAGAAATGATGATGTTGATGGTGAAGAGGAAGCATAAGATAACAGATGATGATCAAGCAGGCAGCTCCTCAACAGTAGGTCTCTTGGAGGAAGGAATTAAAGAGGTACTACTCTTTAAGATTGATATCTTTTTTGTTTTAGCTTTGTTAGTTTTTATTTTTTAATTCCTTATTCAAGTTTTGAGCAAGAGCAGTTAAGTTTTTACTTCCAATTACAGGATGCTTATCTACACAAGACCCTGAATTCTTGAAGCTGGTTCAATTTCAACGTATATATATGTTCTTCAGTACTAATATATTGAGATTTCTGTCCACAGATTTCCATGTTGGAGAAGAGGGTTACAAGAATGAGCTACGCAGATCTTAAGGATGCAACCGATAATTTCAGTGAGAACAATTTCATCGGACAGGGAAAGATGGGGATGCTGTACAAGGCATCATTGCCTAATGGTTATGTCCTTGCAGTGAAGAAGTTGCATGACTCTCGGTTCCTTGAAGAACAATTTATATCCGAGTTGAAGATACTTGGTTCATTGAGACATATCAACGTACTTCCACTGTTGGGGTTTTGCGTTGAGTCAAACCAAAGGTTTCTGGTTTACAAATATATGCCAAATGGTAACCTTTATGATTGGCTACATCCCATGGAAGAAGGTCAGGAAAAAGCTATGGAATGGGGTGTGAGGGTTAAAGTCGCCGTCGGATTAGCAAGAGGCTTGGCGTGGCTTCATCAGAACTGTCATACCGTCAAAATAATCCATCTTGACATTAGCTCAAAATGCATATTACTTGATCAGAACTTCCAGCCCAAGTTATCAAATTTTGGAGAGGCAATGCTCGTGAGTTCGACCTGCGCTTCCTCCGTAAATAGTGAGTTTTTGGGAGATGGCATTTGTGAAGGAAGATGTGCATGGATTTGGAGTTGTGCTTCTTGAGATGATTACTGGGGTGGATCCCAGCAACATGACTGCTTCCTCAAACAATGTTCTTAATGAATGGATTGGCCATCTTTCGAGCAGTTCGGATTTCATGGCGCGGTAGACAAGTCTCTGATCGGGAAAGGATTTGACGATGAGATCATTCAGCTGCTTAAAGTTGCATGTACCTGTGTTGATCCCATTCCAGATCGAAGACCGATAATGGTTCAAGTGTACGAAGACATAAAAGCAATAAGGGAGAGATGTGACCTAGTAGATGATTCATCGCTGCTAATGCAACCTGAAATTTGCCCTGCTACTTCAGAAAAATCTGTGGAGATTGAAATGGCAGAATTCCAGTGAAAACACAGGACAAACGAAAAGCAAGTCTGCATTTTCTAGTTTCTATCATGCTTTGGTGTAATGAACCAATATTGTACACAATATGATAGCTTTTGAGAACAAATCTCCAGAAATTTTACTGTGGTTCAAATTATTATTATTTTAGAATAAATTACTATATATAGCATGTTAGCAATAATATTTAATCACTAAAATATAACAACAGATAGCGACAAGTTTTTAAGGTTAAATCATATGGAAGCATCCATTCTCGCTAGTCGAGACCTGCGGTGTGTTCCATGAACTTGGATTACGGGAAACTTGCTTTTTGACATGAAGAAATAGACTGTCGAATCTTTATTTATTTCCAAACTTGTCGTTTCTTGGACACTTCAAAGCAGACTCGGAAACATGCAGCAACGACTTTTCACAAGATCTTTTGGCTCAAGAGCATCTTCC
The DNA here is from genome assembly GCF_005239225.2 of Populus alba. Lineage (NCBI taxonomy): Eukaryota > Viridiplantae > Streptophyta > Magnoliopsida > Malpighiales > Salicaceae > Populus > Populus alba. The sequence continues at coordinate 152,395 of NC_133300.1, read as the reverse complement.
TTTTTTTCATGGAATATTCACCTCAAATTAATATTTAAAACTCTCATTTAATGTTTGCTAAGCAGTGGTCAAATTAAGAAATATTAATTGTAATTCTCAGGGGTATAATTTAATTGGTTAGATTTTGAGTTTGTTTTTTTAGAGATTATTAGTTCGAGTGTCACAAATCTCAGGACTATTGGAGACTTATATGGTCGTTAACTTCAGGGTCTCGAGAGATTAGTTGAGGTACGCATAAACTGACCCGGACACTAATGATTACAAAAAAAAAATATCAAGGGTGAATTTTTTTTAGTGTAACAACATTTTATCATAAATGAGGTTTTCTTACCTTAACATGTTTTCCTCTGATTCTAAATTATTAAATTTTTTATTTATTGTTAATGAATTATTTTTTTATTTATGTATATAGTTCTTGATTTATTTAATTAAATACATGTATAACTATTTTTTATTTACACTTGGGGTTTTCTATGTATAAAAATACATTGAAAAACTCACCATAACCAATTTTTTTGTTGTGAGAAAAAAATATATGAGTCCAGTGGAGAGCGAGTCAAATAACTAATCAATTTTTTATTTTTTATGTACTCAAATTTATTTCAATGGCAATATAATTGCAAGGCATTTTGAAGTAGTTATACAAAATTATATAATCCATACCCATCACTACTTTAAGACTCTTAAATTAAATACAGGGAACAAAGGAAAAATTTTTATAACTAGAGGGACTAAAATGAATTTCTGCCACCTTTAACCTCTATGCTCCAGATCCATGAATAGTACCCAAAACAGGTTTTGAAGTTGTGGGTTCTGGTTTCAAAGTCCCAAAATTCTTTCCAAAACATGTTATGGATGAAAAGAATTGGGTCATTTTAGACTTGGAAGCATAGTTTTAAAACCCGGACCGGTCCGGCGGGTCGACCCGGGACCCGGCCGACCCGGGCATGGGACCGGTCCGGGTGAAGGCTAAAACCCGCATGGGAATTGGCCCGGCCAGACCCGGTCGACCCGGCGGGTCGACCCGGAACCCGGTTGACCCGGCAAGACCCGGTCAACACCCAACCTCAAACTTGTTGGCTTTTTTTTTTTTTTTTTTTGCTAAAACGACGTCGTTTTGATTTTTTTAAAAAAAACTAAAAAATAAATTTTGACCCGGCGACCCGGTCGAGACCCGGAACCCGGACCTTGGACCTGGCCGACCACCGGGCCGGGTCTTAAAACTATGCTTGGAAGGGAAAGTTGTAATACCCATCAAGTTTGCATACTTTATTAATGGACTCCCAAAACTTATTTTTCATTCAATTAAGTCCTGAAAACTAAGTTTTCACAGAATCTATGTTTATGTACATATAAGAAAGAAAAAGTTACTTGTATGATAATAAAAATGGAATAGCTTAATCTAATATAAGAATTAATGGCAATCAAGACTTCCTATGGCTCAACAATTGAAATTAATTAGCATAAAAATAAAATAAAATTGAGGTTTGAATTTAAAAATCTTATAACTCATGAATGGCTGCGTGTTTGATTTAGCCCCATTTTCAGGAAAATGGATACTTTTATTTCTAATCAAATTTATATCATTCTCAATTTCCATATTTGCTTCCATTTATTTTTTTTTCTTCTAAAAAAAGACAATTTATCTTTCAATTACTGAGATTAATATTTGTGTTACACATGACATGACATGCCATGATTTTTCTAACAATACACGTAACACTTGTTTAATTTCCCATATTAAAACCCATTAAACCAATACTCCAGGGTCCAGGCACAGTAAACAAACCCCAAATAAAAAGATATGTTTCTTAAAACCCGCCTTGAGTTCTTCAGCCCTACACCAGGAAAACTTGGAAATTTATATGGAAGGGTATTTGTTCTTTCGTTTAAATTTTAAAATTGTAAATTGTAGATTTTAAATGAATGGAGTCAAGATCATAGAAGTGTCAATGTATTTCTATCTACAAAACTTGCTCTTCTTTCGATTCATATCTTTAGTGTTGCCAGAAATGGATACAGTTCTTTATACGATTAATAAAAGAAAACATTTTATAATTATTAAAACAAGTTAATAAATTTGTGGACTTTTCTTTGTGGACTAACAAATCAATGCATCTTCTGTTCGTGGGTGGACTCAACAACGTGTATTTTGAGACCATCCTTCCAAATCGATAATATTCAGCTCACATAAATTTTTTTGATATTGTTATTATAATTGTTTTTATTTTTTTTATCAAGATAAAATTTTTCAGTGACATATATCTTTTTTATCTTATCATAAATATTAGTTTTATAGCCTGAATATTTTTTTTATTTTAAAAAAATCTTATTATTATTATTATAATAAGTTAACAAAAAAATATCAAAATAGTATGCTCATCTTTTATGTGCGATTCGAAGCTAAAAAAATCCTTAAATATTATAAATCATGTTCAAACCCTATGCATAACTTTTAAGAATAAGAGAACAATTTCAATCTAATTTTCAATGAAAAATGTATTATTAGTATCATTAATAGACTTTTGGATCCAAATAAACCTTTGGATTATTCTTTCCCTAAAATGCTGAGATTTTAAGTTTTATGCTATCTAAATTACGATTTAAACTATCGAGATCATTTAAATTTTTTCCTTGACTGAAATCTCTATTTTACTTAAATTTACCACCAAACTCTCTCCTTAGTTGTGTCTCGTATAAAATATTTTAGTGTATTTTAGTGTGTACGATTCTTCCATCATCTTTCTTATCATCATTGGAGTTTTAAGCTATATTTTTATCTAGAGAAAAAAATGCTCATGTAGTATGTTGCTACCCAATTTTTGACCCATGTTTTTGATATATTTTCTAAAAAATCCAAAAATAGAGAAAAACAATGAAAATCCAAAAAAATATGTTTTTTAATATATTCTCGTTATTTTAGCATTTTTAGCGTCGTCTAAAAAGAATTTAAATTTTTTTTAAAAAAAATTTCGAACGCGTTCAAATTTTCACGTGTTATTTTTAAATTATTGATTTTCCTCATTTGAGTCGACGTTGATATTGCTCGTTTTCAAAAAAATATATAAAAAAATAAGAAAAATCAAAATTTACAAAAAGAAAGAAGTTGAGGGACCAAGTTGAAAAACCTAGCAATATTTCACCTACAAATACCAGTCTTCTCAACACATTTAGGGGGGGTAATTTTGACAACATCAGAAAAAAAATAAAGAAACCCTAAACCTAACCCTATCCTTTTCAAAAACCACTACAAGATTTCACAGTTTTACCGACGGAAATATTCCGTCGGTGTGTGATAGAACGTTCGTTGGTAAAGTATTTACCGACTATATTACCGACGAAATACTCCCGTCGGAATACCTTTTGTCGGTGATTCCACATTCCGTCGCTATATCGGTCGGTAATACAAAAAAAACATTTACCGACGGTTTTACCGACGGACCGTGCGCGCCAAAAAAAAAAGTTTCCCGCTTGGAATATACCGACGGAATATGTTCCGTCGGTGTTATGTAAATACCGACGGACTACATCCGTCGGCAAAAGTGTCGGTGATATTTCATACCGACCGAATAAATCCGTCTGTAAATTCGTCGGTATTTTTATACCAACGGATTATTTCCGTCGGTGATGGGATGGAATACCGCAGACACTGTCCAATGCCGACGGATTATTTCTGTCGGTGAATATGTCGGTGATGGGTGTCCAATGCCGACGGATTTTTTCCGTCGGTAAATCCCTGTGTAATTTTTTTTTTTAATTATTTAGAAAAAATAATATAAATTAATAGTAATACAAACCAATTATGCAAATAAAATTTATATTAAGCAACAAAAACTCAAAGTTAAATAATATTCATTACAAAATGAATGTGTTTTAAAAAAAACAATTAATATAAAGGTGGAGGAGGAGGAGGAGGAGGGTGGGGGTTAGGCGGCCAAAAAGGATTAGGCGCACATGTTCCACCTTGTGTCATGTTCATGACCATTTGACGAAGCTCTTCATAGGCCGCTCTTTGTTGTTCAGACTCTGCTCTGCGTTGTTCGTCCGCCAATCTGTGTTGTTCGTTCGCCAATCTTTGCTCTTCTTTGAGTTGTGTGTACGCCTCTGATAGGTGGTCGCACCTTTGCTGCAAGGCCACAAACTCCTTAGATTGGGAGCTCGATACAGATTGGGAGCTCCCACCGGTTGAAGCAGTACCGGTCGACCGCAACTTGGCAGCGGTAGTGTTGGAGAGCCCGTAAACCCGATTTTTATCGGGTCCACCTGACGATCCAGCCTCCATCCACAAATCCGGATCGAATTCCGGATGGGTCGAAGGATCATCCCCGTATCTCTCCCTCAACCGATTATTATAGGTCTCCTGAAAAAAAAAATAATCATATTCAATTCAATAAACATGATAATAACTTATAAAATAAAATGGTTGAACAAACACACCACAAACTGTTGAGCACGGTTGTCAACGAACTGTTGCGTCCCCTTTTGGCGGTCATGACTCCGCACGTGCGTCTCCACAAACAGCTCCATAGGGCTCGGCTCACGTCCAAGAGACGTAGCCTATATATAATGAAACAAATGTATTAACAACAAATTAATTGAACGATATATTTCATTTAAATTAATCTTACCATCCGTTTCGCATGTGCAGCAAACGGAACGGAGCCGCCGGTGTGCGTTGTAACCGAGCCATGAATTTGCCGATTCCGGTTGCCGGCACCGGACTGTGAGCGTCGAGTGAACCGCTCAGACGTCACGTGCTGAACATAGTGCGGCCATATATCTTCCGGGATGTATATTGGTTTGAAATCCCTCCAAACCGCAATATCGTTCCAGCCTTGTAACCCCTTATCCCTCGCTGTTTTTTTTTGCTTTTTTCTGGGCATCATACCAAAAATCACGCAACCTAATTCACGCACGAAAAAATTACATTTCAAAACATAAATAATTATGAAAAAAAAAGTCGTATTGTTTTCGATGTTACCTAATTGCCGCGTGATTTTCCCACACCCTCCTCACAACACTGTCATGTTCATCGTCCCAGCAGAATCGATGTTGTATATAAAAAAATAATCTTTTAAAATGTTAATAAATTATTTACAATTATAACTTGAATTTATTAGAAATAAGCTGAAAATTATATATTAACACGAACCTCAAATCTACGAAACCATGCATTGATTTGAGGCATCCATTCAGGATGTCTGGATATCTGACTCCATTGAAACAATGGAATCTCCATCGACGCTTTAAACGCCGATGATATTAATCGGGCGGCCTCAATGTTTGTGAACCTGAAAAGAAATGAAATTAATTTGTGATTACTTCATAAATTATGTTTTAAATTTGTTTTTTTTTATATAAAAAAAACTAAAACATTAACAAACTTACATTGAAAGATCGTCCTTCCACTGTGCCTCGAACTGGCGGGTAAATTGATTCCGCTTCGAAGGCATGCCGCGTCTGCGATGTGAAACATCGCTGGAAGAGGCAGCATCGGTTGACGGCGCAGGTGGTGTAGGTGCCTCTTCTTGAGAGGCACCTAAGGAAACATCATCATCGCTGCTAGACGAACTTGATTCGACTAGACGACTAGCTCTGGTTTTCATTTTGCGCATCTAAACAATTTTATATTAATAATTGTATAATAAAATTCAAAAGTTAAAAAAAAAATCGGCAGCACCTCCCCTATACTGGATACTACCCAAATTCACAAACCTGCAAATATTAACAATAGCCACAACCAATCGAACCAATCTATACTAATTATTCCAACATATTCAACTATTAATCCTTACAATTCAATAAATTCAAAACAATAAAAAATATGACAAAAAATATATTCAATAAATTCAACAAATTATAATTCAACAAATTAATCATTACAATTCAACATTAACAATTATAATTCAAAAAATTCAAAAAAATATTCAAATATTCAACTTTAACTAATTCTAAGTTAAATTAACTAATAACAATTCTAACAACACAAACAAAAAAAATATTCAATAAATTCAACAATTAAATTCACAAATATTCAACAAATTCAAAAATTATTCAAAAAAATATTCAAATATTCAACTTTAACTAATTCTAAGTTAAATTAACTAATAACAATTCTAACAACACAACAACAAAAAATTTTTCAATAAATTCAACAATTAAATTCAATTATTCAACAATTAAATTCACAAATATTCAACAAATTCAAAAAATATTAAAAAAATATTCAAATATTCAACTTTAACTAATTCTAAGTTAAATTAACTAATAACAATTCTAACAACACAACAACAAAAAATATTCAATAAATTCAACAATTAAATTCAATTATTCAACAATTAAATTCATAAATATTCAACAAATTCAAAAAATATTCAAAAAATTCAAAAAAAAAGGAACGAAATATACATACCTTAATAATGTGTCAAATTCAAAACTTTATCTACATTGCAACAAAAAACACCAACACAACAAAAATAAAAACAACTAAAAATAAAATAAAATAAAATAAATTAGAAAAAAAACACATACCTTTTAATATAATGAAGATTTACAACACCAAATCTTGCTAGAGATTAAAGGTGAAAGTGTTTAAGGATTGAGGTGAAAAAAATGAAAAATCTAAGGTGAAAAACGGAGGAGAAGCGAAGCGGCGGAGAGAAGAAGAAAAAATGAGGCGAAGCGGCGGGGCTGGAACTTATAGGTCAATTTTACCGATGGAATCACCGACGGAATTCACCTCTGTCGGTAACAGGGCAAAATTCCGTCGGTAACAGGTAAAAATTCCGTCGGTATTTTTTGAATTTCGCTCCGAATTTTTAAAAGCCCTCCAAATTTTTCGTAGTCCGTCGGTGATTCCGTCGGTAATCTGACAAGTTCAGAGGCGCAATTAACGCACTTTGGAAAACGTGCAGTCCGTCGGTAATTCTGTCGGTAATATGTGTAACCAAAGAATTACCGACGGACCTACTCCGTCGGTAATTAGGTGTTGGTGGTATTTCGCGTAAATATTTTCGAACTCTCTGTGAGGTACCGACGGATGATTATCCGTCGGTATGGACGTCGGTGATTGTGGCATTTTGTTGTAAATATTTTCGAACTCTCTATGAGATACCGACGGATAATTATCCGTCGGTATGAACGTCGGTGATTGTGGCATTTTGTTGTAAATATTTTCGAACTCTCTGTGAGATACCGATGGATAATTATCCGTCGGTATGGACGTCGGTGATTGTGGCATTTTGTTGTAAATATTTTCGAACTCTCTGTGAGATACCGACGGACTAGAATCCGTCGGTGTATGTGTCGGTGAAGCCGTCGGTAATGTCGTCGGTGGTGGTGGCATTTCGCGTAATTAATTTCGAACTCTCGGTAATCTGACAAGTGCTTACATGTGTTCTGAACCATGTGGCAAATTGTTCATCTTGTAATTGAAAGATCTGGGATTCGGTCAGCTGCGAGTTATTGGAGAGCAAATATTGTCGATGTTGCCTGCAAGTGATAATGAGTGTATGATATTATAATATATAATTAACAGTATATTACTGACAAAGTTTAATTACTATTACACATATATAGACTTACTGAATAAATGGTCTCAGCTCATCACAGTTAAATAGAACATAGTTGTGTGCTTGTTTGAATTCTATTTCCGACAAATATCTTCCTCTTACGGCATTTTTAGGTGTGGGTCGTCCAGTATTGGAGAATATTGACAAGTTCCCACTGGAAGGCACTTTACCGCCATCGTCATGCCGTGGAACGCGATTGATTCTTGTTCTCAGATGAGGTTCGAAATAGTACGAGATAAATGTTGATATCTCTTCAACAATATAGGCCTCAGATATCGAAGCCTCAACATGCGCCCCTCACAAATCAGCCTCCACCGAATCCAGGCCGCATCCTTCCCTAAGCTGGTTCTCTCCCAAACAGCCACATCTAGAACCGGGGAGCCAAAGGGAGACCGCCGCTCCTATTTATTTTGCTGTCTTCTTCTCCACCCGCCAGACCCCGAAGCTGCTCCACACTCAACAGCAGATCGACCACCGGGGAAGAAGAAAGAAGACCGGGAAGGAGGAGCAGTCCTCCCTCCAACGGCGCCCACAGAAGTGGCCTCATCTCCTCACTCGGCCTCAACAGAACAGGTCTCCACCAACAGACCCCATCACAGCGCGCCGATCTCCCGGTCATGGCAGTGGTGGGCGATACCGCCGGTGTAGAAAGGAAGGAGGAGAGGAGAAGTCACCGATCTAGCCATTCATGCATCTAGCCGGTCGGCGGCGCGTGAATCTCTTACCAGACCAGTATATCCGGTTTCCTAGTAGCCTTCAATAAATTACTAGGTGGCGACTCCAATGAACCAAATTCAAGCAAACACTACGCAACAACGAAAAATCGCCAGCCGATGCCGCGCGCCGGATTTTTTTTTGACGTGCGACAAAATGACGACTCCACTGGGGAAGGTACTGTTTCTGACATTATTGGACTAAGCTTTGTGTATTTGATGTGTTTAAGTTTTTTGCATTTTTATCTTTTTGTTAATATTTTTTTCCATGTATTTTATAGAATTGTTTCATGCATCACCTGTATTTATTTTTGAAAGCACACATAAGCTTCTAGGTTAGGTGGGGAACTAGCGATCTGCCCTAAGACTATTGGTCAGGGTTCAGATGCGTGAAACACCCAACTCATATCTGAGTGCCTGCTTGGTAATGGTGGGTATACGTGCCTTAACCATTCCTTGCAACGCCCCCATACTGTTTTTACGAAGAACGTCACTAGGCAGATATGAGACCCTTTTGAGACCAGATAGAAAACTTACCCATGTTCACATAATAAATAGAACCTTTCCTTAAGTTGTATGTGCTATCGTTGTCTGCATCAGGGCAAACCCTTCTTGAAGCATCTTGAACTCAAGACTTGTGGGTGACACATTGGCCGTCACTCCGAAAATTTTCATTGTAGAGTTTGGGCAAAAATCACGATTCTTGCTCCATCATACAAGAGTTACGACCATATTGTCACCCCTCGAAGGGCGAGTTCATCATATAGATTACATGTTCATACATTTTTCATGCATGCACCAGAATGAAAAGTAGGTCCCCTACGAGTCTACAACACCCGACTTTGAATGAAGAAAAAACTCAGAAGATGAAGGGTATGCTCGTCGTAATTTTTGAAGACATGTGTGACTTGCTTCTAGCTTACTCGAGTAGATACTGAAAAATAACTCTAGGAAAGTTCCTTCCAACCGACCTATCATCTTTGTTCAAAACCCAACAATGACTTAGCCCAAAGAAATTGGGGGCAAAATTTGTCAAGAGCCTCGGCGCAATCATGTATTTTCACAAAAGCTTTGGTGGGAAGGCTAACCAAAGGGAATTGCACTACCGGTGCATAATGGAGCCCATTCTTGTGTTGCAAAAAAAAAAAAAAAAAAAAAACTACCTCAGTTTGATCATGCCTAGAAAATTTTGTTTCAACCTATTCCAGTTTTGTTGGTAATTTGGCTCTAAATTTCATAAAAAAAAAAAAAAAACTTTCCCTGTCAAATGAGCCTTTTCTTGTTAATAAGATCATGTGTTTTCCTGTGTTCATAACATACCTTCAATTTTGTTGTTGTTTCATGCAAATAACATATTGAGCATAACCTTTAAGCATGAAACCATCACAAAGAATCTTTGGGTGTGCTTTCCTTTCTTTCAAAACTATGCATGATCGCATATGTTCACAAGGACTTTTTGGGAATTCAAAGTTTAGTACAGAAAATGAAATCATGTTGATGTTTGTCCAAAACAAACGAGTTTTGGAAATTCAGGTGATTCTTTAGAAAGGTAACTATACACCTAGAAAAACCCAAAAAACAAAAAAAACAAAAAAACAAACAAACACCATGAAGTGACTCTAAAACTGAGTTTTGATTGCATGAATAATGAGAAATCACTTTGCATACTCGCATGAAAGCAAGGTTTACCGATCCTAAATGCATGCATTTGAGATGAAGAAAGGCCATCCTTGATAATTCTTTCACAAGGCTTAAATATATCATTTGTAGTCCCCTTTTGAGCCTAATAAATATTTCTTGAAAAATAACCTTGGCTAGAATCACACCCCACACTGGGGGCAAGTGCGATGACATAGAGAAAACCTCAATGATCGAAAGTGCCCAAGCAATACTAGGGGGTATAAAAGAAAATTCTCAATCATCAAAGGTGCCTAAACAAATCTAAATGGGCATGAAGAAAAACCCAAAGGATCCAAAAGTTTTGAGCAAAAAACAAAAAAAAAAAACAATATGATGATGCTCAAAACCATATGAAGAAAACAAAAGCAAAGAGAACAAGCCCAAGCCCAACACAAGGGGGCATGATAGACAATTTTTGAAAGACAGTCAAATGACAAAAGGTCAAGAAACAAGCATAAGTGATCCTTAGTCTTCAAATCCTTTAAATATGGAAGCAATCATTAAAAGGAATTGATATTAAAGTTGATGAAATTCACCTTCTTTATTTTTCTTTTTTTTAGTTTAAACTTTGAAATCAAAAAGAGTTATTAAATATACTAAGTATTATTAAAATTGCTCGGATTAAAGATTTAATCTCATATAACATTTAAGTTGAATGACGTGCAAATACTTTTATTGAAAAAACAAATAAAAGAAAAATAAGTCTACATTAATTGACAAAAACTTATAAATCAGGACTTAACGTTTTTCGTGCAAATTATGGTTCTATAAGGCCATATTCCATTCTGTCGCATCCCATAAACTTGGAATTTGATGCAGGAAGACTTGGCTTCTTGAATTGAAGAAATAGACTACCAAGTGATCAATGCATCTTTTCTTTGTAGTTTATTTATTAATTTCCATACCAATCACTTTAAGATAAATCTTGAATTAAATACAGGGAACAAATAAGATGTTTCTATAACTACAGGGACTAAAATGAGTTTCTGCCACCTTCGACCTGTACGCTCAAGAATAAATGCTCTCTTTGGAGATTTCAGAAACAAAAAGAGATTTCAATTCAAATTTCCTTTTGAGTAGGTATTTATGATTCTTATTTCTCATTTTTGGTCATTCCAACCATTCCATTGTAGTCTTACTCTGATGAACTCTCAAATCCAAATGGCTAATTTATTTTTGGTCATTCCAACCATTCCATTGTAGTCCAAAATGGTTTTTTCTGTTTCAGTCATTTTTGGTTTTTTTTCCTGCTGTGTGCCATGGGTGCATGTCAAAAAAAGGAATAAGAAGATTACGATACAGACGATGGTAATGCTGATTTTGAGGAAGAACAGGAAAGAAGCTGATAATTTAAGTGCTTCGCCATCGTTTGAGAGCATACATGGAGGAGGCAAAGAGGTACTGACAATATGATTATGTGCATGTCAACTTTGAGTGGTTTTCTTTTGAAATTGTTGCAGGACTTTTTGCTTTTCTTTTTGTCCTTTTATTAGACATTTCTAATTATCTCTTATGAGTTTTGAGTTAACTATTCATCTGCAGTTACATGATGTCTTAATTTACAGATAGTCCTAAATTCTTTAACCTGCTTCAATTTCAGGGTAAATGCTTGTGTTTCTTCAACAATTAGTGAGTAATGGATTGGGAATCTATGTCCTCAGATTTCTATGTTGGAGAAGAAGGTTCCAAGAATGAGCTATACAGATCTTAAAGATGCAACAAATAATTTCAGCGAAAACAATGTCATCGGGCAGGGGAAGATTGGGATGCTGTACAAGGCAGCGTTGCCTAGTGGTTATCTCTTTGCAGTGAAGAAATTACACAGCTGTCGAATCCTCGAGGAGCAATTCGTGTTAGAATTGAAGACACTTGGTTCGTTGAGGCATGTCAACTTACTTCAACTTTTGGGATTTTTAATCACATCAAAACATTGGCTTCTGGTTTACAAATACATGACAAATGGTAACCTTTATGATTGGCTACATCCAATGGAATGGACTGTGAGGTTTAAAGTTGCAATCGGGTTAGCAAGAGGCTTGGCATGGCTTCATCAGGACTGCAGTAGTACTATCCTAGTTTACCATCTTAACATAAGCTCAAAGTGCATCTTACTTGATCAGGATTTCGAGCCAAAGTTGTCGAATTTTGGGGAGGCGATAATCGTAAATCCAACGAACACTTCCCCTTTTAACGGTGAGTTTTGGGATGCAGCATTTGCTAAGGAAGATGTGTATGGATTTGGAGTTGTGCTCCTTGAGCTGATTACGGGGGTGGATTCTAGCAGAATGACTGGTTCCTCGAACAGTCTTCTTAATGAATGGATGGGTCATCTTTTGACTAGTTCCAAGATTTATGATGCCATTGACAAGTCTCTGATCGGGCAAGGATTTGATGATGAGATATTTCAGCTGCTTAAAGTTGCATGGCACTGTGTTGATTCCATTCCAGATCGAAGACCAACAATGCATCAAGTGTACAAAGACATAAGAGCAATGAGGGAGAGATGTGGCCAAATTGATGATTCAGAGATTCTAGTGCAGCACCATGAAATTCACCCTCCCAGCTCAAAGGGCAAATCTGTTGAGTCAATGGAAATGTGGAAGCAATCATTAAAAGAAGTTGATATTAAAGTTGAGGAAGTTTCGTATCTTTATTTTTTTTTCTTTTTTTATTTTAAACTTTGAAATCATAATTGAAAAGAATTATTAAATATACTAAGTATTATTAAAATTGCTTGAATAATTTAATCTCAATTAATATTTAAGTTGACTAACGTACAAATACTTCTATTGACAAGAAAAAAATAAAATAAAAATAAACCTACATTATTTGACAAAAACTTATAAATCAGGACTTAATCTTTTTTTTTGACTAATTTGTTTTCCCGCACTTTCGTGGAAATTGTAGTCTCTTTAATTACGGGTACCATAAACTTGGATTTTGATGCAGTAGACTTGGCCTTTTGACTTGAAGAAATAGACTAACATATCAACGCATCTTTTCTTTATTTATTTCCATAGCAATATATAGTCCATACCAATATCGGCAAAAAAGCAAGTTTACTTTTGAGTGCAATATCATTTTAGTGTAATAATTTATCATGAATGGGGTTTTCTCACCCTAACATGTTTTCTCTAAATTTAAATCTAAATCATTAAAGTTCTTATTAATACTTGTTATAATCATCACCATCGTCAAATTAGTGTAGGAGAGCTTTTAAATCCTTAGTTTCAGAAAAGGTTAGCATTTCATCGATAAAAATAAATCTTCAAAACATAAATGTGAAAATCGATAAGGTTTTTTATTTTAAATTATATGAAAGCAGTCATTAAAAGAAGTTGATATAAAAGTTGAGGAAGTTTTCCTTCTTTGTTTTTATCTATTTTAGTTTAAACTTTGAAATCACAATAAAAAAAGAATTATTAAATATACTAAATATTATTAAAATTCCTTGGATTAAAAATTTAATCTTAAATAATATTTAAATTTTCTAAAGCTCGTGTGGATGCCAAAAATCTCAAACGAGATGACGAAACATGACCTAGACGGGAATGCTATAAATAAAAACTAGAAGGTGAAAGACTCAAATAAAAGGAAGACAAATCAACAGTAGTAGCAGTAGCAATAACAACTGGCACTTTTAACTCATCCAAAATATATTGTCCATTCTCCCTACGGCCTGTCCCAATCAGCTTTCGACACTGTAGATCCAGTACACAACAAAAAGAACCAGAAAAATGACTAAATAATTACCAGAATCACATATTTGACCAATAGACACAAGATTTTATTTGAGTTTTAGAATAAGATAAACATTAGAAAGAGACAAGTGAGGTGTGATAATAGAACCAACACCTGCTAAGGGCATAGGAGTGCCATCAACAGTCATAACAAGATTGGAGGACAAAGGGGACACATAGGTAAAAGATGAGGTATCTAGAGATATATGATGGGAAACACCAGAATCCAAAACCTATTCAGAGTGTAACATAACTGAGGAACCATGAAGAAATTGACCTATGGAAGAAGAAGCGAACATTGCTTGTGGCTGCAAGGAAAGAAACTTCTGAAATTCCTTAGCCAAAGTATTAGGATCGGTAATAGAGCGTGGGGAAGCTACTGTTGCGGTATTGTGGTGTGGTGGTTTATAGCCCTGAGGTGGGCTATGAGCATTAGATTGTGACTGACTACTAGGCTTCCAAGCTTGATTATGCTATCTCAACTTAGGACACTAAGCCTTCCAATGACCTTTCTACTTATAAAAACTGCACTCATCGAAGCCAACCCTTATTCCGATCGATGATTAGAGAATGGCTTAGAAGGTACTAATAGTACATAATGATTTGAAGCATAAAGAATTCCTTTTTCAAAATAAAACTGAAGACATATTTCTTTAGTTAATAACTTATTGACAACATAGTCAGCAGAAGGCAGTGGAGAACGATGCAGAATTGAACCTCAAAGTCCTTCGAAATCACTGCAAAGTGCTGTTAAAAACTATACTAATTGTTGTTGCTCTCTACACTCAATATAGGCACCACATGCCTTTAAATATACTGATTCTGTAAGAGCCAATTGATCCCAAAGGTTTGTCATAACAGAATAAAACTCTTGAATACTCATTCTTCTGATGAAGAGCTTGTATGTCATTCTCTAATTGATACTGTTTTGCAAAATTTGATTGTGTGAATAACCTTTACAGAAGATCCCAAACCGCTTTTGTTGTCTCATACTTCGCCAACTGCGTACCTAACAAATGCTCAACAGAATTGTTGATCCAAATAATGATCTTTGCATTATTTGCTTTTCATGTATCTATTAAAACAACATCCCCTCCTCAATATTCTTATGCTTTGTTTGTTTCAAGGAAAATGAATTCTCGGAATTCATTTTCCTCACTTTCCCATGTTTGGTGACTATCAGGAAAATAAGTCAAAGGAAAACCAATTCCTTCCAATTCCAGTCAACTTAAACTTTCCCTTTCCCCGTAGGAAAGTGTTTTCCTTCTGATAAAGAAAGGAAAACACTTTCCTTAGCTGACGCTGCCAATGAATTTTAATTAATAGCTACAGTAGCATCGCATTTTAATTCACTGCTACAGTAGCAGCGAATTAAAATGCAATGCTACTGTAACAGCGACTTATAATTCACTGCTGTAGCATTGAATTATAATTCGCTGCTACTGTAGCAGTGAATTATAATTCGCTGCTACTGTAGCAGTGAATTAAAATGCAAAGAGTTGTTTATTTTATTTAAATAATGGGTTTTTGATTAAATCAAAGTTTAATTAAGTCTTCAAACTCAATTAAATTCTTGATTTCATTAATTAAAATAATCTAAAATTTAATTAAATCAATTCTCCAATTAAACCCTTGATTTAATTAATTAAACTAGTCAAAAGTTTAATTAAATCTTTAAACTTCCAATCATGTTGCCCTTAACCCAAATTTTAATTCATCCTTCATTTATTTTATTTTTATTTTTCATCATCATCTTTTTTTTAAAATAATAAAAATAAAAAGATCAAAATTGGGTTATGACAATTATAAGTGATTAAATATTTTATATATATTAGATAAACTTGAAAAAAAAATTAATTCATTAATAAATTATTTTCCAGTTCATTTTCCATAACACAACCAAACACTGGAAAGTGTTTTCCAGTTCATTTTCCATAACACTACCAAACATCGGAAAATACTTTCCCGGAATTCACTTTCCAGGAATTCATTTTCCTCGGAATTCACTTTCCAAAAGGAAACCACTTTCCTGCAAACAAACGGAGCCTTAGGTATCATATACGTTCCACTAACATACTCCCACATCTTCTTACCCTTAAGGAAATTTCTCATTACATAACTTCAATACGAATAGTTCTTCCCATCCAATCTCACACTCACAGACTGAACCGAAACAGACTGAAGCAAATCATCTCTTTCAGTAGCCATAATCAACAATCATAGAAAACCATAATACAAAAGCAGTGGAAAATAAAATACCAAATTGCAGAAACTAAACAAATATCTTATTGACAAAATACCAAAATAATTAAGAAACTAAATGCAAATATTAAATTACATAAGCTGAAGGGAAGATGAAATACCAAATTTTGCAGAAGTGGAAGACAAAATTTCACTCCAAAAAATTTGTCTATTGCTTTTCATTTTACCTTAAGTAAGATCATTGCTAGCTACAAACTCATTGAGTACTGATCTTTGTCTTGTTGTGTATATTTAGTGTAAGTAGTGCAACTGAGCCTGATGTTTATTGCTTGAAGTCTATTAAAGATTCCTTGGAATTGGAAGACCCTTACAATCACTTCTCTTCATGCGACTTCACCAATCAGACTGAAGGTTTCATCTGTAGGTTTACTGGAGTCGAATGCTGGCATCCTGATGAGAACAGAGTCTTAAAGCTAGCACTCTCTAACATGTTGATTCCATTCCAGATCGAAGACCAACAATGCATCAAGTGTACAAAGACATAAGAGCAATGAGGGAGAGATGTGACCAAATTGATGATTCAGAGATTCTAGTGCAGCACCATGAAATTTTTAATGTATTCTAATGTTTGCTAAGAATGTCGTCAATAAATAAATAAAATAATATTGAGTGCAAAATCATTTTTAGTGTAATAATTTATCATGAATGAGGTTTTCTCACCCTAACATGTTTGTCCTAAATTTAAATCATTAAAGTTCTTATTAACACTTATTATAATCATAACTATTATCAAATTAGCGTAGGAGAGCTTTTAAATCCTTAGTTTCAGAAAAGGTTAGCATGTCGTCGATAAAAATGAATATAATAAAGCATAGATGTGAAAATTGATAGGGTTTTTATTTTAAATTATATTAAAGCAATCATTAAAAAAAGTTGATATAAAAGTTGAGGAAGTTTTCCTTTTTTGATTTTTTCTATTTTAGTTTAAACTTCGAAATCACAATAAAAAGGAATTATTAAATATACTAAATATTATTAAAATTCGTTGGATTAAAAATTTAATCTCAATTAACATTTAAGTTGATTGAAGTGCAAATACTTCTATCAGGAAAAAAAAAAAAAAAAAAAAAGAAGAAGAAGAATAAGTCTAGACAAAGAAGTTATAAATTAGGACTTACTTTTTTGACTAATTTGTTTTCCCACACTTTCGTGGAAATTGTACTGTCTCATCATGACATCATGAACTTGGAATTTGAAGCAGGAGACTTGGCTTCTTGACTTGAAGAAATAGACTAACAAATCAATGCATCTCCTCAACGTGTTCAATTAATGATCTCTTTTTATCTAGCAAAATGCTGTAGAAAATCAAGAGCTTCAAGACTTTGTTACCTTAAACTTTGAATGATCTCGTTTTCTCTTTTTATCTAACAAAATGCTGTAGAAAATTAAGAGCTCTAGAAATTGTGAGCTTAAACCTTGAAGGATCTCTTGTTATTTGCCGCTGTTTTGCTATCTACAAAATGGCTGTGGGTGGTGCAAAACTTGCTCTTCTTTTGATTCATATCCTCAGTGTCGCCGGCAATGAATACAGTTCTTCACAAGACAACGACCACGGGGTATTCACTGAACACGGGGTATACAGTTCTTCGCCGGCAATGAATACAGTTCTTCACAAAAGCATCATTCCTGAACAATATAAATGCATATTCTTGAGAATTAAAATAAATAAAAATAAATTAAAAAAGAGGGGTATTCACTGAACACCTCCTTACAAGATAATATTAACGGTTTTATCTCAAGAGCATCTTTGTGTTGGAATTTGTCATTAATGGGCAATAAATGACCCTTGACAATTGCAACTGCTGAACATGGTGGTTGCACCCACCATTGACAAATGGTGCAACCCATGTGCAATCATTTATTGTTGAAGAAAAGGAGCCACCATTTGCCTATAAACGAGGCATGTGTTGAGAGCTAAATGTGAG
This sequence comes from Populus alba, assembly GCF_005239225.2. Lineage (NCBI taxonomy): Eukaryota > Viridiplantae > Streptophyta > Magnoliopsida > Malpighiales > Salicaceae > Populus > Populus alba. The sequence continues at coordinate 134,504 of NC_133300.1, read as the reverse complement.
AGGAGTGTGAGAACGTGAAACATGTAGAGAGAAAAAGAGAGCTGCAAGGGCAGCAAGAGAGCTGGGAGTAGAGTGAATGAAGTGATCCTCCTCCTCCATGTGTGTTGTAATCCTTTCTCTATCTATCTCTAATAACATTGACTCTCTCCCGTGGATGTAGGCGGTTTTTCCAAACCACGTTAAATATTGTGTCTCAGTGTGCTTACCCCTCCTATGAGCAATAATCAGTACATCACCGGTCCCGGATTCTGCACAACAATTGGTATCAGAGCTGATGGTTTAAGTGGTGTTTGATTTTTTGCTAAAAAATGAAAGTTGTCAAAATTATGTTTTGACCATACCATCGTGTAGAGGAGGCCGATATGAAGCCACTGGTGAAAACGGCATCAAAATCGGACGTTCGACATGGCAGCACTCTCCATCACTCTCCGGTGAGGTGGCGAGCCATGCACGCAGACGCGCCCCACACGTCTTCTTCGCCCGGATGGGCTGACCCGACCCATGAATAGTATGAACAATAGACCTGAACAGTATGCACAGTAGCATGCAAAGGATGACGTCATCATGACGTAATGATGACATCAGCATGCATTGATCAGTCAACTGACACGTCAGCATAGTGGGACCTATCTGCCACGTCACCAGCCTCGAGCCAAGCCGAGTTGAGCCGAGCCGAACCGAGCCGCGAGCCGAGGGATAGGATCCAGTGTAGCTGATCCTATGTGCAACCGGATCTGAGATTGAATCTGAGCCATTGATCAGACCAGAATTGTTTTGATCAAATCTTAGTCGTCTGAAGTGCGATTTGGACGATTCAAGACATGTTTCCAGCTAATTTGATCGTTCCGGATGGAATGGTATGGTCCGATCATTGATATTCGAGACCAAAAATGGTAGTGGTGTATTATTAAAGAGAGATTGCCCGATCAGTAGGCATCTGAAGGTCTGGATTGAGGTCGATGGAGATTAAGAAGAAGAAGGTGCACATGTTTGTCCAATTACATGTGCTGAACTGTTAAGTGGAGAAATTTAATGCCTTGAAGGAAGGCAAAATTGGGACACTCTGGACACCCGGTTATGTGGACAATTAGAGGTGGAGAGTGAAAATTGATGAAGACCAATCTTGACGAATCTAAGCACTGGTAGTCTCGCTAGATGTTGAGAAATCAGGAATGAAACCAGGATACCCAGATCGCTTGTAAAGGAAAGCTGCAACAAAGCTAGCAAATGGTTGTATATACGGAGAGACAGTACGATGGATAGATATGCCCTAAGAAGTTCTGTCTAGGAGATTGGGTTTTAAGCGGGACCAGTGTGACCCCTCCAATCGTTCCTGGGAACTTGCTTAGTGGAAGAATTATCCATACGGTACTATTTTCGTATATGTAGTAGTTTGTAATGAAACTGATGAAGACTAGCAGGAAGACGGCACAAGGGGAACAGTTGGGTTCCGTATGATCAAGGATCTGATGGAGTGGTGATTTCTCCAAAGAAGGAAGATTCGGTGACTGTGATTTCTTGAGGGGATAATTGATGAAGACCTTGATAATGGAAGAGAAATACAACAAGGGGATAAAGGTTGGCACCCTATTTTGACTTGGATAGGTGTTGTGACGGGATGAGTTGCTGTCAAACATAAGCAAGGAATAGGGAGAAATCTGGAGAACAAATATTGCACGAGGGCACACAGAGATTGTGCAGGAGTACCCGTAGGATCCTAAAGAGGTACTGTAATGAGACAACAGGTGCAAGGAGAAGAAGAGTTCCCAGATGAAGCTCAGAGCAGAGACTATGTGAGAAAAAGTTGTACAACAAGAAGTCTCTTGTGCTATTGATAAAGGCAACAAGTAAGGACCTTTCCAATGCATGCAAGGATGGAAAGATGAGTTGTTGCAGAGGCACCTAATTGAGGGGGTGCGAACGCCTGTGATGAAAGGCGACCGCCTATGATAAAAGGCGAAGACACCAAAGAGAGTTGGTGTAGATGGAGCTGTCAAGCAGAAAGGCATAGAAGCTCCAAACATAGAAATCGAGGTGGAGGATTGCGAGGAGTATACCGCAACTTTCTCTTTCTATGTAATCAGTAGCAGTAATCTCTCCCAAGTCCACATGGTGGTAGAGAATCTTGGAGCCACTTTGAAGCATCTCAACTGAAGGAGGATGCGACCGCCTATGAAAGGCGAAGACACCTTAGAGAGAAGGTGTGTGGGCCATGATAGGAGCCCCAGTTCAGACCGCCGCATGACGACGAGCGGAGACACCTCAGAGGAAGGTGTGTGGGCCATAATATGAGCCCTAGTTCAGAACGCCCCAGAGCCAATGTGATGGCTAGATATAAGTGGATAGATGGATAGCCAATAAAGTGGCTATGATGAGTATGAAGACAAATGCAGGATTGACTTTCATGGATATTGCCCTCATGCTAAAGATCAATGAGCTAGAAGACATTTGCCTTGGACAAGTGGATGACTTGTGGCGTATTAAGACGCGGCTGCTATGAAGGAGCAGAGGGTATGCGCAGGTTCCGGGAACAAGTTGACTCTTGTCAAGGTAGTGAACTCGGTGAAGGCATTGTGATACTCACAGTATCAAGATATATATGGATCAACCTTTAATGGGCTGCCCCCATGGTTAAAGGTGGAGAGCTACCTGGACTCTTGAGACTAAGAGCGAGAGACTCATGAAGAAGTAAGGCGTGGTTCCTAGAGTGGAACAGAGGGCAGGCGCAACTCCTGGATGAGTAGACTCTTGGAAGAGTGGTGGGCTTATGATCATATTGAGATAATCAGATAATGACTGTCGCACTTGGAAATAGAAATTTTCGTTTGAGGGGGTGTTGTAAGCCTTGGAGTAAGGCTTGGTGAATCATTCCAGACCGAGCATGGTTGATACGCTTGAAGGGGAATGTTGTGTCCCAGAGACAAGCGTTAACACTCTTCAGATGTGATGTGTGAGACCATCTAGTTGAAGTGATCCTTTGGTATAAGCAAGGGTGTGCTTTGGGTGACTCTGGTGATTGAAAGGTTAGGCGAGTACCTGTAAACTTGGCCACAGACGCTCTTGGAATGGTAAGCTTGGAAGAGCTGCAGGATGCAAGCTTGTGCTGAAGAAGCAAGAGGATAATTGCCCATATAAATGTCAAAGGGGGTGATTGTTGCGATTTGTCATTAATGGGCAATAAAGGACCCTTGACAATTGCAGCTGCTGAACATGGTGGTTGCACCCACCATTGAAAAATGGTGCAACCCATGTGCAACCATTTATTGTTGAAGAAAAGGAGCCACCATTTGCCTATAAAAGAGGCATGTGTTGAGAGCTAAATGTGAGAGGAGTGTGAGAACGTGAGACATGTAGAGAGAAAGAGAGAGCTGCAAGGGCAGCAAGAGAGCTGGGAGTAGAGTGAGTGAAGTGATCCTCCTCCTCCATGTGTGTTGTAATCCTTTCTCTATCTATCTCTAATAACATTGACTCTCTCTCATGGATGTAGGCGGTTTTGCCGAACCACGTTAAATATTGTGTCTCAGTATGCTTACCCCTCCTATGAGCAATAATCAGTACATCACCGGTCCCGGATTCCGCACAACACTTTGTTCATGGAATATTCAACTAAATTTAATACACAAAACTCCCATTTAATGTTTGCTAAGAATGTCGTCAATAAATAAATAAAACAATATTGAATGCAAAATCATTTTAGTGTAATAATTTATCATGAATGAGGTTTTCTCACCCTAACATGTTTTCCCTAAATTTAAATCATTAAAGTTCTTATTAACACTTATTATAATCATCACCATCATCAAATTAGCATAGGAGAGCTTCTAAATCCTTAGTTTTAGAAAAGGTTAGCATTTCGTCGATAAAACTGAATCTTCAAAACATAGATGTAAAAATCGATAGGGTTTTTATTTTAAATTATATGAAAGCAATCATTAAAAGAAGTTGATATAAAAATTAAGGAAATTTTCCTTCTTTGCTTTTTTCTATTTTAGTTTAAACTACAAAATCACAATAATAAAGAATTATTAAATATACTAAATATTGGTCTGAGTATGGATGGGCATTCCGGGCGGGTCGCAATAAGTCACGGGTCGAAGGTTTGGACCAATAGCAATTTATCAACATTTTGCCTGCTTCCAATTGATGACCGGCTATTATACAAGTGTTGACCTAAGCCTCGTACGGCTCTTCCTAAGAACCGGAAGCCCCCCCTCTCTAAATAGAAATTAGAAAAAAATGAGACATCAAAAAAGACTTTTTCAAAAAGCCTTCGCCCTCCTATTCAACGGGGCTATTAGAGAAGCAGCTTCGTTCCTTGACTTCAAATTCCTTGGATTTAAAATTTAATCTCAATTAACATTTAAGTTGACTGACGTGCAAATACTTTTATTGGAAAAAAAAAACAAAAAAAAAAAGAAGAAAAATAAGTCTAGACAAAGAAGTTACAAAATTAGGACTTGAACTTTTTTGACTAATTTGTTTTCCCACAATTTCGTGGAAATTGTAGTACTATAGGACGTGCAAATACTGACGTGCCATCCATTCTCTCTTGATGTACTGTCCCATCATGAACTTGGAATTTGATGCAGGAGACTTGGCTTGTTGACTTGAAGAAATAGACTAACAAATCAATGCATCTCCTCAACGTGTTCAATTAATGATCTCTTTTTATCTAGCAAAATGCTGTATAAAATTAAGAGCTTCAAGACTTTGTTAGCTTAAACTTTGAATGATCTCTTGTTCTCTTTTTATGTAACAAAATGCTGTAGAAAATTAAGAGCTCTAGACATTGTTAGCGCTTAAACCTTGAACGATCTCTTGTTATTTGCTGCTGTTTTGCTATCTACAAAATGGCTGTGGGTGGTGCAAAACTTGCTCTTCTTTTGATTCATATCCTCAGTGTTGCCGGCGATGAATACAGTTCTTCACAAGACAACGACCACGGGGGTGATGATCATGAACATCGGAAAAAGTTGATATCTTCACTCAAAAGTGGGTTTGTAATAGGTTATGTCTTCTCTTCGGTTTCCGTTATAACTATTTTCATGTCCTATTGTGTGCCTTGGGCTAGTCTCATGAAGAGGAAAGGGAATGAAGTGATGATGAAGACACCAATGATGACATCTTTGATGGAAAGGCAAGAGATGAAGAGAAAAGAAGCCAACGTGCAGGTATCCCCATAAGATTTTCATTTCATCATCATATTTTTAGTTTCTTGCTAGCTTTATTATTATTATTATTATTATTATTATGAAGACGATATATGTAGCTGCTTTTATTAAGGATAAATCAATATTCTTCAGTTGCCAAGACCATGGATCGTTGCAAACTTAATTGAATAGATCACAGACCAAAACATTAACTCATTACAGAAATAGCCAAAAAAAGAGAAACCTCTAGTTCATGTCCTTAATTAAAGTAGCACACACAAGGGACATAAACAAAAACAGCACGATATTATATAAATAGCAAGCACATGAAACATAAAATTTTGTTGAATAAGGTTACCATACAAAAACTTTCATTTGAATTTTTATTACTCAATAATTTTTTCTAATCAAAACTCCATATTATATCTTTTTCTAAATTGCTTATAGACTACGAAAAACTTCCAGAATAAAACTAAAAAAATAAAAAAATATCAATTAAATAGGATAAAAAATTATACATCAACTACACTACTAGAATTTTTAAATCTACTAATAGAATCTTCTTTAGTATTTATACTCTCAATCCGCCGGTATGGATTTTACCGATGGTCTCATTGATAAAAGCACTTTGTTGGAAAAACTTTTATCGGTGATTTTATAGTCTGTTAGTAATATTATTACCAATGGGTTTACTAAAAGAAAAAGCACACCAAAAAAAATTACCCGCTTCATTTTGTCGGTATTTTCATTGGTGAATATGACATATCACCGATAGAAAAACCGTATGTAATTCCATCGGTGATTTTTTTCACCTTTGGTATTTCTCTCGGCGAATTTGATATATAACTGACAAAAACAATCATATGCAATTCCATTAGTGATTAAATAGTGGTAGTGACATTTGCAGTAATTCTTTCCAACTATTTGGTATATACTGATGGACTTAATTCGTCAATAACACCATCAGTAATAATTTTAATTTTTTTAAAATCAAAATCTATGAAACAAAAGTAGAAAATAATTAAATTAATATAAGAATCAAATATTTATTACAAATTTAAACATTTATAAGTTCAAATACATTTAATTTAAAATAAAGGTGTTGGAGGAGGAGTAGCAAACGAGTCTTCTTTAGGACCATGTGGCTAATAAAAGGGAGTATATGTACCATCCATGTGTGATTTCATCTCCATTACCAATTGGCAGAATTCGGTTGTCTTAGCAGTAAGATGGGTTGTTTGAGCTTGTACTCATTGGTCTAAAATCGCTTCGGACTTCAGAATTTGAGTGCTCAGAATCAATTGCGAGCATCCAACGATTGAAACATTGTAAGCCATTTGCAAGTCTTCGGTCATAATGTTAAAGAGACTGTACACCTGATTTTTATCGGTTTCACCAGGCGATCCTGCCTCCAACCACAAATCTGGATCATGATCTAGATAGGTTGAAGGATCGTCTTCGTATCTTTTTTCTACTAGATGTTATATGTATCTTGAAAAAAACTTAGCAAATTAAAAAAATAATAACTTAAGAAAAAAATAGTTGAAAACCAACATCCACAAAGTGCTAAGCTCGAATATCAATGAGCTGCTGCACCCTTTTTTTGATGGTCATCACTCTGCACGTGCGTTTTCACAAAAAGATTCATCGAGATTGACTCGCGTCCAAGAACCGTAGCCGTAAAAGAAAACTGTTGTTGGTTAAATATATTTATAAAAAGCAACAAATAAAAAAATGGATATCATAAAAGAAAAATCTTACCATTCGTTTCAAATGCAAAAAAAGGGAATGGAATCGCTGGTGTGCGTGGTATGAAATTGTGAACATGTTTGTTTCGGTTCTCCACACCAGACTGTGACTGTCCCACAAAATGCTCGGACATTACATGCTCAATGTATGTATGTATGTATGTATTTTCTGCCCATACAGCCTTTGAGACATACAACGATCTAACATCCTTCTAGCCTGGAAGCTCTCTTTCTTTCACATATTTTTTTGGCTTTCTTTTGCACCTTGTACGAAAAATCATGCAACCCATATAGTACAAATGAATTATCTGTTAGTAAATAAAAAATAAAAATGAAGAAAAGGATTAAAAAATTTATCTTGATTTCAATCTTACCTAATTGCAACGTGATTCTCCTAAACTCTCATGGTAATGACATTGTTATCTTTAACCCATTCAAATTTTTCATTAATATTAATAAACTAATAGAATTAACGTAATAATAATAAAAATATTTAAGTTAATACTAACCTTAAACCTTCCAAAACCATGCATAAATCATAGGTTTCCATTCAGGATGTTTGGAAACCTGACTCCACTGAAATAATGGAATTTTCCTCGACGATTTCATCGCCAATGTTATGGTTCTGGCAACCTCAATGTTTGTAAACTTGAAATTATAATTTATTTTTCCAATGAGTCTAGTACTTTCGAATAAATGGATCCCACTGTGAAGGGATAACCCTTCGATGTTGCAGCGTCGCGCACTCGATGAGCTTGCTTTGAGAGTGGATGCATGTGTCTCAAGTGTCGGATCTTGGTCGATACCTAACGACTCATCATCATCGAAAGCGTTGTTAGAAGAACTAGCAGCGATCCTGTTTGTACAATGTGCTATTGACTTTCCCCTAGGATCTACACAAATTCGACAGCACCTCCCTTATACGATAGACTACCAAAAAATTTTAATACTGCAAATACACAATATTTGAAATTTGATTGCCACAAACTAATTGATTTTATTTAATTTGTTTCCTTGTCAAGAGATCACTCAACTTGTACTCAACCTTAGTTTTAGATCTTTTTTTTTTTTTTAATTCTAGAATTTGTTAGTATTTCCATTAGTGTACAATAGTTTGGTTAATTGTTTCCAATAACTTGGTTAAGTTTTTAAATTAAATAATAAAAGTGTCTTATTTTTTTCTCTCTTGTTATATTATTTTTACTTACTTTTCATAATTCCACATTTCAACATTCATACACAACTCATGCATTTCTAAACAATATTCAAAACATCGAAAGCAACCCAATTTGACATATAAATAAAGAATTTCATAAACCCTTAATTTACAACTACTCGAAATTATATCAATTAACTCTTAATTTTCAACAACTCAAAATCCGAAACCACAAAGTATACAAACACAAAATTAATCAATAAATTAAACAATATATTTATCCAATTTAACCCTAATTTACAAAAATCTAAAATAATAATTAAAATTAATCATGTACATTTAATTGAAATTGAACAAAAATATTAAAAAAATGTAGAAGTTTGGACACGTCAATTTTCTGGTATCCTAGGCTAAATGGTTTTATCATGGAATTAACAGCATAAAAGTTCTCTTTCAATCAATTTTATTTAGGTAAAATACTTTTTGCTTATTTAACAATTATGTCATAACCAACTTTACTCAACTCATGATCGAATTTGATAGTGAGCACCCATGTAACGACCGATAATTTACTCTGATTTATGCTCCCATCCCATAATAGTATGTCAGAATCTGTTTAAAGATTAAAAAATCCTGGTCATATCTACATTAGGTTCTTCATCTATAATTGGACATTCACCTGCATAACCCTGATTCATTCTCATCACATCTATAACCATAGTCTTTTAAGGATTACTATTGTCATCTACAACTCCATACACATTGTTAGAGCTAGAAGTTGACCCAGCCATCCATTTTACCATGATCTCATGAGGAACATATGGTTCTCCATATGCAAACCAACACAAGTATTTTTTTCATGAACCCTTTTTGTAGAAGATGCATCATTATAACATTTAGATCAAAAATACATGGACATTATCGCATGTGTGTGGCATCGCGGCGATCGTCCACTCTTTTAAGTATAGTGTCTACTTGACAAATGTGTGGAGATAAGGAATTTTTGTCTCTTATCAGTTGAACAATGGGATGGGAGTCGCCACCTATTATTTTGGTCACTAGAAACCCTAACTAGTCTTAGAAATCGGGTACGGGGACTGGTTGCATAAAGGGAAGGTACTAACACCCCAAATATTCCCTACCTAAGGTAAGCTGCATTGTTTTATTGTCTAATATATGCTACAGTTGTTTCGTATTTCTAATTGTTGGTTTGTCTATGGTTTAAGAAAAGTTCTCATCGGTAAGGAGATCCTTATCTTATCAGGTACAACCTAATCGTCTTAACATCAACAAATAACTACCTTTTTTAATATCGAGAATTACATTTTACGTATAAATTTATAATCTTTTGATGTTAAAAGAAAAACAAAATAAATTTTTGGATTTTTTAAAATATTGGCCAAGTTCTTGTGGCTTTAATAAACTGGTTATTAAAGTCAAAATGCATGTTAAAACATATTTTTTTGAAGTTTTCTTTGTTGTATGAAAATACAATATGATTGTTTTTGCTTTGAGAGACTTGGTTGTATGCACGAAAACAAACATATTTTTTTTATAAAAAAAAATGTTTTGACGAAAACCAGGTATTTTAATACCAGATTTTTATTTTTACAATATAAAAATACAAACCAATATTAAGCAAAATTCAGTAGAAAAATATGTGGGAAAAATCACAAATTTTCAAAAATATTTTTTTGATATTTTTTGGACTGGACCGAACTTACCTGGCCTAGTGAACAATGGAGCACTCTCCACTGTTCACGCAAATTAGTGGAGACGGTGCAACAAAGAAGAAGAAGGAGAAGAAGAAGAAAGAGGGGCGGACCTGCGGCGACTTTGAAGCGGTGCTGCTAGCCGTTGCTAACTGGAGAATGGCTTGGACGATGGTTGGCTTCGCTTCTTCTTCTCTGTATTTTTTTTCTACTTTGTTCTTCTTTTTTTATGTTTTATTCTTTTGTTTCTCACGGTGCTGTTGTCGATGGGAAGGACGGTGGCAACTGGCGGTGACGATGATGGTGGAGCGATGGTGGCTCTTCTCTACTGTGACAAGTAGTGTTTTGCTGCTATTTTTCTCGTCTGTGCAAAGGTGTGGGTTTATTCCTTTTCTTCACAGGTGTTGCAATAGGGGAGGAAGATGGTGAGAGGATGACGATGCGTTGCTGGCGGTTGCTAACCAATGGAGTTGTTGTGGGGGGCAACGGGGAGGAGTCGAGGCAGCTGCTACAATTCTTCTTTTCCCCTGTGTGTTGCCTCTATCAACAATGTCCTCATCTCTTTATTCTTTCTCAAATCTCTCCTTCCTTCTCTGTTTTCAAATGTTTAGCCCTCTTTTCTCTTTTCAAAACCTTCCTCTCCTCCTCAGAATTTTCTCCCTTCTTTATATTTATAGTCAAGCGGAGAGAGAGTCCCCCTTGCCTTGTTCCATCAAGGCACATGAGGGAAACAGAGCCGGTTGTTTGCAGGGCATGGTTGGGGTATGGGTTGTATTAATGGTGGCAAGGTAAGGGGGATGGCTTGTCTCCGGGTTTTGTGGACAAGTGGGAGGAGAAAGAGAAGGAGAATATTGGGAAAAAAAAGATTTAAAATCTTCTTCTTCCCTGCCTCTGCATGCGCAGGGAAGAAAAAGAACAATGCCGTTTAAAATGACACTGTTTTGATGTTATTCATTTCTTTACAAAACACTTACATCACAAATTCAAAATAAATTTCATCAATTTACAAACAAATATAATTTTATAAAATCTCAAACAAACCCTAATATGTACAAATCATACATTCATAGAACATATTTCTATGAGAAAAAAGCTACAAAACAAGTAAACACTTAAACAAAATACATATACTACAAAAATATGAAATAAAAATTAACATTTTACAACTAAGTTTTTTTTTTTTAAAAAGGTAGTTTTGCTTACTTGAAACAGGAAATCCGCAATAAAATCTGAATAAGAACAAGGATGCTGATAAACTAAGTGTTGGGGTGGCCGAATTTGTAGTGAGAGGTTGATTTGTGAAAACATTAGGGGGGGTGCTGTTTGTTGTAGAGAAAAATGAAGAAGAAGAAATGAAAGAGGGGGAGAGAATGGTAGCTTATCAAGTCATAAATTAAATTTTACAGATAGATTTATTAACAGAATTAACTTATTAGTAATTATAGATGTAAAAGTGCCCACGTTATCATACCTTTTAGCTTTTTTTTCAATTCTTTCTTTTCTCACAGTAATTCCTTAGGTATATACCGAGGGAATATTTCCATCAATGTTTACCGATTGATATACCAAGGGAATAGTCAGTCAATAAAGTTCATCAGAATAATTTTGACAAAAAAATTATGTCAGTGTTTTAATTTGCATTTGCTAATTTTTTGGTAGTGAAAAATATTTTAAATTCTAAACAGTAACTTCTAGGTGGGGAATCAACCATGGACTTAGTAGTAGACCTTCAAAACCCTGCCAAGGACACATAAAAGAATTTTGTTTCTCATTAAAAGTGGATTTATGGTTGGTTATACATCATCTACTATTTCAATTGTAATTGTTTTTGTATCCTATTGTTTTCCTTCAATCCATCTAAAATAAGGGTAACACAATGCCAATGATGAGTAAAGTTAAGAATAATTGGGAGGCTTAACCTATTGGTTAGCCAACCTTTATATATATATATGTGTAGGGCAATATACAATAGTAATGGTGAGGTTACAACACAAGAGTATGACTACAATATTTCCTATATAGTATGCCTACAATATTTCCTATATAGATACATTAATATGCACCCTCAAGATGGAGGTGGATGATCAACCTGAAGCTTGAACCGAAAAGCAGTAAATGGAGTAGTAGGGAGAGCCTTAGTAAAAACATCTGCAAGTTGATCGTAAGAGGGGATAAAACGAAAATAAATCTCTTTCTTCGTAACCCTGTCTTGTACAAAGTGATAGTCAACCTCAACATGTTTAGTGTGAGCATGGAAGATAGGATTTGCAGATAAGTAAGTAGCGCCTAGATTATCACACCAAATAGTAAGAGTAGAGGTAGAAAGAATCTACAGATCTCTCAATAGATGCTAAAGCCAGATAACCTCAGCAGTGCCATCAGCTAAGGCTTTATATTCAGCCTTGATGTAGGAGCGAGCAATTGTGCGTTGCTTGCTAGATTTCCATGAAACCGGTGTCCAACCAAAGAAGGCAAGATAACCACCCGTAGACTTATAATCATTAGTACTACTTGCCCAATCCGTATCTATAAAGCCATGGAGAACAAATGAGGAACTATAAGTGATATATAAGCCATAGGTGAGCGTACCTCGTAGACAACACAGAATGCGTTTAACGACACCCCAATCCGTATCTATAATGCCTCTAGCTTACTCAAGTAAATATTGAAAAATAACTCTAGGAAAGTTTCTTCCAACCGACTTAACATCTTTGTTCAAAACCCAACAACGACTCATATATATATATATATAAATATAATCTTGGTCATCTTCCACAGATTTGTATGTTGGGGAATATTGTGAAGAGATTGAATTTCGTAGGCATCAGCAAGGCAACAGCAAATTTTAGCCAAGCCAAGAAAATTGGATTGGGACGAATGGGAACCATGTATATGGCTACCCTTCCTGATGGTAGGTTCCTTGCAGTGAAGAGGATAGTAGACTCTCAGCAGTTTGAGGAACAGATAGTTTCTGAATTGAAAACATTGGGAACATTAAAGCATAAGAACTTACTGTCCCTGTTCGGATTCTGCGTAGAATCAAATATAAGGCTTCTGGTGTACAAGTATATGTCTAATGGAAACCTTTTTGATTGGATACATTCAGTGAAACACCGGAGGAAGACTCTGCAATGGCCTTTGAGGTTGAAAGTTGCGGTTGGGGTAGCAAGAGGCCTGGCAAGGCTCCACCATGGCGGCAGAGGTCAAGTGGTGCATCTCAACATAAGCTCAAAGTGTATTTTGCTTGATAAGAATTTCGAACCTAAGTTATCGAATTTCGGAAAGGCGATGTTGGCAGTGCATGATGAGTTTTGTGAGATGGCGCTTGTTAAGGAAGATGTGCACGGATTTGGAGTTGTACTGCTTGAGCTGATTACTGGGATGGATTGTAGCAGAATGAATTTTTCCTCAAACAGTATTCTTAATGAATGGATTGGTAATCTCTTGAGCACTTCTTATTTTAAAGATGCCATGGATAGGTTTCTGATTGGGCAAGGATTTGACGATGAGATCTTTCAGCTGCTTAAAGTTGCATGTAACTGTCTTGATTGCATTCCAGATCAAAGGCCGACAATGCTTCAAGTGTACGAGGACATAAAGGCAATAACCAAGAGATGTGAAGTGGTTGATGATTCAGAGATCCAAATGCAGCCTGAAATTTGCCCTGCTACTTCTCAAGACTAATCTGTTGCCAGCAAAAACAGGACCGAAGTTATCAGATCTATATTTTCCTGTTTCTATCATGTTCATAAACCAACATGTAAGAAGCAATATTGTATAGAATATAATTGTGTCCGGGAATAAGTTGCCAGCATTTTACTTTGTAATTCAAACAGAAGATCAATCTGATCAAAATACGCCGATGAGTGAAAATGGTTTGGATAATACTTCCTGATCTTGTGTTGCATGTCAAGAGCAATGGATTCAATTCTTCCAGCTTAGAATATTCAATTCTCCCATTGCATATCTTCTGGGCAATGCCATCTTGTGCCATTAGCAGCACTAGCTGTAAAACTAACAATATCCCTGTGTGTAGGAAAACAGTACAGATTTATGGCCTCATTGCTAAGATTGCAATAACGTGGTCTGTTGACAATTCATAGATTCTCCTCAAGAAGAATCTGTTGCGTGAACAAACAGGATAAACATCTTTGATTAATACAAGATATACAGGAAGCTGGGTATGCGTTAACAACAACTCCTAGTTACAGCTCAATCAATGCCTGAGCAGAAAAAAGATTGCCCTTAAACTTCTCCTAGTTACAACTCAATCAAATTCCCTCTCTTAATTTATATAACTCTGTTACAGATGTGAAACCAGACATCCTTTTGCGAAAGGATTCTGCCTTTGGGTGGGTGAAAAGGCTTTGCTCACCTCAGATGATTCAGATAAGAGAGGAACACCGAGACTCTCCTCACGAAGAATCTGTTGTGTAAACGAACAGGACAAACATCTTTGATTTGATGTTGCAGGTTGCAGTAAGAAAATATTTTGGTGGTTAAACATGAAGGAAGGGGTACTGACTCCTACAACCATTTGATATGACAGGCCCATCTTTATTAGCTGGAAGTCTCGATTTATTTTACAGGCCCATGCTCTCAAAATTTTGAGGCCATCCTTTCAAATCGATAATATTCAGCTCACATATTTTTTTTATTCACATATCTTAACATAAATACTAGTTTTATAGCCTGAATAATTTTTTTATTTTTTTAAAAAATATCTTATGATTATTAAAATAAGTTAACAAAAAAAAATATCAAAATAGTATGCTCATATTATTTGTGATTCAAAGCTAAAAAAACCCTTAAATATGATAAATCATGTTCAAAACCTATGCATAAAATTTAAGAATAAAAAAACAATTTGAATCTAATTTTCAATGAAAATGTATTATTAGTATTATTAATAGACTTCTGGATCCAAATAAACCTTTGGATCATTCTTTCCCTAAAATAATGAGATTTTAAGTTTTATGCTATCAAAATTACGATTTTAACTGTCGAGATCATCAAAAAATTTTCCTTGTCTTAAATCTCTATATGGCCGAAATCTACAATCAAACTCTCTTCTTGGTCATGTCTCATATAAAAGATTTTGGTGTGTACGAGACTTTCTTCCATCATCTTCCTCATCATCATTGGAGTTTTTAAGCTACATTTTTATCTAGAGAAAAAAGTGTTCATCTGGTAGATGTTTTAATCTCCTTTCCCTTACGACTAGAAATATCATGTTTACTAATTATTTCATTATTCAATTTATCCATCTTTCTCATCAAAGTTTCTATCATTACCTCCAACTTATCTTTGTCTTTTTTAAAAGATCTTTCTTATAAATCTATAGGATTGGTATATAAACCTAATATAAAATAAATAAATTATAAAGCATAATTATCAAAAATAAGAGTTTTGTTAATAAAATTAACTATTTCATGATTTAGAGTAATCATTTAGGGATCTAATTCCTAAGAACTTCTTTATTATAAGGACTAAATTATAGATTTTATAAGAAACAACAATAAAAGAAAATCAAATAAAGATCAATTTGTAAATGAAAATAAAATATAGAAGCTAAAATAATTTTTTAAGAAATTACAAGAGCTAAAAGGAAACCTTATCAAGTCTCCCCTCACATTACTAAACGTTTGCAATAATGAATATTCTTATTACATCACTTATCAATAACATGGGTTTTTTTTTTTTTTTTTTTTTTTTTTTTTTTTTTAATGACTTCGCACTACAGTCAACGAAGAGGTTATTGGTCTTTGGTCCTGTATGGCTAATAATTCGTCTGGCCCATGTATAATTTGTCCAATTGTCCCTTGCATTACCTCAGTGGATTCTTCCATGCAATGTTATGATCGAATACTTTTTTTAAAAAAAAATATTAATAAATAATTTTTTTATAATTTATTTTTGATATCAACATATAAAAATAATTAAAAATAATATTATAAAAGTTTTTTAAGCAAAAACATCAAAGGCCAACAGTGTTTACGAGATACAATCACCCAATATTCATCGAGTAGTATAGCACAAAGCAGCCCTTGTATTTCAAGGAGTAAGATTCACAATTAATTTTATATTATTCGGAGCGAGATATTCTGAATCTTTTACTCTCTGGTCCTTTTCAATTTTAAAAATATTTCTTAATTAGAAAGCGTCGAGACCTTTCTTAATTAACTATCAAAAATAAAGATCATGGCAGTTCAGAATAATAGAATGTATTAGATTATGATTTAGTCAATCTTTATATATATATATATATATGGGGTAGAGCATGATGATAACTATAGAAATTATAAAATTGAAATAATTTTACATTAATTTTTTATTCAGATATATACATGCTATACATTCTATAATATGTCCCCTCAAGCTGAGAGTAGAGAATCGATCCGAAACTTGAATCGAAAAGCAGTAAAGGATGCAACATGAAGTGATTTAGTGAAGACATCTGCAAATTGATTCCAAGAAGGGACAAAACGAATCTAAATCTCTTTCTTGGCAACGCGGTCGCGGACAAAGTGATAATCCACTTCAACATGCTTAGTACATGGATGGAAGATAGGATTTGCGGAGAGATAGGTCGCGCCAAGGTTATCACACCAAATAGTAGGAGCAGAAACTGAGAGAACCTGCAGATCTGTTAACAAGTATTGAAGCCAAATGACTTCAGTAGTACCATCTGCAAGGGCTTTATACTCAGCCTCAGTAAAGGAGCGAGCAATTGTGCGTTGCTTGCCGAATTTTCAAGAAATCAGCGTCTGACAAAAAAGACAAGATAGCCACCCGTAAACTTGCGATCATCAATACTACCAGCTCAATCTGCATCTGTAAATCCATGTAGAGCAAAAGAGGAGCGTTGAGTAATATGAAAACTATAAAATGTTGTACCTTTAAGATAGTGTAGAATACGCTTAACAGCAACCCAATGAGAATCTGTTGGAGCATGCATAAACTGACCCAAGATATTGTGCAAATACACTTGCTAGTACTAATCCATTTATTATAAGTTTTAGAATTTTATTTGAAGAATATCATATTATTTTTACAATCATAAAAAATAAATTAAAACTTTAT
The DNA here is from genome assembly GCF_005239225.2 of Populus alba. NCBI lineage: Eukaryota > Viridiplantae > Streptophyta > Magnoliopsida > Malpighiales > Salicaceae > Populus > Populus alba. The sequence continues at coordinate 117,655 of NC_133300.1, read as the reverse complement.
GATAGAAATAAGCATAAAACACCTTTTTCCCCCAAAAAATATGATTAGAGGTCCTCATAAGAGTATATTAAAGTTGAGAAGAAACGAGTTTAATACCAAGTGATGTAAAATTAATTTAAGTAGTACCATAACAGACATATTATTGCATAAACCTATTTATAAAATTTAAGAATAATTTTTTGTGAATCTATTAGTATTATTAATAAAAAAAAAAAATATACTAACAATGCATTTTTTGACTTGAATAAAAAAGACTAACAAATCAATGCACCTTTAATTTCTTTGTGGACTCAACGTGCTCAATAAAGAAATGAAAAATAAAGGTTATGAATAATTTACTTGATTTTTAAGAATTTAATTCCTAAATCAGTGATAAGGATTAAATTTAATGACTATGCACACGATCTTTTATCTCAAGAGCATCTTTGTTCATCGAATATTCAGCTAAAATTAATACACAAAACTCCCATTTAATGTTTGCTAAGCAGTCGTCCATAAATAAAAAATAAAAATTGAGTGCAAAATCATTGTAGTGTAATAATTTATCATAAATGAGGTTTTCTCACCCTAACATGTTTTCTCTAAATTTAAATCATTGAATTTATTATGAATACTTATTTTAATTATCATCATCAAATTAAATAAAAATAAATCTTTAGAACATAAATGTGAAAACCGACAGGATTTGTACTTTAAATTATATGGAAGCTATCATTAAAAGGAGTTGATATTAAAGTTGAGGAAGTTCTCGTTCTTCATTTTTTATTTTCTAGTTTAAACTTTAAAATCACAATCGAAAAATTTTATTAAATATACTAAGTATTAATAAAATTGCTCGAATTAAAAATTTAATCTTAATTAACATTTAAATTTAAGTTGACTCATGTGTAAATACTTCTATTGAAAAAAGAAAAAGAAAAATAACTGTACATTAATTGACAAAAACTTATAAAACAAGACTTAACCTTTTTCGTGAAAATAGTAGTCCATTCTCTCTTTAATTACGTGTCCCATAAACTTGGAATTTGATGTAGGAAGACTTGGCTTTAGGCCAGAGAACAAGCTGGCTGGCTAGGTCCAATCCAGCCCATGTTGATTAAACTTGACCAGATCTAAAAAAAAAAAAAGAGTGGTCTGGATTTGGGCTTTAGGTCCAACCAGTTCAAATTATATTTATTAAGGGCTTAATAAATATAATAAGTCTACATTAATTGACAAAAACTTATAAATCAGGACTTAACCTTTTTCGTGGAAATAACAATCCATTTTCTCTTTAATTATGTGTCCCATAAACTTGGAATTTGATGCAGGAAGACTTAGCTTTAGGCTAGAGAACAGGCTGGCCGGTTGGGTCCAATCCAACCCATGTTGATTGGACTCGACCAGATGTAAAAAAAAAAAAAAAAAAAGAGTGGTCTGGTTCTGGGGTTTAGGTCCAGCCAGTTCAAATTATATTTATTAAAGGCTTAATAAATATAATAAGTCTACATTAATTGACAAAAACTTATAAATCAGGACTTAGCCTTTTTCGTGGAAATAATAGTCCATTCTCTCTTTAATTACATGTCCCATAAACTTGGAATTTGATGCAGGAAGACTTGGCTTTAGGCCCAAGAACAAGCTGGTCGGCTGGGTCCAATGCAGCCCATGTTGATTGAACTCGACCTGATCTAAAAAAAAAAAGAGTGGTTTGGATCTGGACTTTAGGTCCTGCCGGTTCAAATTATATTTATTAAGGGCTTAATAAATATAATAAGTCTATATTAATTGACAAAAACTTATAAATCAAGACTTAACCTTTTTTGTGGAAATAGTAGTCCATTCTCTCTTTAATTACGTGTCCCATAAACTTGGAATTTGGTGCAGGAAGACTTGGCTTTAGGCCAGAGAACAAGCTGGCCGGCTGGGTCCAATCTAGCCCATGTTGATTGGACTCGACCTAATTTATATATATATAAAAAAATAGAGTGGTCTGGATCTGGGCTTTAGGTCCAGCCGGTTCAAATTATATTTATTAAGGTCTTAATAAATATAATATGTCTATATTAATTGATAAAAACTTATAAATCAGGACTTAACCTTTTTCGAGGAAATAGTAGTCCATTCTCTCTTTAATTATGTATCCCATAAACTTGGAATTTGATAGAGGAAGACTTGGCTTCTTGAATTGAAGAAATAGACTACCAAGTCAATGCATCTTTTCTTTGTGGCTTATTTATTAATTTCCATACCAATCACTCTAAGATAAATCTTAAATTAAATACAGGGAACAAATAAGATGTTTCTATAACTACAGGGACTAAAATGAGTTTCTGCCACCTTCGACCTCTACGCTCAAGAATAAATGCTCTCTTTGGAGATTTCAGAAACAAAAAGAGATTTCAATTCAAATTTCCTTTTAAGTAGGTTTTTATGGTTCTTATTTCTCATTTTTGGTCATTCCAACCATTCCATTGTAGTCTGAAATCCGAATGGCTAATTTATTTTTTATCTACTCTTTTATGTTCTCCTTGTTAGCTACTTTCACCGTAACTAGTGCTACTGAGACTGATTCTATGATAGACCCTCATGGATACTTAAAGTAACACCACATGGGATTTCAGCAACAATACATGGTTACTAATCATTTCATTACTTAATTTATCAATTTTTCTCATCAAAATCTTCATCGTTATCTCTAATCTATCTTATCTTTTTACAAGATCCTTCATATAAATTTATAAGACTAGTATATAACATAATATATATAAAAATATTATAAAGCACAATTGTCAAAACAAAAAAAACTAGAAAAAAAAACAAGAAAAAGAAGAAGACCGGGATGGTGAAGGGTTAAATTAAAAAAAAAAAAAACACTATCAAAATGAATAGTGGTGTGGCTAAATAAGTGTTTTGTTAATAAAATGAACTATTTCATGATTTCGGGTAATCATTTAGGGATCTAATTCTAAGAACCTCTTTATTATAAGGACTAAACTATAGATTTAAATAAGAAACAACAATAAAAGAAAATCAAATAAAGACCAATTTGTAAATGAAAATAAAAATATAGAAGCTAAAATATTTTTTAAAGAAATTACAAGAAATAAAATGAAACTTTATTTTTTAAGAAATTTGACAAGAACTAAAATTAATTTTATAACACTTTTATTTGACAATGTTTGGTAATGTCATTGAAATTATATTTTTTAAAAAAATAATTTACTTTTTTTAGATTATTTTAATGTAGTAATGTCAAAAAATAAATTTTTTAAAAATAAAAAAAATATTATTTTAATTTATTTTTTAAAAAATATATTTTAAACTGTAAATGTTACCGTACTTCAAAAGATCATATAATAAATAAATGATATCTGACGCGGTTTTCGAGTCACTTGTTCCACCTGATCCTTCTTGAAACACTACTAAGTTAACTTAGACTGGACTTGTCCATTGGGATGACAGACTTTGGAACTGTGGACGCGGTCCGTAGTTAATAGTGAGATATAACCTTGTTATTTGCTGCTGTTTTTCTATCTTCAAAAAACTTGCTCTTCTTTCGATTCATATCCTAGAAGAAAACATTTTGTAATTATTAAAATAAGTTAATAAATTTGTGGACTAACAAATCAATGCATCTTTTATTCGTGGACTCAACGTGCTCAATAAAGAAATGAAAAATAAAGGATATGAATATTTTACTTGCTTTTTAAGAATTTAATTCCTAAATCATTTGATAAGAAATTAAATTTAAATTTAAATCATTGATATGAAAGTTGAGGAAGTTGTTTTTCTTTTCTTTTCTTTTTAATTTTAGTTTAAACTTTGAAATCACAATGGAAAAGAATTATTAAATACACTAAGTACTATTAAAATTGCTCGGATTAAATATTTAAACTCAATTAACATTTAAGTTGACTGACGTGCAAATAATTCCATTGAAAAAAAAAGAAGAAAAATAAGTCTATATTAATTGACAAAAAACTATAAATCAGGACTTAATCGTTTTCGTGCAAATTGGAGTCCTATAGGGCCATTTTCCATTCTCTCTTTAATTACGTGTCCCATAAACTTGATGCAGGAAGACTTGGCTTCTTGAATGGAAGAAATAGACTACCAAGTCAATGCATATTTTTTCTTTGTAGCTTATTTATTTCCATACCAATCACTTTTAGATAAATCTTGAATTAAATACAGGGAACAAATAAGATGTTTCTACGACAAATTTTCTGGTGAAATCCCATCGATAAAAATGAATCTTCAAAACATAAATGTGAAAATCGATGAGATTTTTATTTTAAATTATATGAAAGCAATCATTAAAAAAAATTGATATAAAAGTTGAGGAAGTTTTCCTTCTTTGTTTTTTTTCTATTTTAATTTAAACTTCGAAATCACAATAAAAAAGAATTATTAAATATACTAAATATTATTAAAATTCCTTGGATTTAAAATTTAATCTCAATTAACATTTAAGTTGACTGACGTGCAAATACTTCTATTGGAAAAAAAATAAAAACAAGAAAAAAAAGAAGAAAAATAAGTCTAGACAAAGAAGTTATAAATTAGGACTTAAACTTTTTTGACTAATTTGTTTTCCCACACTTTCGGGGAACTTGTAGTCCTATAAGGCCATCCATTCTCTCTTGATGTACTGTCCCATCATGAACTTGGAATTTGATGCAGGAGATCACTTGGCTTCTTGACTTGAAGAAATAGACTAACAAATCAATGCATCTCCTCAACGTGTTCAATTAATGATCTCTTTTTATCTAGCAAAATGCTGTAGAAAATTAAGAGCTTCAAGACTTTGTTAGCTTAAACTTTGAATGATCTCTTGTTCTCTTTTTATCTAACAAAATGCTGTAGAAAATTAAGAGCTTCTAGATCACTTTGTGAGCTTAAACCTTGAAGGATCTCTTGTTATTTGCTGCTGTTTTGCTATCTACGTACAAAATGGCTGTGGGTGGTGCAAAAATTGCTCTTCTTTTGATTCATATCCTCAGTGTTGCCGGCAATGGATACAGTTCTTCACAAGACAACGACCACGGGGGTGATGATCATGAACATCGGAAAAAGTTGATATCTTCACTCAAAAGTGGGTTTGTAATAGGTTATGTCTTCTCTTCGGTTTCCGTTTTAACCATTTTCTTGCCCTATTGTGTGCCTTGGGCTCGTCTCATCAAGAGGAAAGGGAATGAGGTGACGATGAAGACACCAATGATGACATCTTTGATGGAAAGGCAAGAGAAGAAGAGAAAGGAAGCCAACGTGCAGGTATCCCCATAAGATTTTCATTTCATCATCATATTTTTAGTTTCTTGCTAGCTTTTTTATTATTATTATTATGAAGACGATATATGTAGCTGCTTTTATTAAGGATAAATCATATTCTTCAGTTGCCAAGACCATGGATCGTTGCAAAACTTAATTGAATAGATCACAGACCAAAACATTAACTCATTACACAGAAATAGCCCAAAAAAGAGAGAGAAACCTCTAGTTCACGTCCTTAATTAAAGTACCACACAAGTGACACAAACAAAACAACACAATATAATATAAATAGCAATCACAAGCAACATAAAATTTTATTTTATTGAATAAAATTACCATACAACAACTTTCATTTAAATTTTTATTACTTAATATTTTTTTCTAATCAAAACATTTTCAGCTATATCCTATTCAAATTTTTCTGTGTAGTTAAAATTTGTAACAAAAAAGTTTCATTAATATTAATAAACTAACCGAATTAACATAATAATAATAATAATATTTAAGTTAATATTAACCTTAAACCTTCCAAACTATGCATAAATCATAGGCTTCCATTAAACATATTTGGAAACTTCACTTTATTGAAACAATGAAATTTATGTTAGTGTTTTTCTTTTCTCACTATAATTCCTTGATGTATATTGAGAAAAAAATTTCCATCGGTGTTTACTGATTGATTCATAGAGAGAATACTTTGTCGGTAAAGTTCATTACAATCTATTGATAAAAAATTTATGTTAGTGTTTTTGTTTGTATTTGATAATTTTTTGGTATTGCGAGGAAAATATTTTTGATTCTAAATAGTAACTTCTAGGTGGAAATCAACCCTGGACTTAGTGGTAGGCCTTCAAAACCCTGCCAAGGACACATAAAAGAATTTTGTTTCACTCGTTCAAAAGTGGATTTGTGGTTGGTTATGCATTATCTGCTGTTTCAATCATAATTGTTTTTGTATCCTATTGTTTGCCTTCGATCCATCTAAAATAAGGGTAGTTATCGGAATGTTATGTCGGTGATATGATAGTCTAAGTGCTTCTTAGACACTCGTCTAATTTGGACAAGGATGAGCAGATTTTTTAGAGGAAAGTTCTCGAGACATTTTCATGAGGTTTCTAGATCTAGGGAGAAGGGCAGTGATGATAGAAAAATCTGGATTGTAGCTTTTAACATTACCAGCTGTGGAGCTCAGTTATGGAGGCAGCAAAGTGGTCAACTCTCTCATTCTGTGCATGTAAACTGTTGAGATCATTTTGCACTTTGTTATGGCTCCTGGACAAATGACAATCTTATGAATAATTATAATTAGCAATTTTTTTGTGTAAAATAGCGTTGTTCATCTTTCACTAATTCTCTTCGGTGATTTCATCAACAGAATTCGAAGTTGGAGAAGAAGGTTACAAGAACAAGTTTCGCGGCACTCAATATTGCCACTCGCAGTTTTGACCAAGACAATGTCATCGGAGTCGGAAGGATGGGGACAATGTACAGGGCAGCGCACCCTTATGATTGTTTCACTGCAGTTAAGAGATTACATGACTCTCAACCTTTAGGGAAACAGTTCAGGTCTGAGCTAACAATTCTAGCCAAGTTCAGACACATGAACATAATTCCACTACTGGGATTCTGCATAGAATCCAGGGAAAGGCTTTTGGTGTACAAATATATGCCAAATGGGAACCTTCATGATTGGTTACATCCTGTGAAATGCAACGCTGAAAAACTGGACTGGCATGTCAGGGTTAAAATCGCCATCGGAGTAGCCCGAGGCTTGGCATGGCTTCATGATTTTAACAACTTCCTACTAGTTCATCTTGACATATGCTCAAGGAGCATCTTGCTGGATAAATATTTTGAACCGAAGATATCAAATTTTGGAGGGGCAATGCACAGGAGATCAAATGACAAGGGCTTAATTGCAAGTAGTAAGATAGGTGAAGTGGAATTGATCAAGCAGGATGTCTATCAATTTGGTATTCTTCTTCTTGAGCTAATTGCAGTTCATGATCCTGACCATAACAGTAAATCATCTCACACTCTAAAGGAGAATTTGTTTGAACGAATCGCTCATCTATCGAGCAGTTCTTCTGGCTTCTATCATGCTGTTGATAAATCTCTTCTTGGTCAAGGATTTGATGGTGAAATACTTCATTTTCTGAAGATCGCATCTAGCTGTATTCATCCCATTCTAGATCAAAGGCCAACGATGCTTCAAGCATTCCAAATGTTAACGGTTCTTAGGAGAGTGTCAAGGAACCATCTCAACTCAATAATATAAACTGTTAGATAAATTTTTAAAATATGATTTATATTATTTCTCTAACAAGAAAAACTCATCGAAAATCTTAAGTCGTTGGCTCAACTAACTAGTCGATGCTAATTAAGGTGATGATAGATAGCATTGAGCTGGAGTCAGCAGAAACAAAATGAAACAGCAGATGTGTGTATGCTATAGAATATCGTTGTTTCTGGTTTTGTAAGTGAAACAACACAGATATGGCCTCATTGCTAAAGCACTTTTAGGGAGTGTTCTTGGAAGGCACTTTTCCAAGTTTGTAATTTTTTTTCTTTTAATAAAAAAATTTAAATTAATATTTTTTAGTAATTTTTTATTGTTTTGATATATTAATATTAAATATAATATATAAAAAATTATTTTAATATATTTTAAACAAAAAAAAAAACCAAGTTTTTCCATTATCTCCGCCAAGCTCTAAGAAGAGTCTGTTGTGAGAAATGGCAAACAACCAATGAAAACAGAAAAAAAAAAAAAAAAAAGTTAATTTAAAAAATATCTTTAATTAAAACTATTCTAGGATAGATTTTTATTTACAAAATAAATAAAAATACAGCATATTTTAACTTGTCAATTATGCAGTTAGGAGGCAGTGCTTGTTTCTTGATGGCACGTACATTTCATTGTTGATGAAATTGTATATAATTGTTTTATGCAAAACCATCATTCCTAAACAGAATAAATGCATGTTCTTGAGAATTAAAAAAAAATAAAAATTAAAAAAGGAGGGGAATTCACTGAACACCTCCTCACAAGATAATATTAACGGGGAAAAAGTGTTTTTTTACTAGGCGTTTTTCTTTCTTTTTAATTTTATTTTCTAATATATGTTTTATTTTCTCAATTTTAATTATATCCTTCCACATTAACTCCATTATTTTTAATCTAGTTTTTATAAAGGTACCATAGACTCGTTACTTGGACTATGAGTTTGATAGATTGATTTTTTTTTTCTAATTGATTTTTTTTTATTTTATCTTTCAACAATAAGTTGATTAAAAATTAAGTTTCATGATTTGTTTTAATATGCTTTCTGTGATATTTATTCTCATCTTATGACTCGAGTCATGAATTTGATAAATTAACTTTAGTTGACTCAATTTGTTTTTTGTCCTTTCTTAATCAATTTTGTTTTTTAAAATCTCATCTTTTAATACTAGGTTGAATGAGAATTGAACTATATAATTTGCTTTTTATTGAGTTATCCTAGTTTCATGATCATGATCACAAGTTTGATAGGTTAACCCAGGTTAATTTAGATAATTTTTGAGATCCTTTTCGTAATTGATTTTTTCTTTCAAATTCATTCTTCAACATTATATTTATTGAAAATTGAATATTATAATTTATTTTTATTTGTTTTTTATTGGATTATTATGTATGTAAATTGTTAGCTTAACCTCGATTGACTTAAATCAATCCAATATGTTGTCTTTTCGATGTTTTTTTTATAAAATATCTCATCTTAAATATTTAATTAGAGTTAAACTATGTTTTTATTGGTAATTTGAGTTGTCTTTGGACATGAAAAAAAAAAATAAGTTACATCAAATTAATTTCCAGATAATTTAAATCTTTTGTATTGGAAATATATTATTAATGCCTAGACATTTCTTCTTACTTTTAAAAAATTAATCCGACTAGCGACGTGCAGATCAATGATTTAATGTATGCCCTTTACATTTATCTATCAGCATGTATATCAATAATGAAAATGAAAATGAAAATGAAGGACAAGATTATACAAAGAGCTTACGATTCTTCCAACTAAATTTGTTTAGTACAATCATTTATTTAAGGATATCAAATATGTTGTCGAGATTTGATTAGAACATTAAAAATTAGAACACTTATAAGAGGTAAATTCTCTGAATCTTAACTTGCTATATCAAATTGATACGAGGGTTAGCAAGTTATTTTTATCCATAGATATAAATAATAAAATAAATATTAGATATCTATTATTAAATATAAAGAAAAAGCATGGCTAGTAATCATATAGTTGGTAGCGAGAAGTGATAAGCAAGAAGTAAGTGATTTTATTTGTTGAGAGTGTGGTTATTTTTAAAAATATTTTTATTTAAAAATATATTAAAATAATATTTTTTTAATTTTTTTAAAAATTATTTTTAATATCATCATATTAAAATAATCTAAAAACACAAAAAAATATTAATTTAAAATAAATAAAAAAAAAAAATTTTTTCAAAAATCTTTTCTAAATAAACTTTCCAAAAAATCAAACTGGCCATACATACGTGACGACACAAAAAAGAAAATGGTTATACACGAAGGAAGGGGTACTGGACTCATACAACCATTTGATATGACAGGCCCATCCTTATTAGTTGTAAGTCTCGATTTATTTCAAAGGTTTAGTTCACATAATTTTTTTTATTTATATATATCTTGTTTATTTGAATAATTTTTTTATTTTTTTTAAAAAAATATCTTATTATTATTAAAATAAGTTTGGCAAAAAAATATCAAAATAATATGCTCACATTTTATTTGTGATTCAAAGCTAAAAAAACCCTTCAATATGATAAATCATGTTCAAAACCTATGTATAAAATTTAAGAATAAAAAAAACAATTTGAATCTAATTTTCAATGAAAAATGTATTATTAGTATATTAATTAATAGACTTTTGGATCCAAATAAACCTTTGGATTATTTCCTCTTTCTCTTACAGCTAGGAACATCATATTTTACTAATCATTTCATTACTTAATTTATCCATTTTTCTCATCAAAACCTTTATCATTATCTCCAACTTATCTTATCTTTTTACAAGATTCTTCTTATAAATCTATAAGACCAGTATGTAACCTAATATATATATATATATATATATATATATATATATATATATATGAAGCACAATAGAAAAAAAAAAAAGAATACTAGGATGGTGAAGGTTAAATTAAAAAAAACTAAACAAAAAAAAAAAACACTATAAAAATAAACAGTGTTTTGTGGATGTGGCTAAATAAGTGTTTTGTGGATAAAATGAGCTATTTTATGATTTGGAGTAATCGTTTAGGGATCTAATTCTAAGAACCTCTTTATTATAAGGACTAAACTATAGATTTAATAAAAAACAACAATAAAAAAAAATCAAATAAAAACCAATTTGTAAATGAAAATAAAATATAGAAGCTAAAATATTTTTTAAAGAAATTATAAGAAAATAAAATGAAACCTTATTTTTTAAGAATTTCACAAGAGCTAAAATCAATTTTATATCACTTTTATTTGATAATGTTTGGTAATGTCATTGAAATTATATATTTTTTAAAAATTATTTTTTTCAGATTATTTTAATATGATAATATCAAAAATAATTTTTTTAAATAAAAAAAATACTTTAAATCACAACCATTACCCCTACTTAGCATCTTATAATAAATAAATTATATCTGACGCGGTTTCTTGTTTCCAACTAATCTTTCTTGAAACACTACTAAGTTAACTTAGACCGGACTTGTCCACTGGGATGACAAAGACTTTGGAGCTGTGGACACGGCACGTAGTGAGATATCTGACGCGGTACGCATTGGTCTGTGTACCCGCAGGTGTGACATCTTTCAACATAGACTTTGCAGCGAAGAAGGTGACTGTTGTAGGGGACCCCATTACTTGTCCTGGCGAGTGTGTCAAAGATCAATTAATTAAGTGTGATTAGGTGCTTAATTTAGTGTAAATGCAGGCTTAGCATGAGTGGCTGGACCCGAAGCTTTGTCTCTTAGAAGTTAGTAAGGATCAGATGAGGAGTGGTCATCTGGTTCACTTCTCGACTAACAATCTGGGACCTAATTTGTTTCCTGTGTGGTCGGAAGAAGGGTGGAGTTTTTGATTCATATCCTAGAAGAAAAACATTTTGTAATTATCAAAACAAGTTAATAAATTTGTGGACTTTTCTAAAATTGCTCGGATTTAAAGATTTAAACTCAATTAACATTTAAGTTAACTGACGTGCAAATAATTCCATTGAAAAAAAGAAAAAAAACAAGAAAAATAAATCTACATTAATTGAAAACAACTTATAAATCAGGATTTAACCTTTTTCGTGCAAATTGGAGTCTATAGGGCCATATTCCATTCTCTCTTTAATTACGTGTCCCATAAACTTGGAATTTGATGCAGGAAGACTTGGCTTCTTGAATTGAAGAAATAGACTACCAAGTCAACGCATCTTTTCTTTGTGGCTTATTTATTTCCATACAATCACTTTTAGATAAATCTTGAATTAAATACAGGGAACAAATAAGATGTTTTCTATAACTACAGGACTAAAATGAGTTTCTGCCACCTTCGACCTATACGCTCCACATCCATGAATACTACCCAAAACTTGTTTTTAAGCTGTGGATTTTTGGTTTCAGAGTCCAAAATGTGGAATCAGGCTTGCATATTTTATCAATATAACTCCCGGAGCTTATTTGTTATTCACTTAAGTCCTGGAAGCTAAGTTTTCACAGCGGAGTTATCCCTGTTTTAAGAAGAAGAGATTAATCTAATATAAGAATTAATGGCAATCAAAACTTCCTACGTTCCAACAATTGAAATTAATTACAAAAACAACATCAAAATCATTAAAAAAATACAAAAAAAACATTAAATTGATTTTTTTAAAATCAAATATACTTTTAAAATATAGTTCCAAATACAAAAACAAAAGATTTAGCCTACTTATTAAGGAAATGGGTACTTTTAATTTTTAATTCAAATATAAAAACAAAAGATTTAATCTCAGCTAACATTTTTAAGTTTTGACTGACGTGCAAATACTTTTATTGAAAAAAAAAATAAAAGAGGAAATTGAAAGAAGTTGAAAATGAGGACATAAGCTTCTTGACTAGTTTGTTTTCCCCACACTTTCGTGGAAATTGCAGTAAAGGGCCATCCATTTAAATGCAGAAGAAGTAGCTCAAGAATAAATGCTGTCTTCGAGATTTCAGAAACAAAAAAGAGATTTCAATTCAATTTTATTTTTAAGTAGGCTTTTATGATTCTTATTTCTCATTTTTGTTCATTCCAACCATTCTATTGTAGTCATATCCCACTAGAAATTGGCCTTCTCGATCGGATCAAGATCTTTACTGTTACTAAACAATCGATTATCAGGACCAGTGCCAACTTTATACATACTAATATTCCAGCAGACAGCTTTGCGAACAACACAGGACTCTGTGGGAAAGCTTTGAAAAGCTGCTCAATTCATCAAAGAAGTTGATGATTACTCATTCAAAAAGTGGTTTTGTGATTGGTTATATAGTTTTTTTCAGTTGCAATTTTTTTTACATCCTACTATGTGTACCATGGTTGTATATGGGGGAGAGGGGAAAAAAAATCACAATATCAGAAATGATGATGTTTGATGGTGAAGAGGAAGCATAAGATAACAGATGATGATCAAAGCAGGCAGCTCCCCAAACAGCAGGTTTTTTTGGAGGAAGGAATTAAAGAGGTACTACTCTTTAAGATTGATTCTTTTTGTTTTTAGCTTTGTTAGTTTTATATTTTTATTCCTTATTTCAAGTCTTGAGCAACAGCAGTTCAGTTTTTACTTTCCAATTACAGGATGCTTATCTACACAAGACCCTGAATTCTTGAAGCCGGCTTAATTTTCAATGCTTAGCTACGCAGATCTAAAAGATGCAACCGATAATTTCAGTGAGAACAATGTCATCGGACAGGGAAAGATGGGATGCTGTACAAGGCATCATTGCCTAATGGTTATGTCCTTGCAGTGAAGAAGTTGCATGACTCTCAGTTCCTTGAAGAACAATTTATATCGAGTTGAAGATACTTGGTTCATTGAGACATATCAACGTACTTCCACTGTTGGGGTTTTACGTTGAGTCAAACCAAATTAAGGTTCTGGTTTACAAATATATATGCCAAATGGTAAACCTTTATGATTGGCTACATCCCATGGAAGAAGGTCAGGAAAAAGCTATGGAATGGGGTGTTGAGGGTTAAAAGTCGCCGTCGGATTAGCAAGAGGCTTGGCGTGGCTTCATCAGAACTGTCATACCGTCAAAATAATCCATCTTGACATTAGCTCAAAATGCATTATTACTTGATCAGAACTTCCTGCCCAAGTTATCAAATTTTGGAGAGGCAATGCTCGTGAGGCAAATATGATAGCTTTTGAGAATAAAATCTCCAGAAATTTTACTGTGGTTCAAATTATTATTATTTGAGAATAAATTACTCTATATAGCATGTTAGCAATAATATTTAATCACTAAAATATAAACAACAGATAGCTGCGAGTTTTTAACGTTAAATCATATGGAAGCATCCATTCTCGCTAGTAGAGACCTGCGATGTGTTCCATGAACTTGGATTACAGGAGACTTGCTTTTTGACTTGAAGAAATAGACTTATTTATTTCCAAACTTGTCGTTTCTTGGACACTTCAAAGCAGACTCGCAAACATGCAGCAAACGACTTTTCATAAGATCATTTGGGTCAAGAGCATCTTTTTTTCATGGAATATTCACCTAAAATTAATATATAAAAACTCTCATTATAATGTTTGCTAAGCAGTGGTCAAATTATATAATTCCATGCCCATTACTACTGTAAGACTCCTAAAATTAAATACAGGGAACAAAGGAAAAGTTTTTATAAACTAGAGGGACTAAAATGAATTTCTGCCACCCTTATCCTCTATGCTCCAGATCCATGAATAGTACCCAAAAACAGGTTTGAAAGTTTGTGGGGTTTTGGTTTCAAAGTACCAAAATTCTTTCCACAACACATCCTCACCCTCACTGTCTTCTTATGCCATGCACACAGAGCACACCATGTTTAATTTCCCATATTGTTTTCTCAACAAAACCAAAATCACACAACTAAAACCCATTAAACTAAATACTCCAGGCCACAGTAAACAAACCCCAAATAAAAAGATTTGTTTCTTAAAGACCCGCCTTGAGTTCTTCAGCCCTACACCAGGAAAACTTGGAAATTTATATGGAAGGGTAGATTTGTTCTTTTGTTTAAATTTTAAAATTGTATTGATTCGGGAAGTAAATTGCAGATTTTACTAACAATTTGTTATAAATAAAAAGAAAAAAGAAAAGAAAAAGAAAAGAAAATAAATCGACATCATCCGACAAAGAAGTTATAAATGAGGACTTGGCTACTTGACTAATTGTTTTCCCAAGCTTCGAGGAAATTGTAGTATAGGGCCAATCCATTTCAGGGCAGAAGATGTAGCTCAAGAATAAATGCTCTCTTTGCTATATATACTGTCCTGTATTCTACTCTCTGAACTTTGAACTTTGAAACGATCTCTTGTTATTTGCTGCTGTTTCGCCATCCACAAATGGCTCTTGATGCAAAACTTGCTCTTCTTTTGATTCATAATCCTTAGTGTTGCCGGCAATGGATACAGTTCTTTACAAAGAGAACTACTACGGGAGTGAAGATGAACACAGAAAAAGTTGGATCCTTCTTTCATAAGTGGGTTTTGCAACAGGTTATGCATTTTCTGCAGTTTCTATTTTTGCTATTTTCATGTCCTGTTGTGTGTGCCTTGTGGAGCTCGTCTTAACAAGAGGAAGAGGAACAAGATAATGATGAAGACACCAATGACGACATCTTTGATGGAAAGGCGAGAGAAGAAGATAAAAGAAGCCAACGAGCAGGTATCCCCATAAGACTTTCATTCCATCATTTTTCTTTTTTATCTTTTTTGACGAAGAAGACGATAGAGTTGCTTTTATTAAGGATATTATCCATATTCTTCAGTTGCCAAGACCATGCAAGAAGATGGATCATTCAAACTGAATTAAATAGACCACAAACCAAAACATTATTTCATTACAGAAACAAGCAGAAAAGGAGAGACCTCGAGTTCAGCCCTTAAAGTAGGCACCTAAGCCTCAAATTAAAAAACCAAGCTATGGATGTTTCAACTCCTTGCTTTGACATATTGACCAGCAACGAGAGACTGTTTCTCTAGCTGAATGAATAATAAATGAAGATGGCTGCACTAAATAAGAAGTCAGCATGCTAATAGAAACTCATAAGTAGAGCTTACACTAGCTAGATCTCCACAGCAATGAGAAGTTTATTACAAGAATGCAGTAAATAAAGCAACTGGCAGTGATCCCAACTCTGGATCTCCTGCGGGAAGCAACGAAAAGAGTTGCTTCCTCATGTGAAGAATCTGTTCCTTTTAATATTGCATCAATTAATTTAGTCTTTCCAGTCCAGAACTTAGAATGCCTTTTTCATTTGGTGCAGCCATTAAGGGTTTTTAATATATATAAATATAATCTTGTTTCATTTCATCATCTTCCACAGATTTGTATGTTGGGGAATATTGTTAAGAGATTGAGTTTCGTAGGCAAATCAAGGCAACAGAAAATTTTAGCCAAGCCAAAAAATTGGATTGGGACGAATGGGAACCATGTATATGGCTACTCCTTACTAAATGGTAGGTTCCTTGCAGTGAAGAGGATAGTTGACTCTCAACAGTTTGAGGAACAGATAGTTTCTGAATTGAAAACACTGGTACATTAAAGCATAAGAACTTACTGCCCCTGTTCGGATTCTGCGTAGAATCAAATACCAAGGCTTCCTGGTGTACAAGTACATGTCTAATGGAAACCTTTTGATTGGATACAATTCAGTGAAACACCGGAGGAAGACTCTGCAATGGCTTTTGAGTTTGAAAGTTGCGGTTGGGGTAGCAAGAGGCCTGGCAAGGCTCCACCATGGCCGCAGAGGTCAAGTGGTGCATTTCAACATAAGCTTCAAGTGTAATTTTGCTTGATAAGAATTTCGAACCTAAGTTATCGAAATTTCGGAAAGGCGATGCTGATTACGAGTATGAGCAACACTCAGGAGTGCATGATGAGTTTTGTGAGATGGCGCTTTGTTAAGGAAGATGTGCACGGGATTTGGAGTTGTACTGCTTGAGCTAATTATGGATGGATTGTAGCAGAATGAATTTTTTCTCAAACAGTATTCTTAATGAATGGATTGGTAATACTCTTTGAGCACTTCTTATTTTAATGATGCAGAATGGATAGGTTTCTGATTGGGCAAGGATTTGACGATGAGAGATCTTTTCAGCTGCTTAAAGTTGCATGTAATGTCTTGATTGCATTCCAGATCGAAGGCCGTCAATGTTTCAAGTGTACAAGGACATAAAGGCAATAACCAAGAGATGTGAAGTGGTTTGATGATTCAGAGATCCAAATGCAGCCTGAAATTTGCCCTGCTACTATGTCAAGACTAATCTGTTGCCAGCAAAAACAGGGACCGAAGTTTAGCATGATCTATATTTCCTGTTTCTATCATGTTCATAAACCATCATGTAAAAGCAATAGAATATAATTGTGTCCGGGAATAAGTTGCCAGCATTTTACACTTGTAATTTCAAACAAGAAGATCATCTGAATCAAATACGCCGATGACTGAAAATGGTTTGGATAATACTTCCTGATCTGTGTTGCAATTTTATACTGATAAATTAGTGTTTTTACACCGATAAAATATTCTATCTGTGTTATGCTATTTTTTTGTGGTGGAAGTTGTGAAACCTCAGATTGAATTTAGGCTCTCCATGACAGTGACCTCGGCTGAAGGTGAACTATCCTGCAAAAAGGTTAACCGGAGATAGTATACAAGAAATGTTTATCGGAGAGAGAGGGTGGCGTAGATGCAGGGTTCGGTTGGACCGAAGCTGGAGAGGGTTCGGTTTGACTCGCCCTGGAGAGGGTTTCTGTGATTGAATTTTTCTCCCCCTCCTTTCTTTTCCTACCTTCTGTTGTGTTTGCCAAGAGAGGATTACGTTGGACATTGAGAAGAGAGGGTTTGGTTGGAAGATGAGGTTTTGGTCCTTCTTCCTTACTTGTTTAGGCATCAGTTTGGGCCTTAACAAGCACTCTTAGTTGGGGGCCTTCCTTACCTTGTTTAGGTATCAGTTGGGCCATTAACAAGCACTCTCAGTTGGGCGTTTTAGAATTGTTTTCTTGATGCACCCTCGTAGATATGTAAATTAATGGGCTCTATGATTTTGTTATCCCTTGGTTAATTACAACCTGAATTTACTTTAATATGCAAATATATTATGGTGATTATTCCCTCCATATTAATTTTTGATAACTATCTCATTTGGCTGTTGTTAAGCATTGTTGTTTTATATAACAGTTCTGAAATTTGGCCCAGCTAGTTCCATGATCAAGTCAAAAAACAACATAGGATAATAGTGCTACTTGCCAGAAATCATGTTTTCTCCTTCCTTGAAATAAATAACATTGCTCGAATTGGTGCAGTATCAAAAAGGTTAAGATAAATTAAATTATGTAAGAATTCTTTAACATGGCATTAAACTTAGCCAATGTAAAGATAGCCCATCCAATTAATAAAAAAGTTTGAGAATGCAAATAAGGAAAAATTGATAAAATTGATTGGAAAAAACCTTTCAAGCAGACTTATTCTCTAGCATCGATTTTAAAATTAAATATATAAAAATTATCTCATTATGATTTAGTTGATTTTGTTTGTTCAAAGATAACACAAATGATTGTTAAAAAAAAATATCATAAAAGATAAAATTGAAAGGAAAAAAATAAATAAAAAAGAAATAATAATAATATAAATAATAATAATGAGAGCTGAATTGGGGGCAAAAAAAAAAAAAAAAAAAGAAGAGAGAGAAGGAGGAGGAGGAGCTTATAAATTTTTCCCAAGTTATTTAGTATAGAAGGTGATATTGAGCCAGCTAACTCTAATATATATATTTTTTGAACGATAATGGGAATCCTCAGTTTTATTTATTAATCAATCGAGAATATATTTTTTTTCCTTTTTATCATTTTAAAGAATACACCCCCATAAAACTAATTAAATATGTTCAATCTATGTATGTATGTATATGTGGTAACGACCAAATATATATAATGTGGGCATAAATAATTCAAGTTGTGAACTTAAAATAAATTCAGCATAGTTTAATTTGGAGGTAATTCAACTATAATTATAATGAAAGTCTTTGTGTCATGGCATGTACTCAACATTCAACTCTCTTCTCACCTGAATGCGAAATTGCAAGTAAGGCACAAACAAATAGAATGTTATCCCAAAAAACAAAAAAACAAATAGAATGTTAAATAACTATTCCAAGCATACACTACATACAGCCGCATAATTTCCCTGTAGCATATGATGGCAAATATCTATGTAGGTCCATTAAAAAATCATTAATTCAAGTTCGCCACATGGGGATTTCTTCTTCAAATGTGTAGTAAAAATGAGATTCATGCATAAGGTATTTCATTTACCACACATATTGATAAGGCGCCATGCATTTTTATATGGAAGAACATGCACGAGCAATTTAATTCATCAGCAACCGATCTTGAAAGTTTTTTTGGTGAGCATTTATACTGTTTAAGTTTATTTAACTGTTCATTATAGACTTTTTCTGTATGAATCGACGTTCGATCCTTGAAACATGCGTGAGCCATTTCAATTTTTCACGATGTAATTAAGACAGAGTCCTCGAAAATTGCCTGACTTTGTGCCCGAAGCCTAACTGATTTCAACTCTTCATTGATTTTGGTTTAGCTATCAGTTTACCCACAGCTGGATGGATCATTGTTCCAAATCCATTGATCATTTCTACTATGCTATATCTATTTGCATTTGAAAAGGCAAATACACACACACTTTTTTATTTTTGTTTAATGGATTTACCATACTTTTTAGCATAGTTAGTGTCAAATAAATCATTTTAATCTAAATAGCTTAAGCTGTTATATGAGCTCTAGGATATAATTTATATTATTCTTTAACACACCCCTCAAGTGAAAACTCTTTGAAACTTAAAACTTTCTCAGCCCATATTACTTTATGCTTGATTTTTATCAAAATAATAGAGATGATGAGATTTGAACTCGTGACCATTTATCATCAAGGCTTCTGATACTATATCAAATAATTATCCTAACTTAATAGCTTAAACTGTTAGATGTTGTCTAAGATATATTTTATATTATTTTTTAACTGTTAGAAACCAATTCATCACGACTTAATTGTTCAAGAATAAAAGAAAAAAAAAAGAATTGGATCGGGCTAGATTAGTTGGCCTAAGAGTTTGCATGTTAGTATCCATTCAAGAGTGTTTTTTAGAAGAATCAAAATATTTCAAATAAAAAAACAACATTGATAAAAAAAATTGATTAAAATAAAATCCAATTTAGTTTTATAACTATGCTTTTTAGTATTTCAAGTCTTATCACTCTACAAATCACATAAAACTAATGAAGTAAGCTAATATCTTTTAAAGTTTGAACGAGATTAATTTGACAGTTATGGGAACAAATATAAGCGGTGTCAAGATAAGATGCAAACTTTGATTTCTCTTTTTTACCGTCTTCGATAATTGGAACACAAAGACAGAAACCCCATGCGGAAAACTTATTACATGGGCTGGCCTGCTCCGATCCATGGGGAGGTTACTTGTCACTCTGAGTTACTTGAAAACAGTTTCATGTCTGAATCAGCTATATTAATTTGACGAGAGAAATTGGCATAAACATGATAATCACGTTACTTATCTCTTGACCCCCTAGGTTAAGTCATTTCGGATTGATTTATTAAAGTTAGGCAATAATAGGGACCAAATTAAAAGTGGCTACGCACATGCTTTACAAGTGGTTAGTCTTCAAAAAAAGTTGATACATGAACATCGAGTAAGCTACGTCCAGCGCCTTTCACACATCAAGCATTGTTGTGAACGCATGTGTTTGTGTGTGTTTTGAAGACACGCACTAAAAACACACCAAAAGGCCATTCCTTGTCCGTCTATTGTTCAGGCTGAACAGACATGAATTTTGGTTTCCAAACTATGCATATGCATGAGAGATTTGAGAACTACATAATAGATCTCGAGTTCGAGTCAAAACATGTATTTTTTATAAGAACCTTGAATAATAAGGGTTTTATTTACTTATTTAGATTCATAAAATATACTTTTTAAAGGGGGAGTTTTCTCGAATAAAAAAAATATATATTGCACATCCAAAATTTAAATGTAGTATATATATATGATCTCATCTTCTAAGGGTACTGACGAACGATCATGGAAATTAATCTAAGATGCAGACGAGATATGATAGGATTACGGTGCCGTACTGTTTTTTTTAAATAATATTTAGTAAATTCTGATAGCTCAAAGGTCAGGAGAATATATATATATATATATATATATACTAATTAATATTCAGAACCTGTCCCGAGCATCTCGTGTAAATCCATGAAAACTATATATAAAGCCACCAGAGCCGTTCAAAGAAACATGCATGGGGATAAGGAGAAATTAAAATGGTTAGTATATTGGCTATTGATTGCTAGTTTAAAACAGAAACCAATGGATTTTCAATATTCAAAGGAAGTTTGAGAAAATTATTATCTAATTCCTTTATGTTTGGAATCTTTGTTGGTGTTTTTAAGTATATTTGGGACATAAGAAGAAAAGAAAAAACAAATGTTTTAATAAAACAATATTGGTTAACAAGAGCTAATGGACAATGCTATAAGATATCATGTAATGTGTTATCTTATAAAAAATATTGTAGTTATCTTGTATAATTATTTATATTTTGCCCTTACGGAGAGAAAGAGAGGAAGCCCGCCATATTAGGTTGAGTCTTTTATTTTACACAAAATATTATTTTGTTATTTAGGATTTCAAACAAAAAGAACTAAGATGTAATTGCCTTCAGAACCAAGGTTGTCAATTCCGTTTCGGTAGGTGTTTCGTTTTTTTTAATTGGAATGGAATGTTTCAGTTTCGGAGTGTTTCGGCGTGCTGTTTCAGGGTTATACTATTCATATATATATATATATATATATATATATAGACACAACAAACATAATTCAAATTCAAGATAAATTAATTATAAATTATGCAATACAAACACAATACCAAACAAATATAATTTTAAAATTTAAAATATTTATAAATAGTCAAGATTAAATAGATCTTTAACTTAAAGTAATTCAATTTAAATAAAATATCAAAATATTATGAAAGTAAAATATTTTAACAAAAAGATTTTAAATATAAAGTTAGGTCAATGTTATCAAGTAACTAATGAAATCTAAAGTATCCCTTGTTTTGCTCAAATTCCTACAAAGTATAAATATGAAAAAAAAAACAACATGAATATAAACCATATATATTAGTGATAAATCTAATTTTAAAAAATTAATATCATTGTTAATGAAAATAGTAATAATAATTTTCAATATTATTATTAATATCATTGCTATTGAAAATAGTAATGAAAAAGAGCTTTTTATAATCGGGTGGTTTAATTAATGAAATTGAGTAAAATTCAATTTGATTCAATGGCTTTTCAAGAGCGGAACGAAATACATGGAATGAAACCGGAACGTTTCGGGCGGAATTTAACCGAAAAATCCGGAATGGACCGAGATTTAAAATAAGATGAAATTTATTCTGTTTTGTTCCGTTTTTTGAATTGGTATGGAATATTTCGACCATTCCAGATGAAACGGAACGGAATTGACTACCTTGTACAAAACTCAAGAATAAAAAATAATTTAGACAAAAAAACCCAAAAGCTATTAATGCGATTTCAAATGGGAACAAAGGAAATAAAAAAAATATACTGTTTCCATTGCATTAATTGTCTGGCACATGTAAAAACCTATGCCATCCTTTCTGTCCCATCAAAAACACGAAAAGTGAAAGAATTACGCGCAAGAAGAGAAAAATTGTGAGATTAAGGCCATGATTTTTGGGTAATAAGAACTTAATTAAAATAAATACCCTCTTTTATTTCCGTTCTTTGCTCCACCTGTCACGTTCGATCCCACTTTTCAACAATTTCATTTCGCAAAAATTCTTTCATATATACTAAATAATGTGTATTAATAGCCAAAATAACGTGGAAAACTATCTACGTAATCAACTTTTCAAGGTTGAGGCACTAAGCATAGAATGAATTGACTTCCCAATCTATGTTAATTTTTTCCATTAACAGGGAGTTAGTTATTGTTAGGTTATGGTAGTTAAATGTTGTTCGAATTAAATAATTTAAAATTTTGTAATGATGAATAAATTAATCGGTATATATATATATATATATATATATATATATATAATCTTTAGTTTCTAATTTTTAATCTAATGATCTCTTCTATGGTTAGATTAAAAATTTGATATGTGAATTTCACTAATTACTACTACAACATTAATTACCATTAAGTAATAATAATTAGTTTTTTCAATAGCATTTAATTTCTATCTCGACGTAGAAAAAATATGTTTACCTGTTATTAATATATACTTTAAATTGACATAAATTTATTTTAAAACTATTCTAACAATAAATTTATTTTATATTTAATTTTTTTAAAATTGATTTATTTTATCATGAGAAACTAATCAATATGAATGCATTAATAGCATCCGTTATTTTTATTTTATTTTTCCTATAAAAGATGAACAAATGGATTTTGCCTTATATTTTCAAATACCCAATAGTAAATCTCCACATGCATTCTATATCCAAACTTCCTATAAATACCACCTTCAGCTTCTTCAGATTCCCATCTCTCCATCTCAACTTTATACTCATCACTTGCATCTTTTCAAATATTATCCGATACCAAAAAGATCAATGGCAGGCCTTCCACTTCCAATGATCCCTCGTCCTATTACCCTTTTCTTCATCGTTTTCTTTGCGTTCTCACCTTCAGCAAAGGCAGCGCAATTTAGTGTGTTAAGTTATGGTGCCAAAACCTGATGGAAAAAACTGACTCAACCAAGGCCTTTGCTGCTGCTTGGGCACATGCATGTGCCTCAACACAACCAGCCACAATTTCTGTTCCTAAAGGGAGTTTCTCTTTAGGTCAAGTGAGGTTTCAGGGTCCTTGCAAGAACCGTGCTATCTTGCTACGTATAGATGGTACCCTGGTCGCACCATCAGATTATAAGGTCATTGGCAACGCTAAAAATTGGCTAATCTTTGAGCATGTTAATGGGGTTGCTGTATCTGGAGGGACTCTTGATGGCCAGGGTGCTGGACTGTGGTCTTGCAAGAATTCCGGCAAGGGTTGCCCCAGAGGCGCAACGGTATGATAATAAAGCACATGCATGCAATATTTTGGTCAGTAGACTAGAGATAGATGTTATATTTTCAAGGTCTTAATTTTCTTGTTGATTTATTTACTGTGCAGTCACTTGAGTTTACCAATTCAAACAATATTGCAATCACCGGATTGGCGTCATTAAATAGCCAGTTGTTTCACATTGTCATCAATAGTTGCCAAAACGTCAAAGTGCAAGGAGTCAAAGTCTCTGCCGCCGGAAACAGCCCAAACACGGATGGCATTCACGTTCAATCATCAACCGGTGTCACCATATTGAATTCTAGGATTGGAACAGGTGACGACTGTGTATCGATTGGCCCCGGCACCTCGAGTTTGTGGATTGAAAATGTGGCATGTGGACCTGGCCATGGAATCAGGTATATAAGAAATTATAACATCAACTATAAGTTTATATCAATTATCATCTGCTCCTAATGTTTAATGTGTTGATATTGTAGCATTGGAAGTTTAGGCAAAGAATCTCAAGAGGCTGGTGTGCAAAATGTCACAGTAAAGACAGCTACATTTACCGGTACACAAAATGGACTGAGAATTAAGTCTTGGGGAAGGCCTAGCAATGGTTTTGCTAGAGATATTCTTTTCCGACACGCAGTCATGAATAATGTCCAGAATCCCATTGTAATAGACCAAAACTATTGCCCCGGCGAGAAGAACTGCCCTGGCCAGGTACAGCCAAATCTATTGTCTTTACCGTTCTTTTCATATCTTGAAAGCTAACATCCAAAACATACATAAATCTTGCTGTGTTTTGCTGTACATTAAACAGGTTTCTGGTGTGAAAATAAGTGATGTGACCTACCAAGACATTCATGGATCATCAGCAACAGAAGTGGCGGTGAAATTTGATTGTAGCAAAAAATATCCATGCACTGGGATCAAATTAGAAGATGTAAAGCTCACTTACAAGAACCAGCCAGCGGAAGCATCATGCAGCAATGCTGGTGGACTTGCTTCAGGACTTGTTCAGCCCACTAGCTGTCTATAAGAGCCTAATTAAAGAGGGAATATATAGTTGATCAAGCAAAAACAATAAATTATTACGTAACACATATAGTATATATACATATACAAATGGGATACTTTCTCTCTGTCTTAGCTTAAAACCTATGTAATATGTCCGTAGCTCATGAAGCAAGCTTATTTGCTTGATCTTGTGGCACGTCTCAGCCCGACGACGAGACTTAATATGAGTTAATTTTTTTTGTTAAATAAATTGTTTGGCGTGAGCAAGCTACTTGAACCTGTCCATCTGGTAAACATATTTACGTGCTATCCAATCAACATGAACCAACACAATATCTTAAGAAAATTGCTTTCAATTAATAAAACTAAAACTAAATTATATTTTGTAAAATTGAGCATCAATCTATACAAGATTTTTTTTTTACATCACAAATATAATATAGAACATAAATCAAAACAAACTATCAGGCTTAAACATATAAAAACATAACATGAAAAGATAAAATTGAAAAAAAAATTCAAGAACCCAAAACAAAAAACTAGTCCATAAATAAAAAAAGGACTACAATCATCAATATTGAAGTAGTTAATAGTGTTGTTAAGTCTAGCATAATAGTGAATGCAATAATATACTAGTAGTAAATAGTGTTGGTGATGTAAAAAATTCTTTTGATATATGTCACACGTGTGCGGCATCGCGTTGATCGTCCATCCTCAAAGAAAAAAAATATAATAATATCCTTGGCAAGTATGTGGAGAGACAAGGAATTCAATAATATACTAGTATTATTGGATTTTTTTTGTATTTTATTATTTTTTTGAAGAGAGAAAAAATATGAAATGGGAAATAACTCAAAAATGAGTTATGACAAAGTTGAGAATAATGAAATGTGTTGGGTTGTGCTTTAGCCAACCTTTCTATTTATATATATGTGACAGAACACTGCAGTTACTGTAGGGATTACAACATTGGAATAATCCTTTATTAATTTCCTATTCTGTCGAAGATCCTGAAGAGAGTAGTGAAGTTGTATAATACGATTGTTGGAGGTGGAAGCGAGAGCTCGCTCAAGATTGCCCCAAGCTGAACAAGAACTTTGATAGTCAACAACAAGATGCAAAACTTTCATAGATAGGGAGGAAATAAGAGCACTCAGAATGAGTTGGTCCTGTTGTTTCCAGCGAAGAAAGAGCAGATTTACCTGAAGAGAGATACCATCTCCGACAAGAACATATGAAGGTGGACATGTGTTGGAGCCATCAACAAAACTAAAAACTCGGCCTAGATGCATATGCCAATATAAATAATTGGTGTTTGTTAATTTGAGGGAGATAACTTGATGAGTGTAAGAAAGGGAGATAATGCTTGCGACAACTGAGGCAGCAGCTGCATCAGATGTGGGCTGCAAGAGGAGGCATTCACTAGCCATGGAAGAGGAGAAACCAGGCGGTGATGCAGCAGAGGAGAGCAGAGGAAGCGCTAGAGGAGAAGAAGGCTGCACTGCCAGATAAGAAGGCTAGACTATTGGTGTTGTAGAATTGAAAGCTGTATATGGCGGCTGTTCCATTGAAGAAGGAAGACTGTGAGAAAAGTAGGTTTAATTATTATAGGGTTTTGTGGCTCTGATACCAAGTTAAGAATAATGAAATGTGTTGGTTTGTGCCTTAGCCAACCTTCCTATTTATATATATGCGGCAGAACACTGCAGTTACAATAGGGATTACAACATTGGAATAATCC
This sequence comes from Populus alba, assembly GCF_005239225.2. NCBI lineage: Eukaryota > Viridiplantae > Streptophyta > Magnoliopsida > Malpighiales > Salicaceae > Populus > Populus alba. Next base: position 91,220 of record NC_133300.1, on the reverse strand, counting down.
TACATTAATTTCCTATTCTAATAGATACTTGTTATACATTCTATAATAGACAATATTTATACAATGTAAATTATACATAAATTATGAAATTGAAAAATAAGTTGTGATACCAAAACAAATAATTGTTAAGCTAAAAACTGAGTTTTCATAGGTGCATAGAATCAAATTAATATCTTTGATTGTAATATACCAAATATTATTTCAGATTACAATGTGAAGAATCTTAGATACTGATCATATTTCGACTGAGAAAGAAGGTAAGCTTTAGGTGAGTATGCTACCTCAATACCTAGGAAATATCGAAGATAACCCAAATCCTTCATTTCAAATCATTTAGCCAATTTTGTCTTCAAAACTAAAATACCATCAATATCATCACTAGTAATAATCATGTCATCAATATATAAAGACAGAATGTTACGATCTGTATCTATGCACTTAATAAAAGGAGCAGAATCATGATTGCTAGAAATAAAGCCAAGAGACGAGATCACAATAGAGAATTTTCAAACCAAGCACGGGGTGCTTGTTTGAGACCATATAATGCTTTCTTAAGCTTACAAACATATCCAGAGTTATGTGAAATACTAGGAGGGGGTGCCATATAAACTTCTTCTTGAAGATCTCCATTCTATAAGGCATTTTTAGCATCAAGTTGAGAAATATGCCACTAACGAATCGAAGCTACAACAATAGGAGTACGAATAGTAGTTATTTTTACAACTCAGGAAAATGTCTCCTCATAGTCCATACCATACTGTTGAGAGTATCCTTTTGCAACCAGTTTAGCTTTGTATCAATTAATAGAACCATTAGAATTAGTCTTGATCTTATACACCCAATGACAACCAACAACACTCTTACCAGGAGGTAGAGGAACCAGATCCCAAGTATCTATCTTATGCAAAGTAGAAAGTTCCTCATCCATAGCTTATTGCCAAAGCGGATCAAGAATTGCCTCTTTATAGTAACAGGGCTCAAAGAGACAATGAATGGAAGCTAAATATGAAGTAAATGATGAAGAATAACAAGAATAAGCAAAATCTGGTAGTTTTGTGGACTTACGAATATGGATGGACTGACGTGGAGGTGGATCCACAATCTCAGATGAAGCTTGAGGGGCTATAGATGAGAATGGAGCTTCAGGTGTGCCAGAGAGTAAAGTACCAGTACTTGTAGAGTTATGAGTACAAATTGATCGAACATAGGGAGAGATATCATTACCAGAATCCTTCGAAAAAGGGATTTGTAGTGGATGAAATAGAAAAGAAAGTTATATGCTCAAGAAAGACAACATGACGAGACACATAAAGTTTATGAGTTATTGGATCAAAACAATGATACACCATTTTACCTTTGTCGCACCCTCGAAACGAAGCGACGACCATTGATTGAATTTCAAGGTTTTTTTCTTTTTGTGTAAAGGAGTTGCCACCTAGTATTATGGTCATTAGGAACCCTAACTGGTCTTTCAGAGATTCTAAGGCAAAGGACTGGTTGCGAAAAAAGAAAAGGTATTAGCACCCCTAGTACGCCCTACCTAAGGTAAGCTGCTTGGTGTTTGGTTTGCTCTATAATTGCTATGGTGTTGGTGTTTTCTAATCCCATCAGTTTTCCTAGGTTTGATTCAAATAAAATTTATTTGGATAAAAATCCAAGGAGATTCCATGTGCTTTGAAAGCTCATTTTTCCCTTAGTATTTCAAGAGTTTGCGACTCGTAAATCACAAAGAAGAGGGACCACAAGAAATTTAGAAATCTATGGCGCTAAAAAAAACTTATTTTTTTGTATTTTATACTATCATGGCTCGTAAACCGTGGAGCAAAAACAAATAAATTGAAATGTCCTCGATTATAATCAAGGCTTTTTTCAAGGATGTGTGCGGATTGATTACTCCCAATAATATTTTGGATATTCGTCCCATAAGGATTTCTTTATCCAAACATTAGCGGTGAATAATAGATGAAATCCCCCAAAAATAGGATTTTTTTAATATTTTTTTGAAATATTGGCCTAGTTCTCATGGCTTAAATAAACTGGTTATTAAAGCCAAAATGCTTGCTAATACATATATTGTTTTCGAAATTTCTTTTGTTGTATGAAAATATGATGCGATGATTTTTCTTTATTTTGGAGAGACTAGGTCGTATGCATGAAAACAAAATAAATTGGGCCGAAACAAGCCTGGATTGGTTACTGTACACAAAGTAACCGGGTTACTGTATGCACAATAACCAGTTAATTAATTAGCCAGTTACTGTGCACATACATAGTAATCGGGTAATTATTTTCTTGCTTGCAGAACGTGCATAGTGCACGTTCTGCATGCAAGAAGATGAGCAGTAAAACAAGATAAGGGGCAGAGGGCTGACCTGTGGCGGTTCTGAAGGTGATGCTACTAGTGGTTGCTGACCGGAGGATGGCTGGTGTTATAACCCATTTTTAGGTCCCCACAAAAAATAAAATAGCCAAAAAAGGTTAGAAAAATAACAGGAGGCATGAAGCACCCAGAAAATGGTCAGAAAAATTAGTCAAGGAGGTTAAAAATACAAAGATGGATTTTTGACAATATATTCTTGAATGATGAGACCCCCGTTGGAAGAGAAAATTTGAATTTTTAGGAGAAAAGTCCAAATTTGGAGGTTTATGGACTTAATTGGATTTTTAATTGAATTTATAGAGGATTTGATTGCAAAAAAAATTGATTTTTTAAGTCAATTTGGGTTTTAATTGGAAGAAATTAAAGTTTTAGGGTCAAATTATAATTTTTGAGAGTTGATTTGGTCAAATCAGGGGCTTAATTGTATAAATATTGAAGTTTGATGACCAATTAGGGACTTAATTGAATAAATCCAAAACCAAGGACCAAACTGGAAAAGGCGTGGAAATATGGGGTGCAAATTGAAGTTATCCAGGGGTGAAATTAAACAAAATTGAAAGTTTGAGGCCAATCAGGGGTGCAATTAGAGATAAACCACAAATTAAGGGACTAAACTGTAATTAGCAGAAATTTACTATTCATCATCTTTTTCAGAGACGCTGCCCGAGGGGCCTCCTTCCCAAGGCGTTTGACGCCTCGTTTCTTCCCCAAATTAAACGAAACCTGCACGAAAATGATACCCTGACACATGAGTACACCCTAGTGTAAATATTTGTTTCTGATCGAGGCTGTAACGACGGTGAAACCACCCTAAAGTGGCCAACCCGACCAGCCATTTTCCTGCACAAAACTGGCAGTTCATCATTGATGTTTTGAAGCAGTGGTTGGGGTGTTTTCGGGTCGAACCAAGGGCTGCAATTTGTCACTAGAATAGAAGAGGTGTTCCTCTTCCACCACCTATAAATAGATGTGATTTTCATGCTTCAAGGGGGGACAAATTCGGGTCCAAAGACAACAAAAAAAACCAGCCTCCCTAACCCGGTTCCTGCTGCCAGCAGAACCTGCCTCTCTCTCTCTCCACCGCGGACTTCAGCAGCCAATATCGTCACCACCAGCTTGAAAAACTCCATCTCCATCACAAGCAACCGCCAGAACACCTCATATAGTGAGAGCGCCGCCGAGCCTCTCTCTTTTGCAACTTTTCTTCTTCCTTCACCAGCAACCGACACCGGCCACCATTCCTTCCACCGAAGCCCGCTGAGCCACCCGAAGAGCCTCCTCGTCGCAGCCAAGCTTCCACCGCAGGTCAGCCTCCTTCCCCTTCCCTTTCTTCTTCTTCTTCTTCCTCTTCCTCGGTGGTCTCCACTGTTCTCGTTGTGTGAACAGTGGAGAGTGAATTAATTCACTCTCCACTGTTCACGTGAACAGTAGAGAGTAATCTACTATTCAATTTTTTTTTTATATATAAAAAATTAAAATTCTAAAAAATCTTTTCTAAAAAAATAGTGCTTTTCTTGTGTACTGTCTGTCTATTTTGTGTAATATTGGTTTGTATTTTTATACTGTAAAGATACAAATCCAGTATTAAAATACTCGGTTTTCGTCAAAAACATCAAAAAATTTTAAAAAATAAAAAATATTTTGCTTTCAAAAATTATGAAAAATCCTTTAAAATATTATTGATTTTCCTGCATATTTTTATCAAAATGACTTAATATTGGTTTGTATTTTTATACCGTAAAGATACAAATCCAGTATTAAAATACCCGTTTTTTGTCAAGAAAAAAGTTTATAAAAAAAAAATGTTTTGTTTTCATGCATACGGCCTAGTCTCTCCAATATATATATATATTATAACATCGTATTTTCACACAACGAAGGAAATTTCAAAATAATATATGTATTAGCATGCATTTTGGCTTTAATAACCAATTTATTCAAGCCATGAGAACTAGGCCAATATTTCAAAAATTCTAAAAAATTCTTTTTGTCTTCTTGTAGTATTTGGGATTACAAATTTATACGTAAAACGTATTCCTAATATTAAAAATAAAGTTTTTGTATAGACGTTAGAACGGTTAGGATTTTACCCGATAAGATAAAGACCTCCTCACCGAGGAGGATTTTTCTTGAACCATGGGCTGACCAACAACTAGAAACACAATAACACCTTAGTTTTTATCAGACAATCAAACAATGCAGCTTACCTTAGGTAAGGCGTATTTGGGGTGCTAATACCTTCCCTTTACGCAACCAGTCCCCGTACCCGATCTCTAAGACCAGTTAGGGTTTCTAGTGACCAAAATACTAGGTGGCGACTCCCATTCCATTTTTCACCGATCAAAGACAAGAATTTCTTGTCTCCCCACATTTTCCACATAGAAATAGATTTACATTGTAGATTTAAAATGGAAACAACAATATATTTTCGTCACGACGCCGCACACGTGCGACAGCTGGGATGGTGGTCGACCTTACTTCCTTTTTCTCTGTGTTTTTTGTTTTACTCTGTTCTCCTCTGCTTCTCCTTTCTTCTTCTGTTTCTCACAATGCTCTTCCCTCTCACGGTGATTCTGTTGTTTTTTGGCAGCGTTGATGGTGCTGGTGGTGGTGGAGAGGAAGCCAATGATGCCTCAAGTGGTTATGAAGGTGACAGTGGCTGGGAAGCTTGAGGAGAGCAGTTGTTTCCTTCTTCTTCTTCCCCGTGCAGAGGAATAGGTGCTGCCTTTTCTTCAAATGGTGCAGCAACGGGTGGGAGAAGCTAATGAGTAAAAAAAATGACGATCCCTGGCAGTGTTGATGTGTTTATATTTCCCTCTGTTTCAGAGCTTCCCCGTTTTCTCCCCTTCTTCTTTTTTATTTTGTTTCCTCTGTTTCTACCCTCTCACAGTGGCTCTCTTTGTTTCCAAAAAATCCTCTGCTTTTAGTTTCAAAAGAGCCCTCTCTCGTCCAAAAAAAAATCCCCTTTACTGCTGGTGTTGAGACTAGTATTTATAGGCTAGAAGGGAGCGGGTTGCTGTTGCGCGTGGGGAGCAGGGGAGCATCCTGCTGTCAGGCAGCTTTGTAGGGCATGCATGTGCTGTTTTCCAGTCATGTGGCGTGGGGCTTTAGTAGCAGCATGCGGTCACTGTTTCCTTGTTTTAAGGGAGCGTGGGGCTTTAGGCAGCGTGAGAAAATAGAAAGAGAGAGATGAACAATGTCTGTCAAAACAACACTGTTCATTATTATTATTATTATTATTATTTTTTATTTGTGGGGTGTACTAAAAAATGGGTTACAACAACCTTCACCATAACCCAGAAAGACACAAATAGCGAATTGAGAGGATAGTGTTTTACATGAGGACGAAGAACGAAACAAGTACAACTAAATACTCTAAATGAGAAATAATTAGGGACATACCCATATAACTTTTCAAAAAAAGATAAACTCAAACTATGAAAAAATGAAATTGTATTAATCAAACTTACCACAGTAAGAACAGCTTATCCCCAAAACTCACTAGGAACAAAAAGCAGACAACAAGAGAGAATGAGCAGTTTCGAAGATGTGCTTATGTTTTCTTTCAGCATCACCATTTTGCTCAAGAGTATCTAAGGCATATGAAGGTTGGTAGATGGTTCCATCTAAGGCAAGCAACTGGAAAAATTTATTAGAGGTGTATTCCTCACCCAAATCACACCTAAAGCATTTGATCACAACAGAATGTTGAGTTTTGATAAGAGCTCGAAAAGCTGCATATATCTCAAAGAATTTAGAACAATGTTTCATTAAATAAACCCAACAATAACGAGTATGATCATTAATAAAAAAGACATAATATCGAGACCCTCCTTTTATGGCAATAAAAGAGAAAGTCCCCCATATATTAGAATAAATCAAATCAAATGGTGAAGAAACAGAAATACTTCGATTAAAAGGTAAAGTAGAAAATTTTGCTAGTTTACATCCACTACAATTAGAAATGTCACAAGTTTCAAATTTCCTAAAGCTCATGTGGATGCCAAAATTCTCAAACGAGAAGAGGAAACATGACCTAGACGGGAATGCCATAAATAAAAACTAGAAGGTGAAAGAATCAAATAAAAGAAAGACAAATCAATAGTAGTAGTAGCAATAACAACAACTGGCACTTTCAACTCATCCAAAATATATTGTCCATTCTCCCTACGGCTTGTCCTAATTAGCTTTCGACACTGTAGATCCAGTACACAATAAAAAGAACCAGAAAACATGACTAAATAATTACCAGAATCACATATTTGACCAACAAATGCAAGATGATGAGATATTTGACCCGAATCACATATTTGACCAACAAATGCAAGATGATGACCAACAAATGCAAGATGATGAGCTGATTATGGGGGTGGATTCTAGCAGAATGACTGGTTCCTCGAACAGTCTTCTTAATGAATGGATTAGTCATCTTTTGACTAGTTCCAAGATCTATGATGCCATTGATAAGTCTCTAGTTGGGCAAGGATTTGATGATGAGATATTTCAGCTGCTTAAAGTTGGATGCCACTGTGTTGATTCCATTCCAGATCGAAGACCAACAATGCTTCAAGTGTATAAAGACATAAGAGCAATGAGGGAGAGATGTGGCCAAATTGATGATTTAGAGATTCTAGTGCAGCACCATGAAATTTACCTGCATAGAGAAGACAAGGACTAAAGTTTCTGTTAATCGAAACAAGTATGTAAGTAGCTCATATTTTATGTGTGATTCAAAGCTAAAAAATCCTTAAATATGATAAATCATGTTCAAAACCTATGCATAAAATTTAAGAATAAGAAAACAATTTCAATCTAATTTTCAATGAAAAATATATTATTAGTATTATTAATAGACTTTTGGATCCAAATAAACCTTTGGATTATTCTTTCCCTAAATTACTGAGATTTTAAGTTTTATGCTACCCAAATTACGATTTAAATTATCGAGATTATTTAATTTTTTTCCTTGACTGAAATCTCTATTTTACTTAAATCTACCACCAAACTCTCTCCTTAATTGTGTCTCATATAAAATATTTTAGTGTGTACAAGACTTTCTTCCATCATATTTCGTATCATCATTGGAGTTTTAAGATATATTTTTATCTGGAGAAAAAAGTGCTTATCTAGTATACCTTTTAATCTCCTTTCTCTTACAACTAGGAAATCATGTTTACTAATCATTTCATTACTCAATTTATCCATCTTTTTCATCAAAGCCTTCATCATTACCTCCAATCTATCTTGTCTTTTTACCAGATTCTTCTTATAAATTCATAAGACTAGTAAATAACCTAATATATAAAAAACAAATTATACAGCACAATTCTCAAAAACAGAAGAAACTAGAAAAAAAAACAAAAAAATAAGAAGATTGAGATGGTGAAGGGTTAAATAAAAAAAACTAAACAGAAAAAGCAAAAAAAAAATAAATCAAAATGAATAGTGTTTTGTGGGTGGGGCTAAATAAGTGTTTTGTTAATAAAATGAACTATTTCATGATTTGGAATAATCATTAATTCAGGGATCTAATTCTAAGAACCTTTTTTATTATAAGGACTAAACTATAGATTTCATAAGAAACAACAATAAAAGAAAATCAAATAAGGACCAATTTGTAAATGAAAATAAAATATAGAAGCTAAAAAAACAATATTGAGTTCAAAATCATTTTAGTGTAATAATTTATCATGAATGAGGTTTGCTCACCCTAACATGTTTTCCCTAAATTTAAGTAATTAAAGTTCTTAATTACTAATACTTATTTTAATTATCATCATCAAATTAAATAAAAATAAATCTTTAGAACATAGATGTGAAAACCGACAGGGTTTTTACTTTAAATTATATGGAAGCAATCATTAAAAGGAGTTGATATTAAAGTTAAAGAAGTTCTACTTCTTTGTTTTTCTCTCTTTTTTAGTTTTAATCTTCCAAATCACAATTGAAAAGAATTATTAAATATACTAAGTATTATTAAAATTACTCGGATTAAAGATTTAATCTCAATTAACATTTAAGTTGACTGACATGCAAATACTTCTATTGAAAAAACAAAAAGAAAATAAGAAAAAATAGGTCCACATTATTTGACAAAAACTTATACATCAGGACTTAACTTTTTTTATGGAAATTGTTTCCCCACATTTTTGTGGAAATATCTTGGGTTTTTTTAAATATATTTTTATTTAAAATCAAACTCATGGATTTTTATGATTATCTATTTTGATTTTTACAAAATCAAATAAAAATATATTTTAAAAAAACCCAAGATATTGCACAAATACACTTGCTAGTACTAATCCATTTACTATAAGTTTAGAATTTTTATTTGAAAAATATCATATTTTTTTATGTTCATCAACAATAAATTAAAACTTTATGATAGAAATAAGTATAAAACACCCTTTTTTTCTTCCCTTTTTTTCATAATAAATATGATTAGAGGACATCATGAGAGTATATGAAAGTTGAGAAGAAACCAAGTTTAATATCAAATGATGTAAAATTAATTTAACACGATATTGTATTATCATGAATTAGGTTTTCTCACCCTAACATGTTTTCCCTAAATTAAAATCATTAAAGTTCTTATTAATACTTATTTTAATTATCATCAAATTAAATAAAAATAAATCTTCAAAATATAGATGTGAAAACCAACCGAGTTTTTACTTTAAATTATATGGAAGCAATAATTAAAAGGAGTTGATATTAAAATTGAGGAATTTTTTCTTCTTTATTTTTTTTTCTCTTTTAATTTAAACTTCAAAATCACAATAATTTTTTTTATTAAATATAGAAAGTATTATTAAAATTGCTCGGATTAAAAATTTAATCTCAATTAACATTTAAGTTGACTGACATGCAAATAATTAATTTTATTTAAAAAAAAAGAAAAAAAGAAGAAAAATAAGTTTACATTAATTGACAAAAACTTATAAATCAGTACTTAAACCTTCTTCGTGGAAATTATAGTCCTATAGGGCTATATTCCATTCTCTCTTTAATTATAGTCCTTAGACCCATGTCCAATGCATATGTATGATAAACAATGAATAACTATGCATGCTAAAACAGTAAAAAGAGCAAAATATAAAACTTGATAAACACAAACAACACAACAACAAAAACACAATACAACAAAACATTTTTAGCAATAAAGAAGACAAATAGCAAAGCTTAGTCCTATAGTCCCCAGTGGAGTCGCCATTCTGTCGCACCCGACATCGTGACTTTCCTAAAAAATTAATTTACAAATCTTTGGAAAGAACAGATTTATGGCATCCTGTTCTATGATGGGAATATTCTTGTTTAAGGAGTCGCCACCTAGTATTATGGTCACTAGGAACCCTAACTGATCAACAGAGATTCTATGGTTCGGGACTGGTTACGTAAAAGGGAAGATATTATCACCCCTTAAACGTCCTGCCTGAGGCAGGCTGCATTATTAGTTTCATCTTAAATTGCTAAATGTTTATTTTTTTTTATGTTATGAAATTTGATTACAATATTCCTGACTCTGGCGCCAGTGAATATTAACTACAAATATTTCCAACTCTGGCTTTGATAAATATTACGTAGCTAAAAAAATAAATTTAAATCAAATGTTTTTTTTTTTAATCTCGACTCTGGCGCCAGTGAATAAATAAATAATAATACATTTATTTTTATGCATGCACATATTGTTTTATTTTTCTAGCTAAATAAAATAAAATACAACGAATTAAAATAATATAAATTTAAACCGGTATTTTTATTCCTAACTCTGGCGTTAGTGAATAAACCAATAAATTTACATTATTTTTATTTATGCATACACATTTTTTTATTTTTTATTTTTCTCTACCTCTTTTTTATTTTTCTGTTTTTTGGGCTGGGCTGGGCTAAATCCAGCCCAGCATGTATATTGGTGGTTGGGCCCAGCACAGCCCCACAGGGGCTGGGCCTGGGCCCAGCCAGCCCGGCCACTGGCCCAAGCCAATGGCCTGGCTATGCTGAGCAACACGCGTGCGCTAAAGCACGCGTGTTGCTTCACTGTGCAAGTGAATTAAAATTCACTTGCACAATGTAAATGTCAATTACTGAAACAATGCAAGAGGAAGAAGTCGCGTACCTGGCGATGGGGACGATTCTGGCTGGAACGCTAGTGGTGACTTTCGCCTGCTTGATACCTTCTCTTCTGCTTTTTTCGTTCCTATGCCCGCGGTCTGCTTTTCGTTTTTTAACAGACTTTGAGATGACGAAGGAGACAACAATGGAGATGCCGGTTTACTGTGGATGCCGATTGTTGTCTTTTTTTTTTTTTTTTTGCAGGGATAACACAATGGCAGGGATAATCAATCCTTGTCTGTGTGTGTGCTTCCCTTTTTCTCCCCTGCTCTGCGTGTTATTTCTTCATGTATTTCTGTGTGCCTCTCTATTTTTTCTCTGTTTCCCCTTCCCCTGTGTCTTCGTTCCTCTCTCTGTATTTTCTTTTTTTGATTGTGTTTTGTTTGCTCTGTCGGGTGCGATAGAATTGCTCTGTTTTTGTTGTTTTTCTTCTTTGTTTTTCTAGCTTTTTCTTTCGTCTTTTTTCTGGGTTTCTCCTCCTTAGTTTTTCTCCCCTTTTTGCATAGACTGGGATCAGTATTTATAGTGCAAGAGTTTCATCGCTTGTAAGAAATACATTCTCAATCAAACTCATTCTCTTTTTTGAAATTCAAATTAGAATCGAATTCGAAATCAGACAACTATCATTATCTTGAAGGTAAGGATTATCTCAAAGATAAGGATAGAATGGCAAAAGCACATTATAGTCCTTAATTTTCACGAAAGTTGACAAATCACACTTTTCATCGAAACAAGTCTCTGATCTTTTAATTTTACATTTTAAACCCTGTAAAAATTAAATTAAAAACCAATGGGCCAAAATTGGGTTATGACAATTGTTGTAACCCATTTTTGGGTCCCCGCAAAAAAATAAATAAATAGCCAAGGGAGGTTAGAAAAATAACAAAGGGGGGAAGCGCTTAGAAAATGGTCAGAAAATTGGTCCAGGAGGTTAAAAATACAAAGATTGGATTTTTGGCAGTATATTCTTGAAGGATGAGAGCCCTATTTAGAAGGAAAATTTGAATTTTGAGGAAAAAGCCTAAATTTGGAGGTTTATGGACATGATTGATTTTTTAATGGGATTTTTAGGGGTTTGGATTGCGAGAAAAATTGATTTTTAAATCAATTTGGGCTTTAATTAGAAGAAAAATTTAAGTTCTGGGGCCAAAATATTTTTTTATAAATTTATTAGGCCAAATCAGGGGCTTAATTGCATGAATTTTGAAGTTTAAGGGCCAATTAGGGGCTTAATTGCGAAAATCCGAAACCAGGGACCAATTTGGAAAAGGCGCGAATATAGAGGGAGCTGTATTGAATCGATTCAGGGGCCTAATTGAAGAAATTAGAAGTTTATTGATCAATTAAGGGCTGAATTGCATAAATCAAAGGCCAAGGACCAAAGTGAAAAACGCGGGCAACTATGGGGGCAGGGACCGAAATTGGCAGGGACGCAATTGAAAAGAAAAAGATGATTGAGGGCTGATTTGGAATTTGGCGCGTTCTGGCGCCATTTTTAAATGAAACGGCGCGTTTTATCCAAAACGACGCCGTTTCATACTTAAAAAAAAAAAAAAAAAAAAAAAAAAAAAAAAAAAGAGAAAGGCTAAACGGTGCCGTTTTGAACGGCACTGTTCCCCTTTCTTCCCCGCCTAACATACAGCAGTAAAGAAGGAAAAAGAATGTATAATTAATGGTGTTGGTCCCTCCAGCCCACCGACCGAAGACATTGGCCGACCACCTACCGCACCGCCGAAACTGAGGGAGGCACGCCTGGACAGCCGCGCCCGACCAGCCGCTGCATGACCCCACGATGAAAAAAAAAACACATGCTCACGGGCTATAAATGGAGGAAGAACAGCAGCACGCAAGGGAGAGAAGGAGGAGAAAAAAAAAAACAGAGGGGAGGGCTGGCAGTATTGTTGAAAGAAAACCGTGAGGGAGAGAGAGAACTAAGCTTTTTGAAGAGGGACCGAAAGGGAGAAGAAAAAGCTGAGAACAACGTGAGAGAGGGGTTGTAGAAAAGAGGAGGGAAACTGAAGAAGAAGACAGAGGAAGAAAGGGAAAACCAGCCACTGAAACAGAGAAGAGAAAGGGAAGGGACAAGAAAGGAGTACTGGAGAAGAAGAGCAACAGCAGCTGCCACCGCCATCCTGCACCATCGACACTGCCACCGCCACAGCAGAACCGAAGAGGAAGAAGAGGAGCAGAACAGAGAGAGGGAATAACGGAGAAAAACTGACCCAAGGTGACGGTGAACAGAAACAGAGGAGAGAAAGAAAGAGGACAGCCGCCGACTACTACACCGCCTCCGCCGCCTCCGCTGCCGCCAGCGTCGCCACCGTTCCAGGTAACTTTCTCCACTGCCATTTTTTTTGCTTCGGCTTCGGCTTCATCTGCATGCAGAACGTTTACGTTCTGCACCAGATGAAGATTAATTAGCTAGTTACTGTGCTGTGCACAGTAACTGGCTAATTAATTCACGGGTTACTGTGTGCACAGTAACCCCGGTTACTATACACGCTAATTAATTCTCTGGTTACTGTGCGCACAGTAACCCGGTTACTATGTGCACAGTAACCAGCCCATGCATTTGGGCCAGGTTCGGCCCAACCCATGTATTCGGGCCTGACCCGGCCCATTTCAAAAAAAAATCAAAAATATTTGTTTCAGCATTTTATAATTTTTCCGCGTAATTTTTATGGCATTTTGATTAATATTGGGTGATATTTGTTTTTATGTTGTTAAAAATACAAAAATCTGATTTTCAAATACCCGGTTTTCGTCAAAAACTTCCACAAAAATACAAAAAAAAAAAAAAAAAAAAAAAAATGTTTTTGTGCATACGGCCAAGTGTCTCAAAGCTAAAAATTCATATTGTATTTTTCATACAAAAAAAAAAATATATATATTTTAGCATGCATTTTGGCTTTAAATAACCAGTTTATTAAAGTCAAGAGAATATTGGCCAATATTTCAAAAACAGCAAAAATTTTATTTTTTGGACAATAAAACCTGGGGTATGACATTACACGTAATGCATATTCCGGATATTTAATTCTTTTTTTTTTGGACAATAAAACCTGGGGTATGACATTACACGTAATGCGTATTCCGAATATTTAATTTTTTTTTTGTTTGGACAATAGAACCCGGGGTATGACATTACATGTAATGCATATCCTGGACAATAGGAAACCACCACGTGACTTGGATTTTATTAGACAAAACAATGCAGCCTACCTTAGGTAGGGCGTAGTTGGGGTGCTAACACCTTCCCTTTACGCAACCAGTCTCCGTACCCCATCTCTGAGACCAGTTAGGGTTCCTAGTAACCAGAATACTAGGTGGCGACTCCCAGTCCATTTTTTAGCTTAGAGACAAAGAACTCCTTGTCTCACCATTTTTTCCACGCCAAATAGACACACCACACCATCATGAAGGGTTGGTAGTGGACGATCGCCGCGCCGCCGCACACGTGCGACAGAATGGCGACTCCACTGGGGACCTTGTGGACTAAGCATTGTTTTGTCTAGTTTTTTTTTTTTTGTTGGATTTATGTGTTTTATTTTTTTATTTGCTCATATGCTTTAAATTTGTACATATTTGTTCATGCATTATAGATTGTGTCATGCATCATTTATATGAGAGTTTGTACTGAAAAACTTTAAGTTAAGTGGGGGACTAGCAGCTTACCTTACGACTTTTAGTCAAGGTTTAAGTTTGTGTAAACCCCAACTCTTCGTTGAGTGCTTAGATTGGTAATGGTTGGTACACGTGCCATCTCGTTGCCTACAAGCCCCCATATTGCCTCCACGAGGGCGATCACTGGGACAGCAAGAGACCCTTTTTTAGAGACTGAATAGCCAACCTACCCTTGTCGAGCATAAACGTGTTTTGCATAAAACATAATCCTAACCATAAAGCATCCGATTTTCAGGTCTTTTAACAAAAAAGAACGATAAGATGGCTATCATTACCAAATTTACTACTGTGGAATATGGGCAGAACTCTGAATTGTCACAATTATCAGAGGGAGATTGCTCTAGAGTTGATGCAAGGAAGCTTCCAGTAGTTAAAGACCTGAATTACGTAGCATGTGAGAAGAGAATATTGGTCCATAGTCAGAACATCGATGAGACGGCATTTTCCGGAAAATATGGGCGATTGCTAGAAATTGCAAAGATAGAAGTATTGAACCCAGCAATCAAAGCCTTGATAAACTTTTGGGATCCCGATTACAGATGTTTTTCCTTTGGAAATGTGGATTTGTGTCCCACCATAGAGGAGTATGGAATGTTGACAGAGTTTCCCAAACATCTGCACATGGTTTATTTTCCTTTGAGAAATGACAAGGTGATTCCTGAGTTGTCAAAGTTGCTGAAGATTCCACATTTGAGCAGATTTTTAGAAAAGAATGGCAGCGGCTTAAAATGGAAATCTCTAGAGGTTGAACTAGAAAAGAAGAAGGAACAATACGGGTCCATGCTAGAAAGAGACAGGTTAATCGCTTTGGGAATATATGGTCTCGTGTTATTTCCAAGCTTAAAAGGGGTTATAAGTCTAGAAGCTGCTGCTGCATTTGTGGAATATGAAAATACTCATATCAACCCTACAACCGCCATATTGGCTGAGACCTTTTTGACCCTCAACCATTTTAGGAAGACGGGGAAAGGCGTAGCGAGATGTTGTATTCAGTTATTATACATCTGGATGGTAAGCCATGTTGAAACAAAGAAGCCGATCTTTAATAATTTTTGGTGGTTTAACCAAAAACCCTTGAAGATAGTGGAGAAAGAAGAATGGGGAAACCTAGGTGATCAAGGTTGGATGAAAAAACTGCAAGAGTTACCTAATAGCAACTTTAATTGGAAGGCCCCTTGGGTTAAGTCGGTTGATGTCATAGTAAGTTGTGGACAAAAATGTTGGGTACCTTTAATTGGGATTACAGGTTATGTCAGCTATGCTCCGGCTCTGGTGATAAGACAATTGGGCGGCATACAACACATCCCAAGAACTGTGGGACTTGCTGAATTTTTCGGGTTTTTTAAGGATCAATCCATGCGAGAAGTGCTCAAGACTATCAAACAAGATTGGAACCATTTGACTGTAATTCAAAAGGAGTCTGAAAGGATGAGAGACCCTAGCTCAAGTGAAGGATATGAAAAGTGGAGGAATGTGACCCCAGCTGCTGCTCCTAAAAAGCCATGTTCTGAAGATAGGCCTTCGCAAATTATAGATGGGTCGTTGAAAAGGAAAAAGGTCAGCAATGAGGAAGACCTTATGAAGCAATTAGAAAGGCTCCAAATAGAATTGAAAAAAAGTAAGGGAGATAAAGCAGCATTAGAAAGTATGATGATGGAAGGAGACAAAATCAGAGTGGGTCTAAATGAACAACTTGAATCTAGAGATGCGAAGATAGTGATGTTGGAGCTGCAGTTGAGCAAAGCAAAGGATGTAATAGAAGAGTCCGAGAAAGAAAGAGGAAGACTAATTTTGGATTCGATGCAAAACAGCTCTGAATTGGAAGCATTGAAATCCGACTTCAACGACTATCAAGAGAATGTTGGGTTCAATCAGGACAGATTCTTGCATGTTCAAGCAGAGTTGTTAGACCGAAATGAGAGGTATGATGAGTTAAACAAGAAATATGTGATGATGGAAAGTAGGCTAGTTGAGCTGCAAGAGTTTGAAAGAAAGGGGAAAGAAGAGGAGCTTGATAAGGCAGATTTGGTAGCTAAGAAAAATGAAATTAGGATGTTGAAGGTGAAGTTTGACAAAGAACGAGAAAAGGTAAAGCAGTTGACCGAAAGGTTGAAAGCTTTAGAAAAACATAAAGAACAGATCGACACCAACAACAATACATTGAATCGGAACAACATGTTGCTTATGGAGAAGATGGCCAAAGTAGACGAGCAAATGGATGAAGCTGCTATTCATGCACGGATCATTAGAGCCAATGCTCGAAGGGTGGGGAGAGACATCTTTCGTTATCGACAAAGCTTGGCTGAGACAGATGCATTCTTAGAAAAAATTGAGAATCGAGGCCTTGCTTTCCTACCAGTGGCTAGAGATATGGATGAAGATGAAGATTGATGTATTTTGGTCCTTTTTGTTTATCCTCTTTCAAGAGAATGTATTAGCCAATATTATGAATGAAAAAGGGGCCTTGACCCATCTTTTTGTGGAAGAAAATCTCCTATAGAGTAAGGATAAGCCTACCAAAGCAGCAACATGAGCAAAACTACTCCTGATAATAAATGTGACAAAAAGAGTCCATGCCCATTACACAAGAAGAAATGCCGGCCATCAATCGATTTTTTTGAAAAAAGCAAACTCATTACATATGCATCATGCATTGTTCTTTACCATACATTCATTACATTTTACCGTTCCAGATCGTGAAACATAGGTCCCCCTTCCAAAGTCCACCACACTAGGCTAAGATCAAGAATGGAGAATGAAGAGAGGGCCATCCTAGAATCCCGCTACCAAAGTGAATTGGAATCCGTAAGGAATGAAGTTGCTCGAATGACCAATCTGCTTGAACAGCTTTTAAGAGCCAAGAACGGGGAGGGAACGTCTACCCAACCACCTATAGGAGCACCACCAGCTCATGCCCCAGGGTTATCTCAGAACTTGGGGGCAGATTCAGTAACGGGGCAGCACTTTGCACCTGCCATTCCCATTCAGCCCCCTCAAGCTCACATCACTGTAGATTTAACCGCAGATGGGCCTTCCGAGAATAGGTCCACTGGTTTTATGAACGATGACAAGATATCAGCTTTGGAAGAAAGGTTGAGAGCAGTCGAAGGAAATGACTGGTTTGACCCCATGCGAGCATCTGAAGTATGTTTGGTACCAAACATCACGGTACCAAAAGACTTTAGGATACCGGAGTTCATAAGGTACACTGGGTTGGAATGCCCAAACACTCACCTTCGATCGTATTGCAATAAAATGGCTGAGGTAATTCATGACGATAAGCTGCTGATCTACTTTTTCCAAGACAGCCTCTCAGGCTCCGCACTAAGCTGGTACATGAGGCTGGATAATGCCAGGATTAAGAAATGGAAAGATTTAGTGGAGGCTTTCCTTAAGCAATACAAGTTCAATTTGGAAATTGCTCCAGATCGAACAAGCCTTATGTCAATGGAAAAGAGAAGCCAGGAGTCAGTAAGGGCTTATGCGCAAAGATGGAGAGACGAGGCCACACATGTGCAACCCCCTTTGATAGAAACGGAGATGGTGACTTTGTTCGCCAATACATTTAAGGCACCCTACTATGAGCATTTAATGGGTAGCTCATCTCAACATTTCTACGATGCTGTACGTGTGGCAGAAAGAATAGAGCAAGGAATTAAGGCTGGGCGCATAGCGGAGCCTTTAGAGAAGAAAGGTTTTATGGGAAGGAAAAGAGAAGGTGACATCAACAATTTGGAAGGCGGGTACAAAGACAAAAAAGTGAATCACCAAAACCCACAAATGCCTACCCATCACATAAACCTTACCAAACCTTTTAACCCCAATCATCAATCAAACAACCAAAACAACCACCAAAGGCCATTTACAAGATACACTTCAGAACAGTTACCTCCATTACCCATGCCATTAAAAGACTTGTATGCTAAATTGTTGAGCATTGGACAGATAGCTCCGGTCCTTCTACCGCCAATCCAACCACCTTTTCCTATATGGTATAAACCCGAACTAACTTGCGAATACCATGCCGGCAATCCAGGGCATGGAATTGAAACCTGCTACGCCTTTAAAAGGAGATTGTTAGAGCTTATCAAAAGGGGGTGGGTATCCTTCGAAGACATGCCCAGCATCAATTCAAATCCATTACCTAATCATGCCGCAAGTAATAGTGGAGTGGGCATGATAGAGGTTGGGAATCAAAGCAAGGTGTTAAAGGTATCCATGAAGGGGTTATATGATATGTTGTTAAAGTCAGGATTTCTCGAGATAAATGTCGAGGGCCATTTGAAGGGATGTGACTATTGTGGTTTCCATGGGACAGAGGGACATCATATTGAAGACTGCACCGAGTTTCGCAAGAAGGTTGCGAAAATGATGACGTTGGGAGAATTGAGGATCGAACCCATGGAAGACAGTCGTGGGGTGAGTATGTTGGAGGGTCAAGATAAGCTGTCCAGAGTATGTAGGGTCCAACCAACGGCTAATGGACCACCAAAATTAATTTTGGCTAAACCTTCCTACACCAAAGGAAACCATAATGCCATGCCTTATAATTATGGTTTTGCTGCCAACATTCAAGCCCCTCTTCCTTTGTTCCAAACTGAAATCAGTGGGTTAACTCGGAGTGGCCGGTGCTTCACTCCCGAAGAGTTGAGGAAGGCAAAAGGCAAGGAAGTGGTAGATCTTGACAAAGCAACAGAAGTTAATAAGCCAGTAACCGAAGAGGAGTCAAATGAATTTTTGAAGTTGATAAAACATAGTGAATACTGTATAGTGGATCAACTAAAAAAGACTCCGGCTAGGATCTCTCTTATGTCTTTGATACTCAGCTCTGAGCCACATCGGAACGCTTTGCAAAAAGTTTTGAATGAGGCGTATGTACCCCAAGACATTGCACAGAAAACCATGGAGCATTTGGTGGAGAGAATCCACGCAACTAATTACCTCTACTTCACGTCTGATGAGCTTGATGCTGAAGGTACCGGACACAACAAGCCTTTATACATTACTGTTAGGTGTAAAGACTGCCTAATAGGGAAGGTGCTCGTCGATAATGGCTCGGCTCTTAATGTGTTGCCAAAGCATATTTTGAAGGAAATGCCGATCGATGCATCTCATATAAAGCCAAGTACCATGGTGGTCAGAGCATATGACGGCTCACCTCGACCAGTAATGGGGATTTTAGAAGTGGAGCTATATGTGGGGCCGCAAATGTTCTTAATAACCTTTCAAGTTATGGATATCCACCCTTCCTATAGTATGTTGTTAGGAAGACCTTGGATCCATGCGGCTGGGGCAGTAACTTCATCATTACACCAATGCTTGAAGTATATCATGAACGGGATGCTGGTGACTGTCAAAGCTGAGGAAACAATCTCCATGATAAAGAATGTAGCCATACCTTTCATTGAAGTGGAAGATTGTAAGGATGATAATATCCATACTTTTGAGATTGTAAATACTGACTGGGTACCTGAAAATACAGTACTAAAAAAGCCAAAGATCTCAGAAGCAGCAAGGATGGCAGCTCATTGTTTCTTGGAACGTGGGATCCCCTTTCTGTGTAATCTTATAACTAAGGTACCAAAATGGGCTAACCTGAAAAAGATGAATTGTGCTGATCAAAGATTTGGGCTGGGATATAAACCTACAAAAGAGGATCATCGATGGGCTGCTAGTCGGAGAAGGGAAAGAAGAATGGCTAGGATTGAAGGGAGAGAGCCTGAAGAAGAGAAGCTTGAAATCCCTCCCCTTAGAGTGACATTCCCAAAAGTTGCATATATAATGCAACCCGATAAAGGAGCAGAAAGCCTTGGTCAACAACTATCAAATATGAGCATAAACACTTTGGAGGAGGATGAAGGGGAAGGAGATGACATGAAGACGGTAGCGGGAGGAAAGGATGAGGCACTGCCACAACTGACTATCCACACCCTGGAAGAAGTCTCTGCTAAAACCTTCATTCGAAAGCTAGCCGATGGCGAGAAGTTTCAAAACTGGGTGACTCAAGAAGCCCCAGTGGTGTTTAAAATGTAAACCAACTTTGTCTGCTTTAACATGCTTTTGTCATTGCTTTTGTTTGCTTTATTTTCCCTAGTTGACAATCAAGGCTCATGATGTCAATTAGATTTTGCCGTTGTCTTTGAGCCCATCTTTTGTTTGAAGTAATGAGATCATGTGTTTTCCAAATTTGTCCCTTTATCTGTGCATTTACACCAAACACTTTCCGCTTTTAGGAACCCTGAAAGCGGATCTTCCCCAACATCACATACACTTAGCATCGAGAATGAATGGCCAAACTTTAACGAACATGTTATCACCATGGAAGGAGAAGAATGGGATGAAAGCAATGTTAAAGAATTTACAAAGTTAGTAGAGCAACATGAACAAACCTGGGAACCAGCTGCGGAAGAACTAGAAACCATAAACGTGGGTAATGATCAGATTAAAAAAGAATTGAAAATAGGGACCTTAATCACTCGTGAGGAAAGAATAAAAATAAAGGCCCTCTTACAAGAATATGTAGATGTTTTCGCTTGGTCCTACGAGGATATGCCTGGTTTGGATAGAAATATCGTCGTGCATAAGATACCGCTGGAGGAAGGTTGCAAGCCAGTCAAGCAGAAGTTGAGGAGAGCTCACCCGGATGTTTGGATCAAAGTTAAGACAGAACTCGAGAAACAATGGAATGCAGGATTTCTGGAAGTAGTCAAGTATCCACAATGGGTATCCAACATTGTTGTCGTACCAAAGAAGGAGGGAAAGATTAGAGTATGTGTGGATTTCCGAAATTTGAATAAAGCTAGCCCCAAGGATGATTTTCCGTTGCCACATATAGATGTTTTGGTGGACAATGCTGCACGTAGTTCCACATATTCCTTTATGGATGGTTTCTCGGGATACAACCAGATAAAGATGGCTCTAGAAGATAAGGCAAAAACGACTTTTGTTACACCATGGGGAACCTTTTGCTACAAGGTTATGCCTTTTGGTTTGAAGAATGCAGGAGCCACTTATCAGAGAGCCATGGTGACTTTATTCCATGATATGATGCATAAGGAAATTGAGGTGTATGTAGATGATATGATTGCCAAATCCAAGAGGGAAGACGACCATGTAAAGGTTTTGAGGAAGTTATTCGAGCGTTTGAGAAAATATGAACTGAAGCTCAACCCTGCCAAATGTTCGTTTGGAGTTAAGTCAGGAAAGTTGCTCGGATTCGTAGTAAGTGATAAAGGTATAGAGGTGGATCCTGATAAGGTGAAAGCCATCCAATCCATGCCATCCCCAAAGACGGAGAAGGAGGTGAGAGGATTCTTGGGAAGATTGAACTATATTGCCAGATTTATAGCTCAGCTAACCACAACGTGTGAACCTGTCTTTCGGCTATTGAGGAAAAAGAATCCTGGGATTTGGAATGAGGAGTGCGAGGAGGCATTCAATAAAATCAAGCAATACTTACAAAATCCGCCTTTGCTTGTTCCTCCTGTATCAGGAAGGCCTTTAATACTGTATTTGACAGTAACTGAAACAGCTATGGGGTGTGTATTGGGTCAGCATGATGAAACTGGAAGGAAAGAGAGGGCCATTTATTACCTTAGTAAGAAGTTCACCGAATGTGAGTCTAGATACACGGTGATAGAGAAACTCTGTTGTGCATTGGTATGGGCGACAAAAAGATTGCGACATTACATGTTGTACCACACCACTTTGTTGATTTCAAAGGTGGATCCACTAAGGTACATCTGTGACAAGCCCTATCTCTCAAGTCGAATTGCCAGGTGGCAAGTTCTGTTGTCAGAATATGACATAGTTTATACAACAAGGAAAGCCGTGAAAGGAAGCGCCATTGCAGACCACTTGGCTGATAATGCGGTGGAAGATTATGAGCCATTAGATTTTGATTTCCCTGATGAAAATGTATTATCAGTAGTGGGAGAAGAGAAGACAGATTGGTGGACCATGTTTTTTGACGGAGCAGTAAATGTTTATGGTAATGGGGCCGGTGCGGTGATCATCTCTCCTGACCAGAAACAATATCCAGTTTCAGTTAAATTGTGTTTTGAATGTACCAATAATACTGCAGAATATGAGGCTTGTATCTTGGGTTTAGAAGCTGCATTAGAGTTGAAGATCAGAAAGATAGATGTATATGGGGACTCAATGTTGATTATCTGTCAGGTGAAAGGAGAGTGGCAAACAAAGGAAGAAAAGTTGAGGCCATACCAGGAATATTTATCCACACTGTCAGAAGAATTCGAAGAGATAAGGTTCACCCATTTAGGAAGAGAAGGGAACCATTTTGCGGATGCTTTGGCCACGTTAGCTGCTATGGCAACAATGGATCTCGGGCATAAGGTACATCCCGTACACATAGACATCAGAAATAACCCAGCTCATTGCTACTCAGTTGAAGGAGAGGTAGATGGAAAGCCTTGGTACTACGATATCAAGAATTTGTTGCAAAATCAGGAATATCCAGTAGGAGCTTCGAAGATGGATAAGAAAACCCTAAGAAGGCTGGCCATGGATTTTTACCTGGACGGGGAGATTCTATATAAAAGATCATTTGACGGAACTTTGCTAAGGTGTTTGAATGAGACAGATGCTAAAAATGCTTTACGGGAGGTGCATGAAGGGATTTGTTCAACTCATGCTAACGGGCATATGGTAGCAAGGAAGATACAAAGGGCCGGTTACTTCTGGATGACATTAGAAAAAGACTGCATCGACTATGTCAGGAAATGTCACAAGTGTCAGGTACATAGTGATAAGGTCAATGCACCTCCAACCCCTCTGATTAACCTAACATCTCCTTGGCCATTTGCGATGTGGGGAATTGATGTGATTGGACCAGTTAACCCAAAAGCCAGCAATGGGCATAGATTCATCCTCGTAGCTATTGACTACTTCACGAAATGGGTAGAAGCCAGTTCGTATGCTCATGTAACACAGAAAGTGGTGAAGAAGTTTATAGAAAAAGATTTGATTTGTCGTTATGGTCCACCAGAAAAGATAGTGACCGATAATGCACAGAATTTCAATAGCAAAATGATCGTGGAGCTTTGCACCAAGTGGAAAATCAAGCATTCAAATTCCTCACCATATAGGCCCAAGATGAATGGTGCCGTGGAAGCAGCCAACAAGAACATCAAGAAAATTATTCAGAAGATGGTAATCACTTACAAGGATTGGCATGAGATGTTGCCGTTCGCTCTCCATGCATATCGCACTGCCGTAAGGACCTCGACAGGAACTACTCCGTATGCTCTGGTATATGGAATGGAGGCGGTGATGCCTTTGGAAGTAGAAATACCTTCGTTGAGGGTTTTAATGGATTCAGGATTAGAAGAAGCTGAATGGGCCAAAGTAAGATATGAACAGTTAAACTTGATCAGTGAAAAGAGGTTGGCTGCAATCTGTCATCACCAACTTTACCAGAAGAGGATGGCCAAGGCATATGACAAGAAGGTCCGACCTCGCATATTCCAGGAAGGAGATCTAGTGCTAAAGAAACTATTGGCCTTACCAGGAGAAGATCGAAGCAAATGGGCCCCAAATTATGAAGGTCCCTATATAGTGAAGAAGGCTTTCTCAGGAGGAGCTTTGAAGTTGTCTAGAATGGATGGAGAAGATCTAGTCAGACCTGTGAATTCTGATTCTGTAAAGAGATATTATGTCTAATGTGTTCAGCTTTCTCCTAAAATTAATAAAGCAAGTTTGGCCATGATTTCTTTGTGTAAAGAACCTTTTTTTTTTCATTGCATGGATCTCACAATGCGTAATTTGTTTCTCTCCGAAAAAATCTCTCGAAAGAATCGGTTTTGTGCATGATTACAAGGAATATATCATAAAACGCTCAAAAATGAAATTTAAGCTCTTCCTAGTAAAAAGGTGACTGAACCAAGCAAACCCTAAAGCTAACCATATGATGAAACCCTACCCCTGATAGCATGTTTCCTTCCAAGATAAGAACAAGGTTTATTAATCCTAATAATGTGCATTTTGAAATGAGGAAAGGCCATCTTTGTCATCCCTTCACTTTCTAAAAATTTTATCCTTTGTAGTCCCCATTTGAGCCGGATTGAGTTTCTTCTTTATAAAAACCCGACTAAGACCACACCCTACACTGGGGGCAATAAGAGATCTTTTGTTAAGGATGAAAACAATGGTGAAAAAAAAAAGAGAAAAAGAAAGGGGTTGACAAAACACAGAAAAAGGAGAGAAAGAAACGAGGACTTAGATATTTGAAAGTTAGAACCCCACAATTGGGGGCAATCCCATGAAAAGAAAAAGAAAAAAAGATGATGGTTTGATAATGCTTGAAGACCAAGAGGAGGATCCTTAAGCGGGCTTCTCCAAATGCAACCTATGAGTCAATTTCAAAAAGAGTGGTCTTAAGTCCTTAAACCCTCAAACACTGTTGAGCCTTAAAGCGTCCTTTTCTTTCATATCCCATAGACATAACCTACATCACAAGCATTCAGAAGTCCTTTCTAATCAAGTGCACATAATTTGGGTTAATAAACGTTGGTCTCATATCTCACAGGATTTGACAAATGAATGATAATCCGTTTTTAGGAAACATTTCCCTTTTCTACACGGTTTCTTCACATAGATACAGATACTTAAAGCTTAAACAGAAGGCCACCTTGGATAAAAGCCTTGGCTTAAAGACAAACCGCAGTCCAGAAACCAAAATAGGATTTGCTTAAAAGAGTTTTTGATGCATATTTTGAAGGTTCCGGTTGTCATGTACAAATTCAAGTCTTTTGAAGGATTTTTTGGAAAAGATTTTGTTGCGTGTTGGAACGAAAACCAAAAAGCCTTTAATTCGAGAAAAACAAATTAAAGCACTGATAAGAGCATGTAAGAAGCAGCGACAAAGCATGCATTTTAGAAAAAGGGTCACCTAATGACAAGGTTGGGGATTTTCTTCCCTGGGATGAGATGGAAAGAAGAGACTTGATGAGAAAGGAATCCAGCATGCCATTGCGAGCACATGAACAAGGTCGTATCAAGAGAGAGTGTCAGAAATTGAAGGAAGTGAGGGGACCTATGCTTCCAAAACAGGTAAGGATGCATGCATGGCATCCAACCACAAAGCATTGCATCAAACATTTTTGTTGACTTGGTAAAAAAAAAAAAAAAAAAAAAAAAAAAAATCCTCAATAGTCCAGCAAGATTAGGGTCAAAGAAAGAATTGTTGATTT
Source organism: Populus alba (assembly GCF_005239225.2). Lineage (NCBI taxonomy): Eukaryota > Viridiplantae > Streptophyta > Magnoliopsida > Malpighiales > Salicaceae > Populus > Populus alba. Next base: position 65,834 of record NC_133300.1, on the reverse strand, counting down.
GGAGAAACAACAAAGATTCATGGTTTTGACCCTGGAATGGGAAGAAGATGAGATAAACTCTAACATTAGGGAAATCTCAAAGGAATAGGAAGATCAATCAAGAAGAATTTTCAATTCAAACCTTATCATCTTGAAGAAGGAACATATTTATGGTTAAAGGAGATTGCCAGAAGGAATCGCAGGATTAACCACAACAGGATTTTGGTTCTGGTTGAAGGGGATTAGCGAAAGGATCTCAGTTCAACCCAACCACACAGACCTTGGTTATGGTTAAAGGGGATCGACGAAGAGATCTCAGTTTAACCTAATTGGAAAGGATTTGATTTTGGTTCTGGTTGAAGGGGATCAGCGAAGGGATCTCAGTTCAGCCCAACCACACACACCTTGGTTATGGTTAAAGGGGATCGACGAAGAGATCTCAGTTTAACCTAATTGGGAAGGATTTGATTTTGGTTCTGGTTGAAGGGGATCAGCGAAGGGATCTCAGTTCAACCCAACCACACACACCTTGGTTATGGTTAAAGGGGATCGACGAAGAGATCTCAGTTTAACCTAATTGGAAAGGATTTGATTTTGGTTCTGGTTGAAGGGGATCAGCGAAGGGATCTCAGTTCAGCCCAACCACACACACCTTGGTTATGGTTAAAGGGGATCGACGAAGAGATCTCAGTTTAACCTAATTGGAAAGGATTTGATTTTGGTTCCGGTTGAAGGGGATCGGCGAAGGGATCTCAGTTCAGCCCAACCCTACACACACCTTGGTTATGGTTAAAGGGGATCGACGAAAAGATCTCAGTTTAACCTAATTGGAAAGGATTTGATTTTGGTTCTGGTTGAAGGGGATCGACGAAGGGATCTCAGTTCAGCCCAACCACACAGGATTTTGGTTCTGGTTGAAGGGGATCAGCGAAAGGATCTCAGTTCAACCCAACCACACAGACCTTGGTTATGGTTAAAGGGGATTGGCGAAGAGATCTCAGTTTAACCTAATTGGAAAGGATTTGATTTTGGTTCTGGTTGAAGGGGATCGACGAAGGGATCTCAGTTCAGCCCAACCACACAGGATTTTGGTTCTGGTTGAAGGGGATCAGCGAAAGGATCTCAGTTCAACCCAACCACACAGACCTTGGTTATGGTTAAAGGGGATCGGCGAAGGGATCTCAGTTTAACCTAATTGGAAAGGATTTGATTTTGGTTCTGGTTGAAGGGGATCGACGAAGGGATCTCAGTTCAGCCCAACCACACAGGATTTTGGTTCTGGTTGAAGGGGATCAGCGAAAGGATCTCAGTTCAACCCAACCACACAGACCTTGGTTATGGTTAAAGGGGATCGGCGAAGGGATCTCAGTTTAACCTAATTGGAAAGGATTTTGGTTCTGGTTGAAGGGGATCAGCGAAAGGATCTCAGTTCAGCCCAACCACACAGACCTTGGTTATGGTTAAAAGGGATCGGCGAAGAGCTCTCAGTTTAACCTGATTGGAAAGGATTTTTTCGGTTCTGGTTGAAGGGGATCGACGAAGGGATCTCAGTTTAGCCTAGCCACACAAAGATTTTAGTTCTGGTTGGAGAGAATTGCTATAAATGAAGGGTTTCGGATCAACAAAGTTATGAGAAGATCAGTTTCGGAAGTTTACTTTTGTTTATCTTTACAACACTTACTTTGCAAAGTCCTTGCTTCGTAAGCATTGTAAAGAGGGGGCATCTGTTGTAACCCATTTTTGGGTCCCCGCAAAAAAATAAATAAATAGCCAAGGGAGGTTAGAAAAATAACAAAGGGGGGAAGCGCTTAGAAAATGGTCAGAAAATTGGTCCAGGAGGTTAAAAATACAAAGATTGGATTTTTGGCAGTATATTCTTGAAGGATGAGAGCCCTATTTAGAAGGAAAATTTGAATTTTGAGGAAAAAGCCTAAATTTGGAGGTTTATGGACATGATTGATTTTTTAATGGGATTTTTAGGGGTTTGGATTGCGAGAAAAATTGATTTTTAAATCAATTTGGGCTTTAATTAGAAGAAATTTAAGTTCTGGGGCCAAAATATTTTTTTATAAATTTATTAGGCCAAATCAGGGGCTTAATTGCATGAATTTTGAAGTTTAAGGGCCAATTAGGGGCTTAATTGCGAAAATCCGAAACCAGGGACCAATTTGGAAAAGGCGCGAATATAGAGGGAGCTGTATTGAATCGATTCAGGGGCCTAATTGAAGAAATTAGAAGTTTATTGATCAATTAAGGGCTGAATTGCATAAATCAAAGGCCAAGGACCAAAGTGAAAAACGCGGGCAACTATGGGGGCAGGGACCGAAATTGGCAGGGACGCAATTGAAAAGAAAAAGATGATTGAGGGCTGATTTGGAATTTGGCGCGTTCTGGCGCCATTTTTAAATGAAACGGCGCGTTTTATCCAAAACGACGCCGTTTCATACTTAAAAAAAAAAAAAAAAAAAAAAAAAAAAAAAAAAAAAGAGAAAGGCTAAACGGTGCCGTTTTGAACGGCACTGTTCCCCTTTCTTCCCGCCTAACATACAGCAGTAAAGAAGGAAAAAGAATGTATAATTAATGGTGTTGGTCCCTCCAGCCCACCGACCGAAGACATTGGCCGACCACCTACCGCACCGCCGAAACTGAGGGAGGCACGCCTGGACAGCCGCGCCCGACCAGCCGCTGCATGACCCCACGATGAAAAAAAAAACACATGCTCACGGGCTATAAATGGAGGAAGAACAGCAGCACGCAAGGGAGAGAAGGAGGAGAAAAAAAAACAGAGGGGAGGGCTGGCAGTATTGTTGAAAGAAAACCGTGAGGGAGAGAGAGAACTAAGCTTTTTGAAGAGGGACCGAAAGGGAGAAGAAAAAGCTGAGAACAACGTGAGAGAGGGGTTGTAGAAAAGAGGAGGGAAACTGAAGAAGAAGACAGAGGAAGAAAGGGAAAACCAGCCACTGAAACAGAGAAGAGAAAGGGAAGGGACAAGAAAGGAGTACTGGAGAAGAAGAGCAACAGCAGCTGCCACCGCCATCCTGCACCATCGACACTGCCACCGCCACAGCAGAACCGAAGAGGAAGAAGAGGAGCAGAACAGAGAGAGGGAATAACGGAGAAAAACTGACCAAGGTGACGGTGAACAGAAACAGAGGAGAGAAAGAAAGAGGACAGCCGCCGACTACTACACCGCCTCCGCCGCCTCCGCTGCCGCCAGCGTCGCCACCGTTCCAGGTAACTTTCTCCACTGCCATTTTTTTTTGCTTCGGCTTCGGCTTCATCTGCATGCAGAACGTTTACGTTCTGCACCAGATGAAGATTAATTAGCTAGTTACTGTGCTGTGCACAGTAACTGGCTAATTAATTCACGGGTTACTGTGTGCACAGTAACCCCGGTTACTATACACGCTAATTAATTCTCTGGTTACTGTGCGCACAGTAACCCGGTTACTATGTGCACAGTAACCAGCCCATGCATTTGGGCCAGGTTCGGCCCAACCCATGTATTCGGGCCTGACCCGGCCCATTTCAAAAAAAAATCAAAAATATTTGTTTCAGCATTTTTATAATTTTTCCGCGTAATTTTTATGGCATTTTGATTAATATTGGGTGATATTTGTTTTTATGTTGTTAAAAATACAAAAATCTGATTTTCAAATACCCGGTTTTCGTCAAAAACTTCCACAAAAAAATACAAAAAAAAAAAAAAAAAAAAAAAAAAATGTTTTTTGTGCATACGGCCAAGTGTCTCAAAGCTAAAAATTCATATTGTATTTTTCATACAAAAAAAAAATATATATATTTTAGCATGCATTTTGGCTTTAATAACCAGTTTATTAAAGTCAAGAGAATATTGGCCAATATTTCAAAAACAGCAAAAATTTTATTTTTGGACAATAAAACCTGGGGTATGACATTACACGTAATGCATATTCCGGATATTTAATTCTTTTTTTTTTTGGACAATAAAACCTGGGGTATGACATTACACGTAATGCGTATTCCGAATATTTAATTTTTTTTTTGTTTGGACAATAGAACCCGGGGTATGACATTACATGTAATGCATATCCTGGACAATAGGAAACCACCACGTGACTTGGATTTTATTAGACAAAACAATGCAGCCTACCTTAGGTAGGGCGTAGTTGGGGTGCTAACACCTTCCCTTTACGCAACCAGTCTCCGTACCCCATCTCTGAGACCAGTTAGGGTTCCTAGTAACCAGAATACTAGGTGGCGACTCCCAGTCCATTTTTTAGCTTAGAGACAAAGAACTCCTTGTCTCACCATTTTTTCCACGCCAAATAGACACACCACACCATCATGAAGGGTTGGTAGTGGACGATCGCCGCGCCGCCGCACACGTGCGACAACAATGATAATTACTTTCATCTTCTAATATATATAATAAGTTGATACCACTAAATAAAAACATAATAAATAAATTCAACTATAATTAGTTTTGCATTATTTTCCTTCTAATATCAATGGCAAGAAAATACAAATTTCATCTTTTATTTTCAATCCAAATAAACTTTTGGATTATTATTTCCTTAAAATTATAAAATTTTAAGTTTTATACTATTCAAATTATAATTTAAAATTATCGAGTTTATGAAAAAAAAAATTTAACTGAAATTTTTGTTTGGCCGAAATCTACCACTAAACTCTCTCTTTTCTTCGATCGTGTCTCGTATAAGATTTTATAAGGAACAACAATAAAAGAAAATCAAATAAAGATCAATTTGTAAATGAAAATTAAATATAGAAACATCCACTCTCTATAGTGGACTTGTTGCGTGTCCCCTCTCAGCAATCCATTTATTTATTTATTTACACATGACATGGCATTATTTTAATATATATTTTTTAAAAAATATTTAAAACCGCCAAAACATTAATTCATTACAGAAACAAGCAGAAAAGGAGAGACCTCGAGTTCATGTCCTTAAAGTAGCACCTAAGCCTCAAATTAAAACCAAGCTATGAGATGTTCAACTCCTTGCTTTGACAATTGACCAGTAACGAGAGACGTTTCTCTAGCTGAATGAATAATTAATGAAGATGACTGCACTAAATAAGAAGTCAGCATGCTAATAGAACTCATAGTATAGCTACACTAGCTAGATCTCCACAGCATGAGAAGTTTTTACAAGAATGCAGTAAATAAAGCAACTGGCAGTGATCCAACTCTGGATCTCCTGCGGGAAGCAACGAAAGAGTTGCTTCCTCATGTGAAGAATCTGTTCCTTTTTAATATTGCATCAATTACGTAGTCTTTCCAGTCCAGAACTTAGAATGCCTTTTCATTTGGTGCAGCCATTAAGGGTTTTTATATATATATATAAACTTGTTTCATTTCTTCATCTTCCACAGATTTGTATGTTGGGGAATATTGTTAAGAGATTGAGTTTCGTAGGCATCAGCAAGGCAACAGCAAATTTTAGCCAAGCCAACAAAATTGGATTGGGACGAATGGGAACCATGTATATGGCTACCTTTCCTGATGGTAGGTTCCTTGCAGTGAAGAGGATAGTTGACTCTCAGCAGTTTGAGGAACAGATAGTTTCTGAATTGAAAACATTGGGTACATTAAAGCATAAGAACTTACTGCCCCTGTTCGGATTCTGCGTAGAATCAAATACAAGGCTTCTGGTGTACAAGTATATGTCTAATGGAAACCTTTTTGATTGGATACATTCAGTGAAACACCGGAGGAAGACTCTGCAATGGCCTTTGAGGTTGAAAGTTGCGGTTGGGGTAGCAAGAGGCCTGGCAAGGCTCCACCATGGCTGCAGAGGTCAAGTGGTGCATCTCAACATAAGCTCAAAGTGTATTTTGCTTGATAAGAATTTCGAACCCAAGTTATCGAATTTCGGAAAGGCGATGCTGATCACGAGTATGAGCAACACTCCAGGAGTGCATGATGAGTTTTGTGAGCAGCACTGGGATGGATTGTAGCAGAAAGAATTTTTCCTCAAACAGTATTCTTAATGAATGGATTGGTAATCTCTTGAGCACTTCTTATTTTAACGATACCATGGATAGGTTTCTGATTGGGCAAGGATTTGACGATGAGATCTTTCAGCTGCTTAAAGTTGCATGTAACTGTCTTGATTGCATTCCAGATCGAAGGCCGTCAATGTTTCAAGTGTACAAGGACATAAAGGCAATAACCAAGAGAAGTGAAGTGGTTGATGATTCAGAGATCCAAATGCTACTTCTCAAGACTAATCTGTTGCCAGCAAAAACAGGACCGAAGTTAGCAGATCTATATTTTCCTGTTTCTATCATGTTCATAAACCATCATGTAAGAAGCAATAGAATATAATTGTGTCCGGGAATAAGTTGCCAGCATTTTACACTGTAATTCAAACAGAAGATCAATCTGATCAAAATACGCCGATGAGTGAAAATGGTTTGGATAATACTTCCTGATCTTGTGTTGCAATTTTATACTGATAAAATTAGTGTTTTTACGCCGATAAAATATTCTCTGTTTTATGCTATTTTTTGTGGTGGAAGTTGTGAAAACCTCAGATTGAATTTAGGCTTTCCATGACAGTGACCTCGGCTGAAGGTGACTATCCTGCAAAAGGTTAACCGGAGATAGTATAAGAAATGTTTATCGGAGAGAGAGGGTGGTGTAGATGCAGGGTTCGGTTGGACCGAAGCTAGAGAGGGTTCAGTTTGACTTGCCCTGGAGCGGGTTCGGTGATTGAATTTTCTCCCCTCTCCTTTTATTTCCTACCTTCGGTTGTGTTTGGCCAAGAGAGGATGAGGTTGGAAGATGAGGTTTTGGTCAGTTGGGCCATTAACAAGCACTCTCAGTTGGGCTTTTCTTACCTTGTTTAGGCATCAGTTGGGCCATTAACAAGCACTCTCAGTTGGGCTTTTTAGAATTTTTTTCTTGGTGCACCCTCGTAGATTTGTAAATTAATAGCTTCTATGGTTTTGTTATCCCTTGGTTAATTACAACCTGAATTTACTTTAATATGCAAATATATTTTGGTGATTATTCCCTCCATAATAGTTTTTGATAGCTATCTCATTTGGCTGTTGTTAATTGTTGTAGATACACAACTTTTGAAATTATAGCTTAACTAGTTCATGATCAAGACAAAAAAAACAACAGAGTATTAATAATACTTGCCAAAAATCATCTTTTCTCCTTTCTTGAAATAAATGACATTGGTCGAATTGGTGTTGTATAAAAAAGATTTAAGTAAATTAATAAGGAAGTTTGAGACTGAAAATGAGAAAAAAATTGATTGGAAAAAACCTTTAAAGCTGACTTATTCTCTAGCTTGGATTTAAAATTAAATATGTAGAGGTTGTCTTGTTATGATTTAGTTGATTTTGCTTGTCCAGAGGCAACACAAATGATTGTTTAAAAAAAATCTAAAAAGATGAAATTGAAAGGAAAAAAAAGAGAAGAAAAAATAAATAATAATAATAATAATAATGAGAGCTGAATTGTAGGGAAAAAAGAAGAAGAGGAGGAGGAGGAGGAGCTTATAATTTTTCCCAAGTTATTTAGTATAGAAGATGACATTGAGCCAGCTAACTCTAATATATATATTTTTTTGAACGATAATGGGAATCCTCAGTTATATTTATTAATCAATCGAGAATATATTTTTTTCCTTTTTATCATTTTAAGAATACACCCCCATAAACTAATTAAATATGTTCAATCTATGTATGTATGTATATGTGGTAACGACCAAATATATATAATGTGGGCATAAATAATTCAAGTTGTGAACTTAAATAAATTCAGCATAGTTTAATTTGGAGTCATTAACTATAATTACAGTGAAAGTCGTTGTGTCATGGCATGTACTCAACATTCAACTCTCTTCTCACCTGAATGCGAAATTGCAAGTACAGCACAAACAAATAGAATGTTATCCAAAAAATAAAAAACAAATAGAATGTTAAATAACTATTCCAAGCATACACTACATACAGCCGCATAATTTCCCTGTAGCATATGATGGCAAATATCTATGTAGGTCCATTAAAATAATCATTAATTCAAGTTCGCCACATGGGGATTTCTTCTTCAAATGTGTAGTAAAAATGAGATTCATGCATAAGGTATTTCATTTACACACACATATTGACGAGGCGCCATGCATTTTTTATATGGAAAGAACATGCACGAGCAATTTAATTTCAACAGCAACCGATCCTTGAAAGTTTTTTTTGGTGAGCATTTATACTGTTTAAGTTTATTTAACTGTTCAATTATAGACTTTTTCTGTATGAATCGACGTTCGATCCTTGAAACATGCGTGAGCCATTTCAATTTTTCACGATGTAATTAAGACGGAGTCCTCGAAAATTGCCTGACTTTGTGCCCGAAGCCTAACTGATTTCACTCTTCATTGATTTTGGTTTAGCTAATCAGTTACCCACAGCTGGATGGATCATTGTTCTAAATCCATTGATCATTTCTACTATGCTATATCTATTGCATTTTAAAAGGCAAATACACACACACTTTTTTATTTGTTTAATGGATTACCATACTTTTTAGCATGGTTAGTGTAAAATAATCATTTTAATCTAATAGCTTAAGCTGTTAGATGAGCTCCAAGATATAATTTATATTATTCTTTAACACACCCCCTCAAGTGAAAACTCTTTGAACTTAAAACTTTCTCAAGCCCATATTACTTTATGCTTGATTTTTATCAAATAAATAGAGATGATGAGATTTGAACTTGTGACCATTTGATTATCAAGGCTCTGATACTATATCAAATAATTATCCTAACTTAATAGCTTAAACTGTTAGATATTGTCTAAGATATATTTTATATTATTTTCTAACTATTAGAAAACCCAATTCATCACGACTTAATTGTTCAAGAATTAGATCAGGCTAGATTAGTTAGTCTAAGAGTTTGCATGTTAGTATCCATTCAAGATTGTTTTTTAGAAGAATGAAAATATTTCAAATGAAAAAACAACATTAATAAAAAAATTGATTAAAATAAAATCTAATTTAGTTTTATAACTATGCTTTTTAGTATTTCAAGTCTTATCACTCTACAAATCACATAAAACTAATGAAGTAAGCTAATATCTTTTAAAGTTTGAACAAGATTGATTTGACAGTTATGGGAACAAATATAAGTGGTGTCAAGATAAGATGCAAACTTATATATGGGCCTTCCTTTTTTTCTTTAAATTCTGGTTGCGGATCCTAAGGAAACTGGATTGTTTCCCAGATAACTCTATTTCTAGAAAGGAGAAGAATCATCAAGCTATACAGAGGCAATTCCAGCTGGTCAGTTCTTTGTATTTTGTGAAACTTCTTGGTAGCAGATTCTGATAGTGCACCTGGTGTGGCTCCAAATCTGCATCCTTTAGCTGCTTCTTTGATATCTTGGCAACAAATCTGTATATTATAGTTGCAATTTGTTCTTTTCGTTTCTTGGTTTGTTGTTCTTTTCATTGCATAGTTCTGTTTAGGTGAGCTGTAAACAAAATCTCTATGTTCCCGTCATCTATTGGCGTCTTCTAATGCAATATTATGCTTCTTACAAAAAAAGATACGATGCAAACTTTGATTTCTCTTTTTTTACCGTCTTCGATATTGGAAACACAAGACAAGAAACCCATGCGGAAAACTTATTACATGGGCTGGCCTGCTCCGGTCCATGGGGAGGTTACTTGTCACTCTGAGTTACATGAAAACAGTTTCAAGTCTGAATCAGCTATATTAATTTGACGAGAGAAATTGACATAAACATGATAATCACGATACTTATCTCTTGACCCCCTAGGTTAAGTCATTTCGGATTGATTTATTAAAGTTAGGCAAGAATAGGGACCAAATTAAAAGTGGCTACGCACATGCTTTACAAGTGGTTAGTCTTCAAAAAAAGTTGATACATGAACATCAAGTAAGCTACGTCCAGCGCCTTTCACACATCAAGCATTGTTGTGAACGCATGTGTTTGTGTGTGTTTTGAAGACACGCACTAAAAACACACCAAAAGGCCATTCCTTGTCCGTCTATTGTTCAGGCTGATCAGACAGGAATTTTGGTTTTCAAACTATGCATATGGGAATTGAGATTGCATAGTAAATCTTGAATTCGAGTTAAAATATATATATTTTTTATAAAAATCTGGAATAATAAGAGTTTTATTCATTTATCTAGATTCATAAAATATACTTTTTAAAAGACAGAGTTTTCTCCAATAAAAAAAAATATATATTGCACATCCAAAATTTAAATGTAGTATATATATATGATCTCATCTTCTAAGGGTATGATAGAATTAATTTGGTAAGACAAGAAGAAGAAGAATAACAGAGTGGAAAGAATGTTTAAATGCTTGATTGATTCCTTTATTCCTCTTGTTTGCTGCCTAAATAGGCCAACAACCTTACAACTAACAAAGCACGAAAATAGCAATAAAACAGGAAATCCTAACAGATTGGCTCCTAACAGAATAGCTCTGAAGACATGGAGCACCCACTAACAGCCTTTTATTTAGTTGACCAATTCTAGTGCAACAGACACCTTACTCACAATTACTGAAATAATCCTCCTGACTTGGTCCACTTCACTTGTAGCTCCAGGTGTGATTCAACATGTACTCCACGTGTGATTCATATCATTCCCCCTCCCTTGGAGTGACCTTGTCCTCAAGGTCAAAATCTGGATAGGATTTGGACAGTCGCCATAAGTTCTCCCATGTTGCATCTTCACGGCCAGCACCCTTCCATTGAACCAATACTTCAGTTTTTGGTCTATACTTGCCTTTATGAACCACCCTTCGATCCAAAATAACTTCAGGTTCTGGTAAAATGTGGACATCATCTGAAACAGGAGGTAATGACACGATAGGTAATTCGAGCGAACCAAAATGTTTCCTTAGTAAACTCATATGGAACACGTTGTGAATTTGTGCGTCCGCGGGCAAGTCCAACTGATATGCCACAGTCCCTATCTTGGCCATAATTTGGAAGGGACCAAAAAATCGAGGAGACAATTTCAACGAACTCCGAAACGCAACAGATGTTTGACGATACGGCTGAAGACGTAAATAAACATAGTCTCCTACCTCAAAGGAAACCTCTCGTTTGTGACGATCAGCCTGACACTTCATCCGAACTTGGGCAGCAACCAAATTCTTTCGAAGATCACGAAGAATGTCGTCCCTTGAACGCAACATATCATCCATGTCCTGAACCTTGGCAGTACCTGGTATATACGAAACCATAGAAGGCAGGGACACACCATATACAGCTCGAAAAGAGACATTTTTGTTGATGAATGGACTGATGTATTGTAACTGTACTCAGCCCATGGCAGCCACTCCAACCATTTTTTAGGATTATCATATGTGTAGCAGCGAAGATACTGCTCAAGGATACGATTTATTACCTCGGTCTGGCCATCCGACTGAGGATGATAGCTAGAGCTGTAACAAAGAGCAGTGTTGTGCAACTGGAAAAGGGACCGCCAGAAATTGCTGAGAAAGACTCGGTCACGATCACTGACAATTGAGAGAGGCATACCATGTAACCGCACAATGTTAGCAACGAAGGCCTTGGCAATCGATAATGCTGTGTAAGGATGCTTGAGAGGCACAAAATGAGCATATTTTGATAATCGATCGACTACCACCATAATTGTATCGTGGCCTTGGGAGGACGGTAGTCCGTCGATGGAATCCATAGAAATGTCAGACCAAATATGATCCGGAATAGCAAGGGGTTGCAGCAACCCTGCTGGCTTAAGAGTGTCATACTTGCAACGTTGGCAGACCATGCAATTTCGGATGAATTCCTTCACAGTTGTGCGTAACCCTGGCCATATAAAACTTGAGCTGACCCTGTTGATGGTTTTAAGATAGCCAAAATGTCCTCCAACCGGCGAGGAGTGTGCGTCTGCTAATACTGCAAGCAGTAAGGAGGAGTTTGGGCTCAAGTGGACTCTACCATGTTCCATCCAAACTCCATCTCTGAGAAAACAATTGGAGGAACCCTTCGTACTCAAGGTGGCATAGTAAGGATTAACAATTACCTCTTGTTGCAAGGAAGACCACCAGTCTGCGGAGGATAATGTGATGGCCTGAAACTGAAGCAAGGTGACACGAGATAGAGCATCCGGACCTTGATTATCTCTGCCACGTTTGTACAGTATTGTGTAGTCATATCCCATAAGTTTGGGCAGCCATCTAGCTTGAGAAGGAGTAGAAATACGTTGCTCCAGTAAGTATTTTAAGCTTTGGTGATCGGTTTTGATGACGAACGGTTTGCCCAACAAATACGGTCGCCACTTGCGCACAACCTTCACTACTGCCAACATTTCCTTATCGTAAGTTGAGAGTGCCCTTGCCGACCCTTTCAAGGCTTCACTAAAGAACGCAATTGGTTGATCATTTTGTGATAGTATAGCTCCCAGACCTGTCTCGCTTGCATCACATTCAACAACAAAGGGCTGCTCAAAATCTGGAAGTCGTAAAACCGGAGGAGTAATAAGCGTTGTCTTCAATTTCAGAAATGCTTCCTGAGATTCAGTTGTCCACCGAAATCCATCCTTGGTTAAGAGCTGTGTCAGAGGTGCAGCAATTGAACCAAAATCACGGACGAATTTCCTGTAGTATCCTGCCATCCCGAGGAATCCGCGAACCCCTTTTGCTGAAGTCGGCACAGGCCATTGTTGGACTGAATTGATCTTATTGGGGTCTACCGCAACCCCCTCCCATGAAATTCGGTGGCCTAAGTAGTCAACCATTAAAACCCCAAATTGGCACTTGGATGCTTTGACAAACAACTGATGAGTGGTCAGGAGTTGGAGGACCACTTTAAGATGTTGTAAATGCTCGTCCCAAGACTTGCTGTACACCAGAATATCATAAAAAAAAAAAAACCAAGACAAACCTCCGTAAATGAGGTCGAAAAATGTCATTCATTAAATTCTGGAATGTGGCGGGAGCGTTAGTCAAACCGAAAGGCATCACAAGGAACTCGTAATGACCGTCATGAGTGCCGAAGGCAGTTTTAGAGATGTCGTCGTCACAAACCCTTATTTGATGATAGCCAGACCTCAAATCTAACTTCGAAAAATATTTTGCACCTTGCAATTCATCCAATAACTCGTCAATAACTGGAATTGGAAACTTATCTTTAATTGTGATGTCGTTGAGAGCACGATAATCCACGCAAAACCGCCACGAGCCATCAGATTTTTTTATCAACAGAACTGGTGACGAAAATGGACTCCTGCTAGGACGGATGATGCCGGATTCAAGGAATTCACTCACCAATTTTTCTATCTCATTTTTCTGATAATGGGGGTACCGATAGGGCCGCGTGCTGACCGGTGGGTACCCCTGGCCCAATACCATTTAATCCCTCTCTTTTAGCTGAAAATTAGGGACTTAGCCCCCCACCCATGGTCTTCTTTTCCTTGTTTCCAGCCGACATGGAGGCCCCTCCTGATGAGGAGAGCCCCTATTTCTTCTCGTCCCCAGCGATGTCAGAGAAGGGGGATTTGTCAATTTTTGAGGGGGGTCCGAGAGCAGTGGGCAGAGACCCACGGAGTCCCTCACCTTTTGAATTTTCTTCTTCCCCCTCAGCCGGTTAATTCACCTCCCCACGAGCAGCCTCTCGAAATTTTTTTTTTTCCTTTTTCTCACCAGCCTCAGCCGCTCATAGCCTCGGTCAAAAAAAAAAATTAAAGAGAAAACAGGGGCGGCCGCAGCCTCCCTTTCCCTGATCACAAAGGCCGGCCGCCCCCCCCCCCCTTTTACTTTCAAATCCCCAAACAGTCCCCCCTCATTTTCTTCTTCTCAGCTCCTTCACAGCCGCCCCCCTCCTGGGGTTTTGGTTCTGAATTTGTTTTCTCCCTAATTCTTTTCTGTTGAAGCCGCTGGCCAGCCCCCATCCCTTTGATTTTTTTTTTTTTTTTTTCTCTTCTTCCTTCCCCTCCGGCGATCCCACTGCCAGCCTTTCCTCCAACACCGGACAAGTTCGCCTCCGTCAGCAGCAACAACGCCCACAACACCGATCTTCCCTCAACCAACCGCAGATCTGCTCTCCTCCATTCGACCCCCAGCGGCGGCAACAGCAGCGCCGTCCCTCTACTCTCTCAGCCGACAACACAGGCGCCTCTACCACCGACCGCCTCTCCTTCATCCCCGATCTCTTCATCTCCATCAGCACCGAAGCTTTCCCGTGGCAGCTCCGGCCTCCAACACTCCTACCTCAGCCGCCAGAGCTGCCGCTCGAAGAAGAAGGAAAGAACATGCAACAGCTCCACCGGCCACTTATTGCACAGGAGAAGGCAACGAAAACCAAAAAAATAGAGGCCGATCTGCAGATCTAAAAGAGAAGAGAGGCAGATCCGAAAACCATGAAAAAACGAAAATTAAAACAGACTGTTGCGTTTTTTTCGTTTTGCAGGTCATGATCCTCACCACCGGCGAGAAGGTGAAGAGGGGAGCAAGCTGTGGCTGACCCCTTCCTATTCAGTGTTTCTCAGGCGGCGCGTGGACCCACGCTCCGCCAGTGACGGAGGCGCGTGGGAGGACGCGCCGCCGTTGTCCTTGCAGTGGCAGAGGTGTTTCCTTGCAATTTCTGGAGTTTAGGGACTATTTTGTAATTTTGTAAATTATGTAATGTAATTTTTATTTAGTTTGATTTGTTTTTATAATTTGTAATGTGATGTATAAAAAGAACAAAAAAAAAAAAGATGTCAAAGAAAAGAGGAAGTGATAAATAATAATAATAAAAAAAAGAGAAATGTTTGTGTGTGTGTGTTTGTATTTTTTTTTTATATATGTTATTGAATAAAAAAGAAAAAAGGAATTTAAATGTTTATTTTGTTTTGGGCGGGCTGGAACATCAGCCCAGCCCATGCGGCTGGGCTGAGTCCAGCCCTGTTGCATTTTTGGCCGGAACATCAGCCTAGCCCATGCGGCTGGGCTGAGTCCAGCCCTGTTACCAGAGGGCTGGAACACCAGCCCAGCCCATGCGGCCGGGCTGAGTCCAGCCCAAGCTATTTATTATATGTGTATATATATATATTTACACAAGACCAGTATATCAGGTTTCCTAGTAGCCCTCAATGAATTACTAGGTGGCGACTCTAACGAACCAAATCAGCAAAACATAACGAAAAATCGCCAGGCCGATGCCGCGCGCCAGGATTTTTTTTTGGGGTGCGACAGAATGGCGACTCCACTGGGGAAGGTATTGTTTTCAACATTATTGGACTAAGCTTTGCATATTTGATGTGTTTATGTCTTTGCATTTTTTGCTTATTTTATTTTTGTTTTACCCATGCATTTTGTAGAATTGTCTCATGCATCACATAGTGTAATTTTTTAAAGCACACACAAGCTTCAGGTTAGGAGGGGGACTAGCAGCTTACCTTACGACTTTTAGTCAAGGTTTAAGTTTGTGTAAACCCCAACTCTTCGTTGAGTGCTTAGACTGGTAATGGTTGGTACACGTGCCATCTCATTGCCTACAAGCCCCCATATTGCCTCCACGAGGGCGATCACTGGGACAACGAGAGTCCTTTTTTAGAGACCAAGTAGCAAACCTACCCTGTCTCACGTAAAAAGATTAGAACCTGTCTTTAGGATGTATGCTCCGTAGACATTGTTTTGCATCCGAGCAAACCCTTCTTGAAGCATCTTGAACTCCAGACTTATGGGTGACACATTGGTCGTCACTCCGAAAATTTTCATTGTAGAGTTTGAGCAAAAATCATGATTCTTGTTCCATCATACAAGAGTTACGACCATATTGTCACCCCTCGAAGGGCGAGTTCGTCATATAAAGTACATATTCATACATTTATCATGCATGTACCGGGTCGAAAAGTAGGTTCCCCCGCACAAGTTGTGCTGCAAGTGATTGAAGAAAGGATGGAAGTGAAGAAAGATGCTAGATAGAGGCTCATTATCATATTGAGTTTGAGAGCATCAAAGGTGAAGTAGCTGAACTCAGATCTGCTCGAACAAGTGTTGAGCATCAAATGGAAAGATAATGTCTGCACAGTCTTCTGTGGGAACACTGCTTGTCCACGTCCAAGAGAAGTTGTATCTCTCATCTTCCGTCATGAACAATAACAACAATGCCTTCAGTCATCAACTAATGACAACTCTGATTCTTGTCCAGTTACACTGTTAAGTGTTCATCGCCTCCACATCATCTAATGGAACCAAATGACTATTAGCCTCTTGTATATGGTGCATTAGTCTGCTTTGAGGTTACCCCAATTATGAGCTCAATTCAAGTTCAGCAGCATAAGATGGTCTGAAAAACCAGGATCAGACACTGAACTTCTACGTGGTAGAGCTCTCTCTGTAGAGATTTATTTGTGGATCTGCTAATGGGAAATGCAAAAGGAGATGTATTAATTACATATGCTTTGAAACTTTTTCCCACCAGTGGTACGAGCAAAACATTGTACTAGGCAGAGGAGTCAGGCCTGGTCTGAAAATATGAGTAGTCGTCGAACTTCAACGTGGCAGAGCTCTCTCTACAAAAATCTATTTATGATGCTGCAAGTTGAGAGTGCAAGAGAGGATTTACTAATTGCATATGCTACAAATATTTCTCATCAGTTTCAGCACGAAGAAACTGTAGCAGGTTGAAGAGCCAGATTTGGTTTGAAAAAACATTGAGCAGATATCAAACTTCAACATTGCCGAGATCTCTCGGCAGGAATCTATTTGTGGATCTGTAAATGGGAAATCTAAGAAGAGATGCAGTGGTTTCAGATTGTCCACAATTTTCTCCTACCAGTATTGGCATTAAAACGCAAAAGTGGCTGTTTGCTGCACCGTCAATGAGGAATCAAAGAGGAAATAAAGGAGTTGTGGATTCATCAGTTTCTCTTCCAATTTTGACAACATATGATTCCATACATGTTTGTTTTTGCGCACTGTCAGGATTACCTAGACATTGAGAGGTTTCCAACAGTCCTCAACCAACCACAACAACATTGGAAGATTGAAATGATGCTGTGAGGATTTGCTGAAAAACAAGCTATGAAGAGAGGAAAGATTGAAGGATCTGCCATGGATTCCAGAACAATGATGAGAGGTGAATCAGGAGATGACTTTGACAGTGTGAAACTTTAATTATGTGGTCTAGCCAGGTCCCACGGTAGCATCAATTGCTCAAATGTCTTTGCCAAGATGGGACATTCCTCTACCACTTAAGTTTGTCGACCAACATCTGCCAGATTCCAGAATTTTGCTTGACTCCGACAAATCCCATGCAACTACCATTTTCTAGGTGGTATAATCCAAACAAGAGATGCGATGTCATGGTGGGGTCCTCGGCCATTTCAATGGAATAGTTGCAAGAATTCAATTGAATAGTTGTCATGTGAGTTTATGTGCCAGCATCTGCTAGATTCCAGACTTTTGCTAGACTCCGACAAATCCCATGCAACCACCGTTTTCTAGGTGGTATAATCCAGACAAGAGATGTGATGTCATGGTGGGGTCCTCAACCATTTGAAGTGAACAATTGCAAGGATTGCAAGAATTGAGTCTGAAAGTTGGTGAGCAAGAGACAAATGGAGCTTGCAAAGGAGGGTGTCATTGGCTATATTGTCCCCCGAACATCTTCAAAATGACATGTGATCGAAAGTGCTTGGCAAAACACAGATATTGCTAGAAAAGTTGATTTAAGAATGGTGATGAACTTTCAATCATGTGTTATGGAATTCTGCATTTTGTTTTGGGCTCACATCTCATCCTTCAACGAAACATGCCTTGCTTGTCTCTTTGTTGTTTTGAAATCAACAGATGTTTAGCATTTTATTTCTGATAAAATATTTTGATCAAACTCCAACATGTGATAAAGGCTAATCAATCCTGAAGATTAAAAGTGTTTTGATTGCAGAAATGACTCGATGCTTGAAAATGACATGAGGTGACTAAACAATTTTGAACTCATACCTCTTGAAACTGAACCACACATCATATAGCTAAGTTTTAGCAGTATGCATAATGACATGTAGTGGATTCGGTAGTTATGGACTCGTGAATCATGATTCTTACAAGTCCAAATCTTTACACTGGATGGGGTCAAAATTTATCGTTTCTAACCGACCTTGCTTGAAATGAGAAAAGGCCATCTTTGATATCCCTTCACTTTCTAAAAATTATATCCTTTGCAATCCCATTTTGAGCCTGGTGAAATATTTTTCTTTCAAAAAGAAACCCTGACTAGGATCACACCCCACATTGGGGGCAGATGAGAGATATGTTGGAGACATTGATATAATTAATGGATAAAGGGGAAGGCTTAGAACAAAAGTCCAATGATTGAGAGAGAGCTCGAAGAAGACACATAGACTGGGGGCATATAAGAAAGTTTTGAGGAAGGCTGTAAAAAAAAACAGAGAATGAACAAAGGAAGTTGAATTTGCCTTCACTTAAATGCAAGTCAAAGATAAAGGAAGGAGCACGCCTATCAAGTCTATGAAGAGCAAAAGAAATTTCAATCAAGGAAAGGCACAACAAAAGTCAATACTAAAAAAAAGATTAAGCTATAAGCGTTGACTTTTGGTATCCATTATAAAGCCTATGATGTTATCAGATGATTAGGTTGGTTATTCCTCAAGGAAAGGGGGATTTGCATTATGACTTTTGTTAATAGAAGTCTGATCTTTGAGGTTAACAAGGTTATATGTCGTCTCCTCTACAAAGACAACAATAGAAAACAGAGTTGATGAATAGTTGATGTTGATCCTAGGTCTTTGAAACCCTCAAACACCTTTTGAGCCTGTGAAATTCCTTTCTTTCATAGCCATGAACCATAGCCTGCATTACGTGCTTTTAAAAGCCCTTTTTAATCAAGCAAGAAATTTGAACCGATAAATGGCGCTCTCAAAACTTAAAGAGCTTTTCCATAAGGGTCGTGACTTCATGAATTAAGCTACTACTTATTCTGCATGCTGATAAAATAAATGCTAAGAAAAGAAACAACTTTTCTTGATAAAGCCTGAGCATCTTGTTTTTAAAATTCATAAAAATGTCACCTCATCATAGACCATCAAATGATATACCCAATATCAAGGATTCAAATTGATACAAAGAACCATGGAAAAAGCCATTTTAATCCTACAACGGGTCGATTTCTGTTTTCAAAATACAAGACAATCAAAGGACTGTGTATTTCGAATAACGTGTGTTGGGTCTTTGATCAAAAAGCTTGATTTTCAAAAGATTTTCAAAAAGGACATCTCTGATTTCATTTCAACAAACTAGACTTTGAATAGACATGATCTTTGAAATATGAGAGTTGATTCCAGAACAAGAAAGATTATCAAACACAGAAGAACAATGATTGAGTATGCAAAATTGTTGATAGAAATGACATTGAAGTCCTCGACACTCCTTGAAAAGTTGAGCAGCTGGGGGCAATACAGTGGACCTTAAGAAGGAAAACAAACAGTATCCAGATCAGCTGGGGGTAAAGAAAGAATCACATGATGAGTCATCAAAGTCCATCAAAGTCATCCCTGGCATTCACAAAAGCCATTTGGTTGTAAACAAAAGAATGAGCATGTTCAGATCAACTAGGGGCAATGTTGTTCAAAGACAATCCATGATTTAGTAAACTTCAGCAGCAATTGATGAGCAACACTGCACTTGAAGGATATTTTCATATCTTCATCTTGGGTCACCCTCTGAAACATGGCTATGACTCTTGACAGATGTTATCGGGTGAGTGCATTTGAATGAACATCAAACATATGCACACCACCAAGACTGACTGTGGAACAATGCTACACTTGAAGGACAATCTCATATTGTCATCCTTTGAAACATGGTTATCGACAGACGTTACCACGCAACTGCATTGAATGAATGTCAGAAAGGCACCCACCCCGAAGACTGACTGTGTGGGACAATTTGTTTTGAAGCCAGATGAGCACTTCACCGCATGAGTATGGGTGATAGAAGTAGCATCATTGATGAGGCCGAGGCATTTCTTTTCACAATCTGATTAGAAGAGTTGAAAGGAATCTATTGAGAAAACACTGAGCATACAACCATGAGCCTTTGTACTGCAAGCTATGAGATGCATGACTGAATGAGTTCCAAGAAGGCTGATGATAACATGTACTTGAAGAGTACTGTTTCAACTAGAGGCAAGTTCATGACTGATTAACAATCTTGATGGGTATTGGCATGATGCACATAATCAATCAGAGGATAATTCTCAGAAGAAGCCAGGAGAGAAAATCCTTCATGATAAATCAAGCAGTACCACACTTGGGGGCAGGGTCAAGCTTGATAAATGATGCAAGCAGTAATTGTCGAAGACAACCCGGGATGGGCACTGCATTTACAGCTGAGTGGATGGCTAGCACATGAATGAGCCAATACATCGGAAGAACAAAGAAAGCTTTGGGATACAAACAAAGGCACCCTATGATGATGGAGCATCAAAGAGGGGGGGGCCTATATTTCAAATCAGGTAAGGATGCATGCATATCATCTAACCTCAAAAAAAAAAAAAAAAACCATTTGCACATATTTTTGAATTGTTACAGG
This sequence comes from Populus alba, assembly GCF_005239225.2. NCBI lineage: Eukaryota > Viridiplantae > Streptophyta > Magnoliopsida > Malpighiales > Salicaceae > Populus > Populus alba. Next base: position 45,285 of record NC_133300.1, on the reverse strand, counting down.
AAAATCCTTAATGAGGTCCAGCAAGATGGTGGAAAGAGAAAGAAGCATTGTGGTGATGATAATAAAGAATCGGTTTTGATCATGGAATAAAAGGGAATATGGGATGAACCCTACCATTAGAAAATCCCAAAGAAATGAATAGATCAACCTTGCAACCGGGAAGCCTTGAGTTTTCAACCCTTGCAGTCAGGAAACACCGAGTTTTCAAACCCTATGATCGGGAATTATCAGGAAGCACCAAGTTTTCCAGCCCTTCTTCTGTCATCCCCTCAGGACTTCGCCAGGTAAGTCCTATTTTTTACACTTGTCATATCACATTCTTTCCATTTGGGTTGGTCACCCATGACAATGAGACCACACTTTTCATATTTTTTCCATCCGGGTAGGTCACCCATGACAATGAGACCGCACTTCATCTTATTTTTTCCATCTGGGTAGGTCACCCATTACAATGAGACCACACTTCATATTTTTTCCCCCTGGGTAGGTCACCCATAAGAATGAGACCACTCTTCCTCTTTTCCATGTGGGTAGGTCACCCATTATAATGAGACCACTTTTTACATATTCTGTTGTTCCAGTTGAATGAGGTCGTCAGATGGGATCTCATGTAGCTTTGGTTAAAGGGAATCGCCAGATGGGGTTTCAGGTTGACCGAGTTACACACACACCTTGGTTATGGTTAAAGGGGATCGACGAAGGAATCTCAGTCTATCCCAACCACACACAGGATTTTGGTTCTGGTTAAAGGGGATCGACGAAGGAATCTCAGTCTATCCCAACCACACACAGGATTTTGGTTCTGGTTAGAGGGGATTGCCGAAACGAATCTTAGTCTAGCCCAACCCTACACATTCCTTGGTTATGGTTAAAGGGGATCGACGAAGGGATCTCAGTTTAACCTAATTGGAAAGGATTTTGGTTCTGGTTAGAGGGGATTGCCGAAAGGAATCTCAGTCTAGCCCAACCCTACAACATTCCTTGGTTATGGTTAAAGGGGATTCGACGAAGGATCTCAGTTTAACCTAATTGGAAAGGATTTTGGTTCTGGTTAGAGGGGATTGCCGAAAGGAATCTCAGTCTAGCCCAACCCTACACATTCCTTGGTTATGGTTAAAGGGGATCGACGAAGGGATCTCAGTTTAACCTAATTGGAAAGGATTTTGGTTCTGGTTAGAGGGGATTGCCGAAATGAATCTTAGTCTAGCCCAACCCTACACATTCCTTGATTATGGTTAAAGGGGATCGACGAAGGGATCTCAGTTTAACCTAATTGGAAAGGATTTTGGTTCTGGTTAGAGGGGATTGCCGAAAGGAATCTCAGTCTAGCCCAACCCTACACATTCCTTGGTTATGGTTAAAGGGGATCGACAAAGGGATCTCAGTTTAACCTAATTGGAAAGGATTTTGGTTCTGGTTAGAGGGGATTGCCGAAAGGAATCTCAGTCTAGCCCACCCCACACATTCCTGGTTATGGTTAAAGGGGATCGACGAAGGGATTCTCAGTTTAACCTAATTGAAAAGGATTTTTGGTTCTGGTTAGAGGGGATTGCGAAAGGAATCTCAGTCTAGCCCAACCCCACACATTCTTGGTTATGGTTAAAGGGGATCGACGAAGGGATCTCAGTTTAAACCTAATTTGAAAAAGGATTTTGGTTCTGGTTAGAGGGGATTGCCGAAAGGAATCTCAGTCTAGCCCAACCCCACACATTCCTTGGTTATGGTTAAAGGGGATCGACGAAGGGATCTCAGTTTAACCTAATTGGAAAGGATTTTGGTTCTGGTTGAAGGGGATCGGCGAAGGGATCTCAATTCAGCCCAACCACACACACCTTGGTTATGGTTAAAGGGGATCGACAAAGGGATCTCAGTTTAACCTAATTGGACAGGATTTTGGTTCTGGTTGAATGGGATCGGTGAAGGGATCTCAGTTCAGTCTAACCACACAGACCTTGGTTATGGTTAAAGGGGATCGGCGAAGGGAGCCTAATCACGCAGAATCACTAGATGGGATTTCAGGTTCATCGAGCTACACACCGATTTTTGTTCTTGTTAGATCACCAGATGGGATCTCAGGTAAACCCAATCAAAAGGGCAGGTCGCCCGTGAAAACAGACCAATGTGAGTGTATGGGCCGGTCGCCCCTGAAAATAGACCACTTTGAGTATGTGTGGGCAGGTCGCCCGTGAAAACAGACCAGTGTGAGAGTGTGGGACCGGTCCGCCCCTGAAAAATAGACCACTTTGAGAGCATGGGGGCAGGTCGCCCGTGAAAATAGACAAGTGTGGGTGTGTGGGCAAGTCGCCCAAGATATTGAAATCATTTTCCTTTTGTTTTCTTTACAAAGCTTACTATGCAAAATTTTGAGGAATTTTGCTTCGTAAGCATTGTAAAGAGGGGGCAACTGTTGCTACCCAATTTTTGACCCATCTTTTTAATAAATTTTTCGAAAAATCCAAAAATAGTGAAAAACAACAAAAATCCAAAAATATGTTTTTAATATATTTGCAATGTTTTTAGCATTTTCAACCGTCATTTAAAAAAGAATTTAATTTTTTCAAAAGATTTTCAAACGCGTTCGACTTTTCACGCGTCGTTTTTAAAATCATTGATTTTCCTCATCGAGTCGACGTTGATATTGCTCGTTTTCAAAAAAATACAAAAAAACAAGAAAAATCAAATTTTACAAATAAAAAAGAAAAAAAGAAAAAAAAGTTAAGTGACCAATTTTGAGACCCAAATAATATTTTGCAGGGAGTTTTGAATATTGGAGGGGGAGGCAACCTAAGAACTTTTTTTCTCTTCACCCGAAAGCAGCCGCTCCCCCTGGCCCAATACCATTTAATCCCTCTCTTTTAGCTGAAAATTAGGGACTTAGCCCCCCACCCATGGTCTTCTTATCCTTGTTTCCAGCCGACATGGAGGCCCCTCCTGATGAGGAGAGCCCCTATTTCTTCTCGTCCCCAGCGATGTCAGAGAAGGGGGATTTGTCAATTTTTGAGGGGGGTCCGAGAGTAGTGGGCAGAGACCCACGGAGTCCCTCACCTTTTGAATTTTCTTCTTCCCCCTCAGCCGGTTAATTCACCTCCCCACGAGCAGCCTCTCGAAATTTTTTTTTTTCCTTTTTCTCACCAGCCTCAGCCGCTCATAGCCTCGGTCAAAAAAAAAAATTAAAGAGAAAACAGGGGCGGTCGCAGCCTCCCTTTCCCTGATCACAAAGGCCGGCCGCCCCCCCCTTTTACTTTCAAATCCCCAAACAGTCCCCCCTCATTTTCTTCTTCTCAGCTCCTTCACAGCCGCCCCCCTCCTGGGGTTTTGGTTCTGAATTTGTTTTCTCCCTAATTCTTTTCTGTTGAAGCCGCTGGCCAGCCCCATCCTTTGATTTTTTTTATTTTTTTTTCTCTTCTTCCTTCCCCTCCGGCGATCCCACTGCCAGCCTTTCCTCCAACACCGGACAAGTTCGCCTCCATCAGCAGCAACAACGCCCACAGCACCAATCTTCCCTCAGCCAACCGCAGATCTGCTCTCCTCCATTCGACCCCCAGCGGCGGCAACAGCAGCGTCGTCCCTCTACTCTCTCAGCCGACAACACAGGCGCCTCTACCACCGACCGCCTCTCCTTCATCCCCGATCTCTTCATCTCCATCAGCACCGAAGCTTTCCCGTGGCAGCTCCGGCCTCCAACACTCCTACCTCAGCCGCCAGAGCTGCCGCTCGAAGAAGAAGGAAAGAACATGCAACAGCTCCACCGGCCACTTATTGCACAGGAGAAGGCAACGAAAACCAAAAAAATAGAGGCCGATCTGCAGATCTAAAAGAGAAGAGAGGCAGATCCGAAAACCATGAAAAAACGAAAATTAAAACAGACTGTTGCGTTTTTTTCGTTTTGCAGGTCATGATCCTCACCACCGGCGAGAAGGTGAAGAGGGGAGCAAGTTGTGGCTGACCCCTTCCTATTCGGTGTTTCTCAGGCGGCGCGTGACCCACGCTCCGCCAGTGACGGAGGCGCGTGGAGGACGCGCCGCCGTTGTCCTTTGCAGTGGCAGAGGTGTTTCCTTGCAATTTCTGGAGTTTAGGACTATTTTGTAATTTTGTAAATTATGTAATGTAATTTTTATTTAGTTTGATTTGTTTTTATAATTTTGTAATGTGATGTATAAAAAGAACAAAAAAAAAAGATGTCAAAGAAAAGAGGAAGTGATAAATAATAATAAAAAAAAAAAGAGAAATGTTTGTGTGTGTGTGTTTGTATTTTTTTTTTTTATATATGTTATTGAATAATAAAAAAAAAAAGGAATTTAAATGTTTATTTTGTTTTGGGCGGGCTGGAACATCAGCCCAGCCCATGCGCTGGGCTGAGTCCAGCCCTGTTGCATTTTTGGCCGGAACATCAGCCCAGCCCATGCGCTGGGCTGATCCAGCCCTGTTACCAGAGGGCTGGAACACCAGCCAGCCCATGCGGCGCCGGGCTGAGTCCAGCCCAAGCTATTTATTATATGTGTATATATATATATATTTATTATTTTGTTTTTTATGTACATATAATTTAATTTATATGCACAAATATCTAAAGGACAGATAAAAATCATGTTGAATTTTTCATGGAAATGTAGAACATGTATCTACATATAGTCTGGAAAAGTAATAACTGATTTATCAAAGCCTTAGAATTGTGTATTTTTGTTGATGAATGTTTTTTTTATTATGATAAAATTGCAAGAATAAAGAAGAATTTAATATTTTGATTTGATCACGGATAAAGAATCATGAACTTACATGTAAGTTGTATTTTCTAAAATTCGATGAAAGAACAGAATTTTTAAAACTTCTTTAACACATCAAGTCCACAAAGCAGCTTACCTCAGGTAGGGTGCGTTAGGGGTGCTAATACCTTCCCTAACCACAACCAGTCCCTTACCCGCGATCTCTGACAAGACCAGTATATCAGGTTTCCTAGTAGCCCTCAATGAATTACTAGGTGGCGACTCTAACGAACCAAATCAGCAAAACATAACGAAAAATCGCCAGGCCGATGCCGCGGGCCAGGATTTTTTTTTGGGGTGCGACAGAATGTTATCTGTAATAAAATGTTATCTGTAATAAAATACAAGTGGCCTGATTAGATCATCACTCGGTTCTGCGCATGCTGTCAATTTTCCATTTTGTAAGGTTCCCTTGAATGCTTCAGCTTCCATGCTTTGAATTTCTTGACTGGGGACTCTCAAACAGATCGAAATCAAGAAGATTGTTTATGTTCTAATTTTAGGAAAAGATTAATTATAATTACAGTGATAGCAAGTTAAATTCATTAGGTTCTGATGGAGATGAGAAGATTTGCAAAGGTGCTGATTGTGAAGGGATGAGCTTACATCTGTAGAAATGTAAATAGCTATAAAAGAACTGCCCTGCATTTACTTATGAGGAAAGAACAATGTACTTAGTTCACGATTGAGAAGAACAAAGGCTTAAGAAACAAAGAGCTTTGATGATTAAATATAAAGAACAAAGAGCAGAATTGAGTTGTTGGTTAATGCCATCCCAAGTCTTTATTTATAAGGAAAAAGAGAAACATAATTTGAATGGAAAACAATAACAAGAAACGTGCCTGCCTTCTTCTCCTTTATTTAAGGAGATGATTACAAGTTAATTCAATCCTAGATAATCTTAACAAAGAAATCAAAAACATATCCTACACTAGATAATAGTCTCAGCTAAAACAAAGAAATAATACAGCAGTGAATTACTGCTAAGTCTTCTGCTAGCTTAGGTACCAAGCTTCAACACTCCTCCTTGGTTCCAAAGCTAGTCATTCCAATTCTTGCCCTTAGATCTTCAAACCTGGTTTTACCCAACGGTTTGGTGAAAAGATCTGCTAGTTGATCTTCAGAAGTGCAGTAGCATAGTTCCAGTTCTCCTTCTTGTTGAAACTGCCTGATTGCATGAAACTTGATCTTCATGTGCTTGGTTTTATCATGGAAGACAGAATTTTTAGAAATGACTATAGCTGATGTATTGTCACAAAACAATGTTGTGGGATTGTGTTGATTGCAGTCTAAGTCACTTAGCATCTTCCTCAGCCATATTAGTTGTTTTGCTGCTACATAAGCAGCTACATATTCGGCTTCTGCAGTAGAATGTGCCACCACCGATTGTTTCTTTGAATTCCAGCAAAACATACTCTTTCCCACAGCAAAACAGTAGCCTAACGTGCTCATCATTCCTTCATCACTTCCTCCCCAATCACTGTCTGAAAATCCAATAAGATTGATTGAGCTGGACTTCACAAAGTGTATGCCAAAACCTACAGTCCCTCTTAGATATCTTAATACTCTCTTAGCTGCCACAAAGTGATTTTGACTTGGCTCTTGCATGAACCTGGAAAGATAATTCATAGCAAATTGAATGTCAGGACGTGTGGCTGCTAAATACAGCAAACTCCCAATTAGACTCCTGTAGATTTTCCCATCAGCTTTTGGTGAGCCATCCTCTTTCATTAGCTTCTGCCCCTGTATCATAGGAGTGCTTACTGGCTTGCAATTGTTCATTGCAAAACTGTCCAGTATTTTCAAAGAAAAAACCTTTTTGACAAAGAAAGTAATCTTGATCAGTTTTGGGTTTACTTCCATTCCTAAAAAATAAGTCAACAAACCAAGTTCATTCATCTCAAACATGTCTTTCATATTGGTTTTGAATTCCTCTACAAGCTGCTCCTTATCCCCTGTGATTAGTAAATCATCAACATAAACTGATACAATTAGTTTATGTCCAGCAGCATGCTTCACATATAAAGTTACCTCATTCATGCTCCTGTTAAATCCCAAGCTTAAGAGATGATTATCCAACCTGCTATACCAAGCTCTAGGAGCTTGTTTCAATCCATACAATGCTTTCTTCAGTAAATAAACCTTGTTTGTTGAATTAGATTTTTCAAAACCAGCAGGCTGCTCAACATAAATCTCTTCATCTAGCACACCACTCAAAAATGCAGATTTAACATCCAATTGAAATATATACCAACTGTTTTGTGCTGCTAGAGCAAGCAGGAGTTTCATTGTTTCATGTCTGGAAACTGGAGCAAAGGTTTCTGTGAAATCGATCCCTGCCTCTTGTGAATATCCTTTCACTACAAGTCTGGCCTTATGCTTGTTGATCTTTCCATTTGCATTTACTTTTGTTTTGAAAATCCATTTCACTCCAATCATCTTCTTATGAGCTGGTCTGTCAACTAGCATCCATGTTTGATTCTTGTCTATCATTGCAAGCTCCTCCTTCATTGCTGCTATCCAAACTTGAGAGTTCATAGCTTCTTCAACATTTACTGGTTCTGCCTCGGCTACATTGCACCTGCTATAGATATCTGATAGAGATCTTGTCCCTCTTACTGGTTGATCATCACTGTTTTCTGCAGCATCCAAGTCAGTTTGTGGCTCAATATTCCCAGCAACATCTGTTTGTTGATTAATCATGTTTGCATCATCCAACTCATCTTGTTGCATCGGTTTTGATTCTTCATTTGATGAATTTTTCCAGTTCCAAGCTGCATTTTCTACAACTTTGACATCTCTAACAACCACCACTTTGTTAACATTCAAATCATAGATTTTATAAGCTTTAGAATTTGTACTATAACCTATAAGAATCCCTATATCAGCCTTTTTATCAAGTTTCCTTCTTCTGACTTCAGGTTTCAGAACATAACAAATACTTCCAAACACCTTTAAATGATCAATACTGGGTTTAAAACCATACCAGAGTTCATAAGGAGTTTTATCTGCCAAAACTCTTGAAGCCATTCGGTTTATAAGGTATGCTGCTGTGTTTACTGCTTCTGCCCAGAAGTTCAATGGCAACTTCTTCTCATAGAGCAAGCATCTAGCCATCTCCATCAATGTTCGGTTTCTTCTTTCACTTACACCATTCTGCTGTGGTGTGTAGGGAACAGTCAGCTGGTGTTTAATCCCTTCTTTAGCAAGGTATGCTTCAAATTGTCGAGAGGTATACTCTCCTCCATTGTCAGATCTCAAAGTCTTCAATTTGCTTCCTGTTTCTAGTTCAACTGCTGCCTTGAACTTAACAAACTCAGCAAACACATCAGCTTTGGATTTTAGAAAATAAACCCAGCAATACCTGCTAAAATCATCAATAAACAGAAAAAAGTACTTTGAACCATTTAATGATTCATTATGCATAGGTCCACACACATCTGTGTGTACAAGCTGAAGTTTAGATACTGGTCTGTATGCATTTTCTGGAAAAACAGTTCTGGTTTGTTTTCCCAGCTGACAAGCCTCACATATAGTTTGCTGCTCCTGAATATTTGGCAACCCGTGAGCCATCTGCTGGTCAGCCATTCTTTTTAAAGTAGCATAATTGAAGTGTCCCAGCCGTTTGTGCCAAAGAACAGATTCCTTGCACTCATAAGTATTAGCACTTAAACACACTTCATTCCAATTAACATTGAAGCTTCGGTTCATCATTTTTGCAGACAGTAAAAGCATTCCATTTCTATCTTTAATGTCACACACTCCATCATTAAAAACTATTGAATATCCAGATTCAATCAATTGACCCACACTAACTAGATTTTGGTTGATCTTAGGCACATAAAGAACATTTTTAAGAATTTTTGTACCTGACAGTGTTTCTACTACAATTTCTCCTTTTCCTTCAACTTTCACACAGTCTCCATTGCCAATTCTGACTTTAGACAAGTAGCTTCTATCCAAGTCTCTGAATAAGCTTAAGTTTGTTGTCATATGATTAGTGCAGCCACTATCAATGAGCCATGATGAGTCCTTTGTCTCTGCTGAATTACATATGTCCTGAACTGTGACCATGAATAGAAGTTCTTCTTTGACTTCTGAACAATCAGCTACTTGTGCTTGTTGTTCAGTTTCTGTTCTATTTTTGCAGAATCTTTGAATGTGACCAAATTGCTTGCATTTTCGGCATTGAGCATTCTTGAGCCAACCACCATGCTTTACAAGATGATTGGTTTTCTAACAGTATTGCAAGCAGGAAAATGTTCTTTCTTCTCTTTCCCCTTCATCAAACTGTTATTGTTGTTCTGTTGCCAGTTAGCAGATTTCCAGTCTCTCCCTTTTTCTCTTTTTCCCTTCTTGATTATTCTTCTGAAGCATGTTCTTAGCCCGACCCTTATCCTTGTAAACTGCAACAAGAGCTCCTTCACTTGATCCTTCTTGTCTATATGCTTGCCTTTGCTCAACAGCTTGCAACACATTCACCAATTCTTGCAGGCTTATCTCAGAAAAATCTTTAGAATCTTCTAAAGAACAAATTTTATGTTCAAAACTTTTCTGGCAAAACTCACCAGGACCTTTCTCTACAATTCTAGAGTCTGGAAACTCTTCTCCCAAGAGTCTTACTTGATTCCCAAGTTTTGAAATTTGAGAAGAGAAATCTTTGATGCTCTCATTTTCTTTCATCTTCAGACCTTCGAATTGTCTTCTCAGATTCAGAATCTGCATCCTTCTTGATTTCTCATCACCATGGAACTCTGCTTTTAATTTATCCCATGTTTCCTTGGCAGATTCACATGCCATGATCCTCGTGAAGATGTCTTTACTTACAGCATTATGAAGACAAGAAAGAGCTTTGAATCTCTTTGCCTTTTCTTCATTAAAGAACTTCATCTGTGCAATTGTGGGATTGTTACCTAGAGGAGTAGGTTGCCTATCACTTTCCACTATCTCCCATAAATCAAGAGCTTTGAGATAGGTTTCCATTTTTACAGCCCACACACCAAAATTCTGCCCTGCAAACAATGGTGTTTTTGCTGGAAAATTTGCAGAATCGATTGCTTAAAAAAAAACTCACTCAATCTCTCGTGTATCACTCACCAGCCCTCAAAGTAAAAACTTTGATTTATCCTCACAGTACTCTCGTGTTTCTCACTTACAAAGAATCCCTTCAAAGATCAAAAAAACGGCTCTGATACCAATTCTAGAAATGTAAATAGCTATAAAGAACTGCCCTGCATTTACTTATGAGGGAAAAGAACAATGTACTTAGTTCACGATTGAGAAGAACAAAGGCTTAAGAAAACAAAGAGCTTTGATGATTAAATATAAAGAACAAAGAGCAGAATTGAGTTATTGGTTACTGCCATCCCAAGTCTTTATTTATAAGGAAAAAGAGAAACAGAATTTGAATGGAAAACAATAACAAGAAACGTGCCTGCCTTCTTCTCCTTTATTTAAGGAGATGATTACAAGTTAATTCAATCCTAGATAATCTTAACAAAGAAATCAAAAACATATCCTACACTAGATAATAGTCTCAGCTAAAACAAAGAAATAATACAGCAGTGAATTACTGCTAAGTCTTCTGCTAGCTTAGGTACCAAGCTTCAACAACATCAACTTATGAGTTGATTTGAAAAATTATATGATTTTATATTTATTATTCCGAATAACTTTAAAAACCCAAAAACTAATAAAATCAAAATAAAATTGATCTAACTTGGTAATATCAATTAAAATAAAGTTAGATCATGATTTTAATAAATATAAATATTACCACCAAAAAATATTTATTATTGTTAGTTCAAAAATTCAATCTAGCTTGTAGAATAATTAAAATTAAAATTAAACTAACACATTGATAATTATCTGTTTAATTAATATCACTAAACATTCGAGTAATTAAAGCTTTAAATAATTTAATTCTATATAATTCACAAAATTATATCCAATACTCTAAATGCAAAAGAAAAAAAATAGGAAATATAAAAAGATTTATTTTATTTTTTATTTACTATTCTGCCCAATTGAATTTCACGGAAAAAGAATTTGCTCTTTTATCTTGTTTTCCAAACACCAAAAATTAAAACTACCTTAAATTCTTGAATAGTTGTGTAGTTGTTAAGAAAATAAAGACTATATCTTTTCTTCGTAGATACAAAAGAACAAATCAAAGCATTTACAAAGGTACAAATCCACAACACCGTACAGCCCCTCTAATTGCTGTCGTGAGAGAGAAATAGAGTATTTGAAGGCAACAAAGAGATATTCTTATGAATTCTTCACGAAAGCAGGCAATGTCATGTTGAATTCTACGAAGAATTGAATGTACTAACAGAAAACTATACGTTGGGAATATGCATTTTACATGACAGAAATGCAGCTTAGACAGCTTTTTGAACCATTTGGTATTGTGGAGCTTGTGCAGCTGCCTCTTAACCTTGAGACAGGACACTGCAAAGGTTTTGGATTTGTTCAGTACTTTACTCAGCTTTTTTATGGATATTTTCCATTTTATCGAATATCCTTTATGGCGCCTTAGCAAGTCTAAAGTTTAAGGGGTGTAGCGTGGTGGCAAAGGGCTTGAGATCTGCATAGCAGATTTTGAGTTCGAGTCAGGGCGTGCACTTCTTGTAAGAGCCTGAGACAGCCGGGGTTTTACTCGCTTATCTGGGCCCACAAAGTACGCTTTCTGGAGGGTGGGGTTTCCTCGAATCAAAAAAAAAAAAAAAAAAAAAAAAAAAAACCTTAGCAAGTCTAACACTGAAAGTTGTCCTTCAGAAACACGATCGTTCTTTTTATGATGGATTGCTACGTTTCTATCATAATTTGTCTCCTATTTGGAAAGACATTGTTTCTTCTTGTTTTTTCGAACTCATTAGTAGCTGGCAATATTGCTCTCAAGGAAAGTATCTGTTTCGCTGCTGGTAATGGTACTGTTCGAGTTCATTTTTGGAGTGATATTTGGGTGGAAAATCAGAGCATGAGGAGCTTATTCCCTAGGCTGCTTAGTCTTTCTAGCAAGAAGGATGGCTGGATTGCTGATATGGGTGATTTGGAACTTACCATGGAGGAGAGAACTTCATACTGATGAAGTAGACCTGTACGTGCTATTTTTTTTTGGTTAATAGTCAAAATTTTATTAAGAAAAAGGCTACAAAGATAGTAGCCTAACCTACATCAGATGAACAAGCAAAGAAAAGAAAAGCACAAAAATTGTTGCATGAAACAGGGGATAGCAACAAAAAAGAAATAAACAAATCAAAAGAAACTAACTCCTCCCGACTAAACATTCTCTATATTAAGCTCTAAAGAGTTGGAGTCAAGCCTCAGCCATAAAACAATACTTTGGCGCACCATGGAGAAACAGATTTGAAGGTTAGGGGCAACGACATTACAAATAACATCATTTCAATGAAGCTAAAGATTCCAAACAACGCATGAGAAAAGAAGTTGCCATGAGAGATTTTGTTGCTTGCATTTAACCATAGAAAACCATTGGTAGCACATATCATCAACAAATTTTGGAAAAACAATGCAAAAACCTCGATTAGAAAGCAGTTTCATCCATATATTTCAAGAGAAGTGACAGTGAATGAAGAGATAACTTGAAGATTGCAAGCTTTTATTGCAGAAAGCACATCTTGACTCCTGAAAGAAGAGGTAGTCGTGTTGAAATAGAAAATCTCTTGTGGTTACTTTATCTTGGACAAGGAGTCGAAGAAAAAGCTTTATTTTTTGTGGGGTTAATTTTATCTAAGCAGAAGATTGAAATGGGGTTAGTTTTATCCAAACCTGTACGCACTATGATCATCTTATAAAAACACTTTCCCAGGTTCATCTTTTCCCAACATCTGAGGACAGAATGGTGTGAAGACATGAATGCTGATATGGGGTTTGTTTTCTGTTCAATATTCTAGGGAACTGATCCACTCTTATCATGCTGCCAATGCAGCTTTATTTATTCGGAAAGTAGGGAACTTACCCTTCTGTGTCGTGAAATGGAAAGTAAACCAGGGAGGGAGGGCTTGTAAGAGATACAGCTAACAGCTTGTTGTTTTTGTCACTTGTTTCCTTGGCACTAACGACCCTAATGAAGCATAGGTACTAGCTATCTTTTGAGTCTATAAAAAATTGAAATTATTGATTTTTAGATATTTCATCTTATTTTTAAACTACAGTCTTCAAACTTTATCCGGGGTGTTCATGTCTCCACGGGTCAAGTAAATTAACTACATAGGATAATTTATTTTTTTATTTTATAAAAAATATTAAAAATAATATCATTTAAAAAAAAAATTAACAGGTTTTAATTAGATTTTTTTGAACTGACCAGGTAACCAAGATTTTTAATTATGTCACACCGAATCAATTCACCCACTATATATTTCTTTTTTTGAAATTAACTCAGTCCACCCTAGATCTTGGATCACCTGTTAATCTTTTAGGTTGGGCTGGGTTGGATTTTAAAATAATTATTTAAACTTCTTAATTTAAATAAGGATGGAACAAGGTTATTATTTAATCAAAGTTACTAATTTATCTAGGTTATATTGTATATAATAAAGTAGAGAATATAACTCTCGCATAAAGATCAAATAAGGAGTTACAAGAACTAACCAAACTGTAGTGGTTTGGAAATTTTAGTTTTCACTACAACTTTAATTGCAAGGGTCGGGCACAAACGTGCCTCAGGCTCAAGCAATAAACTTCAACTCAATGAGCTATACTTTGCTCACTAAATTGTTTTTTTTTTTTTTTTTTTTCTGGCATAGGAATATTACGATTTCTTCTTAACTGCTTAGTCAACTAGTTCAACTTTAGACTCCTACAAACAGCTAGTAGGCTGAACCATGCCGGAAAGCAACTCCACCAGCATTGATACATGATGCTTCAGCCGGTTTGTTGTCGTAAGTGAGCTTCACATCCTGCAGTTTAATCCCGGTGCACGGATATTTTCTGCTACAATCAAATTTCACGGCAAGTTCGGTGGCTGACGTTCCATGAATGTCTTGATAGGTCACATCGCTGATTTTCACACCGGAAGCCTGTTTAATGCACAAGAAATTAGTAGAAAGATTCAAGTGTATTTTATGTTAATCTTACTTTCATAATTTGATGAAAAGAAAGAGTATAGAGGCAGTAGATTTGACGTACCTGGCCAGGGCAATTCTTGTTGCCGGGGCAATAGTTTTGGTCTATCAAAATGGGATTTTTGACGTTATTCATGACTATATGTTGGAAAAGAATATTTGTAGCAAAACCACTGCTAGGCCTTCCCCAAGTCTTGATTCTCAGTCCATTTTCGGTGCCCGTAAATGTAGTGGTTTTGACTGTAACATCTCGCACACCAGCCTCTTGGGATTCCTTGCCCAAACTTCCAATGCTACATTGACCATGCATTCACACGTTGTTTTATATTCAGTTCCCATAATTAGCAACAAATCAGACATCATGTGCTCATGATAATTGATATGAATGTATAGCTGATGACTACTGGACTGAAATTTTCTTAATTACCTGATTCCATGGCCCGGTCCACATGCTACATTTTCAATCCACAAGTTAGATGTGCCGGGGCCGATAGATACACAATCGTCACCCGTTCCAATCCTTGAATTCAAGATGGTGACAGCGGTTGATGATTGAACGTGAATGCCATCCGTGTTAGGGCTGTTTCCGTCAGCAGAGACTTTTACTCCTTGCAATTTGACGTTTTGGCAGCCATTGATGACAATATGGAACATCTGGCTATTTAATGACGCCAATCCGGTGATTGCAATGTTTTTTGAATTGGAAAATTCAAGTGACTGCACAATAAAAAGATTTAAGACTTTAAGGATAGATTGTTTATTCAACTCTAGTCCAGAGACCAAATTGTAAGATAATTATGTCATGCATGCATGTGATTAGCAAAGTACCGTTGCGCCCTTGGGGCAATGACCCTTGCCGGAGTTCTTGCAAGACCACAGTCCAGCACCTTGACCGTCAAGAGTCCCTCCAGATAGAGTAACTCCATTAACATGCTCAAAGATTAGCCAGTTTTGTGCACTACCTAGGACCCCATAATTTGATGGAGCGACTAGGGTTCCATCTATACGTACCATGATAGCATTATTCTTGCAAGGGCCCTGAAACTTCACTTGACGCAGAGAGAAACTCCCTTTAGGAACAGAGATTGTGGCTGGCCCTGTAGAGGCACATGCTTGTGACCAAGCAGCAGCAAAGGCCTTGGTTGAGTCAGTTTTTCCATCAGGCTTGGCCCCATAACTCAACACACTAAATTGCGCTGCCTTCGCTGAAGGGGAGGCAAGGAAAATGATGGAGAGAAGGGTAAGGAGAAGAGGGCTCATTGGCGGTGGAAGGGATGCCATTATGAGTTAATGCAAGAGATCAGCGGTGGAAACTGAGAGAAAGAGAGGGTTGTGATGGGGCAGTTGAAGCCGTTAAAGATGGTATTTATAGGAAGTTTGGAGGTGGGAATAGATTGACAACAATCAGCGCCGTACTTTCAGAAGTATTTTTGTCTCATTTTTTTGGAGGTTTCTTCACCAAAATACCCTTGAAGCCGATTTGGAGAAGCATTTTTGCCAAAAAATCAAAACCATTGTTGTAAAACCCATCCCAGCTCAACAATTCAAGACTTTACCTTAACCGAGTTTTAAAATAAATTAGATTGAAGTTGGTTTCATCAAGCATGATTGACTTAATAGGTCAATTTTTAAAAAAATATATATTAAAACAACACTGATCAAATTAATTTGCATATCTGATGAACAACCCATGACTTGGGTTTTAAATTGGATTTAATAACTTTGATCAAAACTCTTTAACCTTGTAATTGAACCATCCCATATCTATATAACAAATAAAATCCCATTAGTTGATGACAGAAATGGAAAGAATAGACCATTAGGAGAGGAGAGTAGAGTTGTTATTTGTTGTGTGGCTAAATATATAAAAGAAACAAGCTCTTGAAAAACAACATATCCCATGTGCGAGCTTAGCTACTACTTAGAAACATTAATGATTTGTTCAGAGCCATTAATTACTATACTAAATAATCTTGTTAATTAGAGTGGTTAATTAGGTATTAATGGGTGTTCTTAATTATGGTAAAAAAAATAAATAAATGTGGGTCTAGATTACTTCCTTGATTACCGGATTAAAAAGTCAATGCAAAGTTAAACATGGGTATGAAACCTTTTTCAAAAAGCAGACCAACCCACGCCGTGAGGAGCATGGTGATGTATGGCATTGGTCACCTCGGATCCATTGGGCAAATAAGTACTGAAGTGCTCCGAATAATTTGACCACGCACAAACAAATGACAGGTACAATTCCACTTTTTTTTTTTTTTAATTTTAGATGAGATATATTTTTTTTAAATATTTATAAAAAATAAAAAAAATATTATTATTATATTGATTATATTTTATTTTCAATTCTTTTTTTCTTTATTTTCTTTTAAATTTCATCATCTAAAATTTAATTTTTATATCAACTTTAGTTATCATTCTTTTGGTTGTTATTTATTTTCTTTAATTTTTTTAATTAAATTTTTTATCTATTATATATTATATTAATTTTTTTATTTCTATTTATTTTATGAAATTATATTTTTTAAAAAAAATTCATTATCTTTTATCTGTCAGATTTGATCATCATTTTTTTATTGGTATTTATTTTATTTGAAATAATTTATAAAATTATATATTTTTTAATTTTATCATCTTCTAACTTTTTTTTATTTGTCAAATTCGATCATATTTTTTTATTATTATTTATTTTATTTGAAATAGTTTATGAGATTGAATTTTTTTTTTTTTTCAATTTCATTATCTTTCAAGTTTTTCATATGTTAGGTTTGATCCTTATTTTTTTAATAATTTAAAAAAAAATTAAAACATAAATAAATTATTTTTCATGACATAACCAAACATTAAAAAATATTTTCCAACTTATTTTTTATGACACTATCAAATATAAAAAAAAATAATTTACTTCCATGAAAAACACTTAAAAAAATTTTTCTATAAAATACAATTATTTTGCTTTCAATGATATAAGATGTTATGATTTTACTTTATACGTTAATTAAAATTATGTTTTTTAAATAATTTTAAAGATATATTTTCTAGATAAATTTAATAAATTATATTGCATATTAATTAAGAATTTTGAAATTAAAAAATGTGCGCGCAGGTGTGTCTATATATATAAACATCTCTTATGCACCCTACTACATATTTTCCACAATATGTTATTACTTGATTTATAAAACAATATAATTAACTTTGATTTTTGTATAAAATATTGTCATTATCTGAGTGAAAGGATGATCATTGTCTCTTTGGTAGAATCACAAGCCAGGCATGTATTTTTTATATATATATATAATTCAGGGTGTTTGGATCAATTTACATACATCATAATTAATTTTTTGGATTCATTGAATATTCTACAAGTCCAATAAATAAATAAGATATCACGGAAATGACCAACATGCACAAAAAAAATTAAATCTGGGTGCGAAGAAAAAAAACAAGTTTGTTTTCTCACGATACCATGACCGAACTCAAATACAAAAAAAAAGTAACAAGTCCAGGCATGTACTTTCTTGCTCTTTGTCTTAATTGAGTCATTCACATAGTACATATTATTGTACCATGCATCACTACAAATGTAGCATAAACATGGGAGTTTATGTTTTAGAAGTGAATTTTAATCTATTTTTTTAATAATAATAATTAAACAAGATTTTAACTGGATTACCTGAATTATAAATTAACTTACATTATTTTTTATTTGATTTTAAAAAAAAAAATTCAATCTTGATCAGGTTGGCAGGTCATTGAATTGACCTGCTGAGTTGTACTTGGTGAAATAACTCTTGTTAAATCTTTGTCGAGCCTAACTTGAAAAGGTAATTAATGATGTAATTTCAGATTAAGCACCACTAATATTTTGGTCAAATATTATATAATATTGAAGGATGTAAAACGTGACAGGTGGAGCAAAGAACGGGGGGAAAAGCTGATGCTTCTTCTTTTCGCGTTTTCATCCATCATTACCTTAAATCATGGTTTCTTCCTTAAATTAACTTTTTTCGTATTTCAATTTTTTTGACTATTTAGCCGTAAATATTGCTTGTTGAATGCACGTATTTCTTGTTTTCTGTCACTTTTCTTCTACACGCCGCCTAACTCCACAATTCTACGCTGCCATCTTTATTTCCTCAGTTCATATTTGAATTACCATTAACTTGTTGACCACCCTATTCTTTGGTCCTTGTGTTTTGAAATATATTGCATCCTAGTCCTTCTTGTTTTGAAACTTATAGTTTAGTCTCTTGACTCTTCTTAATAAAATCCCTTCGATGTTAGCTCCATAATGTAAGTTTAGAAAGTTAAAGAAATGGAGTGTTCATCCTTAATGACATATTCTAAAAGTGTGTTTGGCAGTGTGGTAGCGGTTGCTTTTCAAATAGTTTTTTGTGCCGAAATACATGCCAATGATGTTTTTTCATTTTTTAAAAATCATTTTTGACATCAGCACATCAAAACGATTTAAAAAGTACAAACCACACTTAATTTTAATAAACAAAAAAAAATTGAAATTTGATGAAACACCGTTTGAAACGCCATGTTAAACGGTGTGTAAATCTGCTTCACAAGTTGCATATCATTCATTCAATTGTAAAATACGATAAAATAAAATAAAATAAAATAATGCGTGCGTGGCCTTCACTAACCATTTATCCCTCATCCCCCCCCCCCCGTTTTTATTTTTTTATTTTATTTTTTTCATGGGTTCGATTGCTTGATAAATGGACTCCATGAGTTTATGGCATGATTGCTGGGACTGAATTCAAATCAGAGGAAGCCATGTGAGCTGAAATCACTAGCACGTAGACAGGCACAAAGCTCCACATTACCAGGGATTTCAAGTTCATTTCCCACCGTATCCAACGAATGACATCATGTACGATATGTGAGTCAAAAATTATGGACGATCTTATTAAGGCCTTTCTTAGCTATGGTATCTTATCACTCCATTACTAATAATAAAATTACCACTAATTAAGGTAACTAGATCTAGTTATGCTGAAAATCAACAAGTCTGAATCAAAGTATTGTGTAAGGAAATGGTGTCTGGTATATTGTCGTCCGTGTATGACTTCGTAGTCATCGTTTCTATTTGAGTGTAGAAAGAACAAAAAATTATATTTCTTGTATATAATCAGATTTGGAGGCGTAACTTAGTGTTTTAATAATTAGTAATCCTAGTTATTCTACAAAAAGTCTGAGTAGAAGGGTAAATTGTAAATAATAATAACAATATCATCTATAATACACCCTACCTAAAATAAATTGTATTGTTTATTTATCTGATTAACACTAAGGCTTTGTTGTTATTTTTTTTTTTCTAACTATTAATCTGTTTATTTGTTAAAACAAATATATCTTAGTAAGGTAAATTATGATTTTATGGATTCAACCTAACATTTTTATTATATTTTATTATATTTTTTATTTTATTTTCCTTGATACTAGGAATATGTAAGTTTTTAATTTTTAACTATTAAAAGTAAATAAGAGAGAGAGAGAGAGAGAGAGAGAGAGAGAGAGGTTATTTTATTGATTGTGAGCTTTTTTTTTTAACATTGAAAATATATCTTAATTATATAAGTTTGTAAATCCTGATATTAAAAATAAATAATTTGATTTTTTTTAGTATTTTTGAAATTTGGGCGAATTTTTAATGGAAAATTAAAAACTAGTTGTAAAAATCAATTAATTGATTTTTCTAAAAAAAATTCAAAAAATATTTTTTTATTTAAATAAAAAATATGCATGAAAATCATTTTAGAATTTAGCCATATGCAATTTAAAACATAATTTTTTTTAAAGGAGGATTTTTATTGTTGTTCTCTATATTTTTAAAATTGGTTTATTTAATACTAGAAAAGTATTTTGATTATATGTTAACAATTTCAGTATTAAATATAGAAGGATAAAAGTGGTATAAAAAGCCTAAAATTAATTGTAAAATGATTCTCCAAAAATCTAAAAATTGTGTTTTTTCAGTTAAGAATGTGAAAAAATATGTTAGGGTATGTTTTCTAAACACACTCTTAATGGAAAAACACAAATTTAAAAATTATCCTTTAAGACAAGATGTTTATATATATATATATATATAGGATGGATGATTCTTACATAGAAAGTGTATCTCAAATGTTTGGTGCCAATTAGAACTTCTAAGGTAATGAGAGACACTACATTTATTTGTTTAAAGACGGCTCCTCAATCAACCTTCTTGCCTGAGAAAAAAGAAGAACAATGGTTGAATGATGCATCATCTCTTCCCTTCATTAAAGCTCAAATGACTTGTCTCTTATTTTAAATCCTTAAAAATTAGGATTTCAATTAAGTATTTGTGAATTTTCATTCTAGCACTTGAACTTTGAATTTTGGTGCATGTGCCCGCAATTAATAAAATAACCTTTTCAATTCATGAAATCGCACTCTTGACAATGTTGATTAGAATCCTCTAATTTACACGCCTCTATAAATTGATCTTTAGTTTTTAAATTGTACAATGTGATCCTTAGTTGACTATTAAACTTTTAATTTGTCTTAATTTGACTCATGATTTAGTGAATTGCAGTCCCTAAACATACACATATTTTGTAACTTAGTTTTTGATTTTGAATTTCTTTAATCAAACCCTTAATTGACCTTCAAACTTTATTTTATTTGTAATTAAGCCCCCTAATTGACCAATTAACTTATTAAAATTCAAAATTGATCCTCAAAACTTCTAGTTCTTGCAATGTGACCCGACTTAGGCTTCCAAACTTAGTTTTCCTTCAATTAAGTCAATTATACTCATTAAATATTTAATTAAATCATTAAACTTAATTAATCCTTCAAATTTTATCTAAATTAACTTTCAAACTTAATTTTACTTTGGTCTATCAAATGTTCAATTAAGTCCCTGAACTTAATTATTTTACAAGTCTACCCCAATACTCAATATATTTCTTCAATTTGGTCCTAAATTGTCATTGTTTTGTTCAATTAGGCTCTCCATTGATGCATATTGAGTTCCCAAACTTTGCCATCTGGTCCTCTAATTTTTAATTTGTGCGATTAAGTCCCTTTTCAAGCCATTTTTGCCACCTTTAAAATGACTTGTCCATCTGTGACCCTAAAATATTTTTTAATTTTGATTTTTTTCAAAAAGAAAAAATATTTTTTACATAAAAGAATTTTAGGGAATCCAAAATTGGGTCATGACAAATATCAAAGCAGCCCTAAAGATTAACAAGTTCATGCATTTTATTAACTTATTAATGCTGAAAAAGACATTATGCTAAATTGAATTAAATGAGGTCAATGAATAATCTTGATATGGTCATGGCGAGCTGCTATATTATTATATACATACATGATTAATTTCTTAGTTTTGCTAACTATTGACTTTGAGTGATCAGAATGTATTAAATATTATTTAAACAAGTACAGTACCTTAATCCTTTCACATCTCAACAAACACCTTCTTCGATAATATTTTTCGATTTTGAATAGTAATATTGTCGTTATTCTCAAATTAAAAACCCAAATTTGATGGCTGAGTTTGACAAATAGACAGACACAGAATGGCCCTTCGGTGTGACAACTTTTGGTGTGTTTTGAGAACAAAAACTTCCATGTCTTGAACCCCTGTCTTCGGCACACACACTAAACACTTGTGTTGCCATGTTTGATTTGTGAAAGCTAGCTATAATAGCTTAATTGCAATTGCCTTGTTTTAGGGATTCCTTGTTTCAAGCAATTTTCTGGAAAAAAAAAAAAACAAAATTAAACGTGATCATAACTTGGAGGGGTAACGTGATTATCTTGTATAAGAACTCATTTTCTTTTCAACTGGGTGCATGATTAAACGTCGGCCCGCGAAGATCAAACATAAAATTGAAATAAATTGGACTAAATCAAACTGAAAGTAGCTCCCCTTGAGTTAGTGGAGACAGGCCAAACTTGGTATATTGAAGTCTGTTAAAAGAGACACGATAAATATATTGACAACTGATGGATTTCAAATTATCATCTTGACTTGACTTATGGTCCCAAAACTCTCAAGGGCTTCATTGCCAGTGCAATTCATCCTGATGTTGGAAGGTTGTCCCAAGGACGAGAACAAACCTGGTAATTAATTGATGAATCCATTTAATTATGCTTTTAAATTTCAAGATTAATTCAATTCTCAATTGAATTCTAGGGAAAATAATAATTGTATCTATCATCTATTGAAAAATACATAATTAATCAACCCTTACCTTAAAGTTTTTGCCTTTACAATCATAAAAAAAAGAGGAGCCTATTTCTCCTCAAACGACCTTTTTTTCTGTCATAAACTTAATGGTAGTGTTTGATAGATGGGGGACTCAATTAGGAATCGTTTTTGTTTGTGGTTCTAGTGGAGAATTATGTGAAAAATTGAGAGATATATATGTCAGTTCCACAAGCCTGCCCATTAAATGGGTTAGTCTTAAAATTCCATTATTATTATTTTAATTTATAGCTTATTCTCTCTTTTATGTGTATGAACATGAAAATTTTGGGAAATTCATTCCACAAGCCTGCCCATTAAATGGGTTAGTCTTTGCGGAAAAAAACTTCATCTGATTTTGGAAGACTCCCTCTTATTAATTAATTTAAATATTAGTAGCGTTTCAACCTGCTAGGGCTCGCAGTCGCAGGGGGTAGGTTTAATTTTTCTCACATATTTGAAGACTTCTTCACCTTCCATTTATTTTCAAAGCGTAAAAGACCGAAGCGAAATCAAATGAAGGACGGTTGAAATATTGCATCACCACATGGAATCTAAGCTAGTAGCTTATCAACCTTTGAAATATTGCATCAACTTCTTAGAGGAGTGGAAACATTAATTAATTGGCTTGGACAAGTCAAATAAGAGTTCATTTTTTCCTGAAAAAAAATGCTCTAGGGTCACCACTAAATATGCTCCTTCACCATTGAAGCCAAATTGATAATCCATGATTAAGGTTCTAGGTTAAGAGCCTTAGTTTAATTCGTAAAAGAAGTGTTGTTTCAAACAATATTAATAAACTCGATCTAACTTGACAAATTAACTCGATGATCCATTGATTTGAGACAAGGTTATTAATTCCGTTTCGGTAAGTGTTTAATTTTTTTAATTGGAATGGAATGTTTCAGTTTCGAAGTGTTTCGGCGTGCCGTTTCGGAGTTATATTGTTCATATATATATATTCAACAAACATAATTCAAATTCAAGATAAATTAATTATAAATTATGCAATACAAACACAATGCCAAACAAATATAATTTTAAAATTTAAAATATTTCTAAATAGTCAAGATTATATAGATCTTTAACTTAAAGTAATTCAAATTAAACAAAATATCAAAATATTATGAAAGAAAAATGTTTAAACAAAAATATTTTAAATATAAAGTTAGGTCAATGTTATCAAATGGCTAATGGAATCTGAAGCATTCCTTGTTTTGCTCAAATTCCTACAAAGTATAAACATGAAAAAAAAAACAATATGAATATAAACCATATACATTAGTGATAAATATAATTTTTAAAAAATTAATATTATTGTTAATGAAAATAGTAATAATAAATTTCAACATTATTATAAATATCATTGCTATTGAAAATAGTAATGAAAAAGAGCTTTTTATAATCGGGTGGTTTAATTAATGAAATTGAGTAAAGTTCAATTTGATTCAATTGCTTTTTAAGAGTGGAACGGAACATGTGGAATGAAAATTGGAACGTTTCGGGTGGAATTTAGCCGAAAAATCCGAAACGGACCGAGATTTAAAATAAGATGAAATTTGTTCCATTTTTGTTTCCGTTTTTTGAATTGGTATGGAATGTTTCGGTCATTCCGGGCGGAACAGAACGGAATTGACAACCTTGATTTGAGACTTAATATAAGTTAAATTTCAAATTAAATTATATGAGAATTGATCTAGTCAACCAAGTGAGGCAACTCATTATACTGTCAAAATCCATGTTGATTTTTTTAAAAGAATTAAAACCATATTATTTTATTTATTTTTTAAATAAAATAAAAAAATATCATTTTGAATTAATCTAGGTTAACTCGCTTTGTTATTTGTGTTTTGGGAAAGCTAGATTTAATAACATTGGATATAAGTAGCATGATGTCATAAGTGCACAGAAAATGGCCTCCAAACTTACAAGATTGGTTGTTGAATAATTAAGTGGCTCATGTTGTTCAATGTACATGCTAAAGAAAGCTCATAACTGCATATATATACCTCATTTATATATGTGCGTGTGTAAATGGAGCTTCATAGTCACCATTGAAACGATGGAAAGAGGTCACATGCATGCATGGCATTTTAAATTAGATTGTTGAAGAAGAAAGCCCCATGTGATGCACTGTACGATGTAATAATAATTCAATGTCTTCGTCTTATCCCGAGAGTTGTAGTCTATTTGTTGATGTTGTCTTTGCATTTATTTTCAAGATCAGGAGAGTTGAATTTCCAGTGTTATATATATATATATATATATAGATGTTCCGTACAGTTAACATGACCAAGATCATGTGGTAAGTTAATTAGTTTGATACTCCAAAAATACAGGCTGCCTAAAACAGGGAAGCCCTTAAACAAGGCAGCTGCACTTATGACCATACTTGACTTTTCACATCGATATACTTCTTCTAGATAGCAGCTACACAAATGATCTAGCTGGCTACTTTTTCCCCTAGGGGTACGTGGCTAGTTAGTTTTCTATATAATATAGTCTCATCTATTGGATAATTTTTTAAGTTGATATCTGATGATGTTTAAAAAAATTAATAAGTTTAGAAGTAATGCTTATAGTTGTTAAATGTAAGTTCTTTTTGATAAATTTATAAAATCTGAATATTTTTTTAGAGAGAGGATAAGAGAGAATATAATATATTTTTAAAAAGAGATACTCTAAAAAAAATATATGTAATAGAAAATGGATATTATGAATCTTTTTTTAGTCATAAAAATATTAACAATAACTAAAAATAAAACTAGAAAAAATTAAAAAAACAAGTATAGATCAAAATATTATTTTTGCAAGACGGAATATTTGTCTAGCTGTGTTTGTTGAATTTGTTTATTAAAAATTAATATTTTATTCATTCAAATGATATTAAAAATAGACAAGCATATTAAATTGATTAAATAAAATAAAAGTGCAAAAAATATTTATGCAAGGAATATACACATATCATAAATATTATCTGAATTTATTTTAAAAATAAAGTTCTTGTATACAAAAGATAAAAAAAATATATAAATAAATTAGAATAATCCTTTCAAAAATCAAATATGGACAACAAGATTAAAAAAAACAATCTCTATAAAAAAAAAAAAAAGAAGATTAAATAAGCTAAAACAAAATTACAAATGAGGAATATCAATTGAAGCATAAATTTAAAATTTATTTTAAAATTGTCAAGTTGTTGCAACTTAACTCACCAAACTCGTAACTCAAATCATGAACTTAACCGGATTCAATTTATATTTAGCCTAATAAAAAAAGAGGGCCAAAAAGAGCGTAGACTCACGAGTCTATAGTCCTTCGCACTTGGGCCACTGCAATGAAGAGCCTGTAAGTGTTGGCGAGCCCCCAAGATTAAGCCCGCGAGCTTGGATTTATTTTTATGTTTTTATTAATTTTTTAAAAAGTCCCTATTTTTTGAGGAAAAAAAAATAAATCAGTGGCACATCGCCCGCCAAGATAGACGACATACCATCTTGAAGCCGAAATTGTGCAACTAGTCTTTTAGCAAAAACAAAAAAACCCAATTTTCAAGCTATTTCAACCTAAAAACACCTCATCAACACTCTTATAACATCCACAAATCATTCAATCAACTCCAAATGCCTAAAAAAAATAGTCTTTCTTGATTCAAATATGGTTTTTCATGCAACATCGAGACTTTAGAAAACCTTCATGAGACCATTCTCATCTCATGAAACCCTTGGACATCTAGAAAACCTATTTTGGTAGCAGAAAACCCACAATTTTATGTACATTTCTTATTTTTATTCTTTGGATTAAAAGGAGAGACTCGAAGCTGATATCTGTAAGGAAGAGGAGGGGCATGGGTTATAGCTAGACTACAAACTCATAATTAACTCATAAACATTTCTTTGAAAATTACTGTGGTAACTATAGCAAGATTTTTTGTCATTAAACGGAGCAATGGGAGTCTAGGCAAGGATCTTGAAGAGCCTGGTGTGCAAAATGATATGGTTAAAAACGCTACACTCGCAGGTAGCCAAAATGGTTCAAGAACAAAGTCTTGGGGGAGACCTAGTAATGGTTTTGCCAGAGACATTCTTTCCCAACTTGTTGCTATGAACAATGTCCAAAATCCAATTTTCATTGATCAAAATTACTGCCATGAAAATAAAGATTGTCCTGGTCAGGTAACATGAATTCTTAATGATCTGAGACTAACAGTGATTCCATTGGAAGATGTAAAACTCACTTGTAGAAATGGACCAGCTGACTAGCTTTATTGCACCGAATTAATTACTTAAGTGACATTCTTAAAATTTAATGCTCTCTTGATTTCTAAGATTAGCTCCATAGTACAGCAATTTTGAGCAATTATATCTTATAACCCAAAACATTATCCAATTTCCCACATAATTAATTCTTCTCTACTATTCCTACACGTACGTCTCACATGGCTGAATTAACATGAACGAGTGCTCCATACTCAAGAAGAACATGCATGCCTTTTTTGTAAGCCACCCAAGCAAATATTTAAACACCTGGCCAATCAACCAGAAACTCCAATTGCAAAGCAAATTACCCATCTTCTTATATAGTTTATACATGCAAGAAAATGAAAAACTAGACGGTATGATCATATTTTGATGCATATCAAAACATGGGCATGAGGTGTTCTACTCAATCATCTAGTTAATATACGACATACCAGAGGCCTAATCGCATTGAATTTATTCTTAAGCATTTACAGATATTAGCTTAAGAAATTATACAAACAACTCATTGACACCGTACATAACACAAATTACGTTAATTACATGACAACATGAGTGGAACATGCAATTTCACTTGTTTTGTACGACAACAATATTTAATTCGTATGCTAGCTAGCTAGTCCGAAACCATATATATATAAATGGCTTTAAATATATATTGTGTTCATCTAATTCCAATATCTCCTTTTCATCATTTCTTGAAATTGAAACCGTAACGATGGTGAAGATAATACTACTATATTGTGTTCTTTTCCTCTTATTTGCAGCCTCCTACCAAGCATCAAATGTGGTCTACAATGTCGTCAAACTTGGAGCGAAGCCAGACGGCAAGGTCGATTCTACCGAAGCATTTACGAAGGCATGGACGTTAGCATGTAGCTCAACATGGCCAGCCATGGTATATGTTCCTCAGGGGAGTTTCTTGATCAAACCTGTAGTGTTTGGTGGTCCATGCAAGAATAAAATATTGTTCTCCATTGATGGAACAATTGTGGCACCATCAAATTACTGGGTTTTCGGCAATTCTGGATTTTGGATTTTGTTCTACAAGGTCACCGGGGTTACTGTTTATGGTGGCACTATTGATGCAAAAGGAGGTAGCTTTTGGGCTTGCCGGAATGCTGGAAACAATTGTCCACCAGGATCTAGGGTATGCTACTTATTAGTATTCTAATTGCATATCATTGAGGTATGGATAACAAAAGGTCTTTAATTTCTTGATTAATCAATGTTGCAGTCCCTATCATTTGTGGCCTCTAGCAACATCATGGTTAGCGGATTAACATCAATCAACAGTCAAATGTTTCACATTTCTATAGACCATTGCCATAACATTACACTTCAAAACATGAAGATTAGTGCCCCTAGTTGGAGTCCCAACACCGACGGCATACACATGCAATCTTCAACTGGAATTTCCATCACCAACAGTATGATACAGACAGGAGATGATTGCATATCCATAGGTCCTGGCTCCAAGAATTTGAGGATCCATCGCATTGCTTGTGGTCCTGGACATGGAATAAGGTCTATTGATTTTCACTTCAATTTTTTTCTATTTTTCCTGATTGATTAATTCATAATGAGACAAAGCTTCTTCCAAAAGAAAAAAACAATTTTCATTCTAACGTCTTTATAAAACATTCTTTATGCTCTTGCAGCATTGGTAGTCTAGCCCTACATCAAAATGAAGGTGGTGTGGAGGATGTGAAGGTAACGAGTGTTGTTTTCATGGGAACTCAAAACGGAGTTAGGATAAAATCATGGGGAAGACCAAGCACAGGGTATGCTCGAAACGTTGTTTTTGAAAACATTATCATGAAATATGTCTATAACCCAATCATCATTGATCAAAACTACTGCCCTAGTGCCAAAGGTTGTCCTAAGCATAGCTCTGGAGTGAAGATTCTAGTTTTTGTGAAACAAAGACACTTAGCTTGTGTATAAGAATAGCTCTCTTATTATGTTTAGAAAATAACTCAAAACTAAACACTGCAAGCTTTCGTTGTGATCATTGTTACAACTCAACAATGATATTTATATCAATTCTAGTACAGCTTTCCTATTTCTATTAGAACTAGATAACTCCTAATTCTATTAGGATTACATCAAGCCTATCTTATCCTAACTACTCTTGTATAGGATATCTTGGGCTCTCCGTAATGTTGAAGCTTATCCAACATTCTCCCTCTTAAGCTTCAATTTAGCTTCGGTCATGTCTTGAACTCCTATCAAGCTTCTCATTTCTGCAAATTTGATCTTCGCCAATGCTTTAGTTAAGATGTCCGCCTTTTGTTCAACTCCCGGTACGTGTTCCACATCAACAAGTTCCATCTCAATGCACTCTCGTATAAAATGGTAGCGTTTATGAATGTGTTTGCTTTTACCATGAAATACGGGGTTCTTGGTGAGTGCTATTGCTGATTTGTTATCAATCTTGATGATGATATGCTCGGTCTTCCATCCGGTGATCTCACTTAACAGGTCTTGAAGCCAAATGGCTTGTCTGGCTGCTTCCGTTGCTGCCATGAACTCAGCCTCACATGATGAAAGAGCAACCGTATTCTGTTTTTGTGAGCACCAAGTAATTGGTGAGGATCCAAAGAAGAATATATGACCCGTAGTGCTTCTTCCATCATCTTGATCAATATTGTGACTGCTATCGCTGAACCCAATGATTTTCTTTGATCTCCCACGATTAAACTTCAAGCCAAATGCCACCGTTCCCTTCAGATACCGTAGTATGTGCTTCATTATTTCACCATGTGACTTGCGAGGGCTTTGCATATACCTGCTAGCAACTCCAACAGAAAATGCCAAATCGGGTCGTGTGTGTAATAAATACCGTAAGCACCCTACGTTCCTTCTATAACATGTAGGATCTATCTCTGCTTCTTCTTGTGCCTTTGACACTTTCAGTCCAAATTCCATAGGTACTTGAGTTGGATTGCAAGTTTCTAAACCAGCTTCTCTCAAGATCCTTCGCGCATAACCTTCTTGTTTAATTTCGATTCCATCTTCAACTTGTTGTACTTCAATACCGAGATAATAGGTGAGCCTTCCAAGATCTGACATCTCAAACTTTGTTGACATCCCAGCCTTGAATTCACTTATGACTTTGAGAGTGTTGCCAGTCACAAAACAAGTCATCTACGTAAATAGCAACAATGAGAAGAGTTCTTTCCTCTTCCTTGCGATACACGGAAGTTTCTTTTGAGCACCTCTTGAATCCCATCTCCTTCAAGATTTGATCTAATTTTGTGTTCCAAGCTCGAGGAGCTTGTCTCAAACCGTACAATGCTTTCGATAGTTTGTACACCTTGTGTTCTTTACCTTTTACTTCAAAGCCTTCGGGTTGCTCAACATAAACATCTTCTTTTAATTCTCCATGTAAGAATGCTGTTTTCACATCTAAGTGATGAATTTCCCATCCATGCGATGCCGCCAATGCAATCAACAATCGAATAGTTTCAATACGAGCAACTGGTGCAAAAAACTTCATTGAAATCTATGCCGGATTCTTGGACATATCCCTTAGCCACGAGCCTCGCCTTGTATTTGTTGATAGTCCCATCCGCATTTTTTTTTTTTTGAAGATCCACTTGAGACCAATAACTTTTGTCTCACTCGGTTTATCAATTAGAGACCATGTCTTGTTTTTGTTGATAGAATCGATCTCTTCTTTGCATGCTTGTCTCCATTTTGCTGAACCCTTTGCTTCTTTATAATGACTTGGCTCATCATTCATCGAAAGTAGAAGTCTCTCACATTCTACAGAGGCTTGAAGAACATAATCATCAAGGTAACGTGGTTGACTTACTTGACGAGTCGATTTTCTTAGCGGTTGCTCTGTTTGTTGGTGGTGCACATTACTCTCATTATCGTGATTGCTATGAGAGTCTTCGTCTGTGTTGTTGTCGTCTTCATGTTCATGATTATGATGCTCAAGATCATGATGCTCAAGATCATTTAACTCATTGCTTTCGGTTTTGTCATGATCTTGGTGTTGATCATTGGCTATTACCGTGGGTCCTTCTCCTGCATCCACAACTTCACCCCATCTCATGTAAAACATTCCCGGATCCCTCCTTGGTTCGTCTCTTGATTCATTCCAGCTCCATCTTGTCTTCTCATCAAATACCACATCACGACTTACAACAATTTTTCGTGTCGTTGGGTTATAAAGTCTATAGGCCTTGGATCCCGGCTCAATCCCAAGGTGCACTAGTGTCTTTGATCTATCGTCCAGTTTCTTGAGGTTTGTAGCTTCAATTTTTGAGTATGCTACACAACCGAAAACCTTTAAATGTCCTAGGTTCGGTTTCTTCTCTCGCAAGCATTCGTAAGGAGTCATGTTTTCAAGGGCTCTTGTTGGTACCCTGTTGATTACATATGTAGAGTGGCGTACTGCTTCCCCCCATAGATAGTTTGGTACCTTCATTGCCTTGAGAATGCTCCTTGTCATCTCCATCAACGTCCTATTCCTTCTTTCTACTACAACCGTTTTGTTGTGGTGTGTAGGGTGCCGTGAGATGCCTCTTGATCCCGCTTTTCTCGCAAAATTCATGGAACTCCCTTGAAGTGAACTCACCTCCTCTATCAGTTCTAAGAGTTATGATTGTTTTCCCAAGATCCTTCTCTACTAGACTCTTAAATGCCTTGAATCTACCAAACGCTTCACCTTTTTCTTTTATCAAGATTGACCACATGTATCTTGAAAAGTCATCTATGATAACAAATATATATTTGTTGTGAGCAATGGTTGGTGGTGTTATGGGACCACATAGGTCTGCGTGTAGGAGTTCTAGGGGTTTAGAGGCTCGAAACATAGATGTCTTTGGAAAAGATTGACGAGCTTGTTTCCCGACTAAACACGACTCACACAATCTTTTTTCTTCTCTGATTTCCGGCAAGCCATGAACTATCATTTGTTGGGACATAGCTTTGATTGTTTTAAAGCTTATATGTCCTAACCTTGCGTGCCACCTCCAAGTATCGTCTTCTATCCTCGTGTGTAAGCAGACCGGTTTTCCTATTTTTAGACTTATTTTGTAGAGTCTATTGGCTGAACGTATGACCTTTACCAAGAGTCTTCCACTTGGATCATGGAGTGTCAAGTAGTTTTGTCTCATCCTTACATCACACCCGGCTTCCGTAGCTTGTCCTAGGCTTAGGATATTGCTTTTAAGTACAGGAATGTAGTAGATATCGACAACAAGTTTTTGTTCCTCCGTTTTTGCTTTGAAAAAGAATTGAACCTTTCCCTCCTATTTCAACGCAAGATCCATCTCCGAATTTCACCTTCCCTTTTATGTTCTCGTTGAGTTCCAGGAAATAAGTCTTGTTGCCGGTCATGTGGTTGCTTGCTCCATTATCAAGATACCAAACTCCGCCTTCTCCTTCGTTTGTTTCGTACTTCTTTGGTATGACATTTTCTTCATTTAAGAACACAACTTCGTGCATATAAAGGGCTGGATCGGCTTCTTCCGTTTCTACTTTATTTGCTTCTTGTATCCTTTGTGTTCTTTCAGGGCATGTGGAGGCAAAGTGACCAGGTCTATCACAGCGATAACAGATTACTTTTGATCTATCTTTCTTTTCTCTTGTTTGGTTTTTGATCACCTTGAGTTGTTGTCCGTTCTTGTGGGTTGAATCTTCCTCTGCCTCGTCCTCTGTGCCCTCTGTATCCTCTTCCACGTCCTCTCCCTCGTGATGCTGTAAAACTTTGTTGCTCTGAATTTGCGTATAGTAGCTTGCCTTGTGTTTCTCCGTGATTCTCCTCATTGAGAATTCGTTCTTCATAGGCTTTGAGTCTGCCTATAATATCTTCAAATCCTGTTTTGTTCAAGTCCAGAACTTGCTCGAGAGAGGCTATGATTTGGATGTATTTACTTCTTGGCAAACTATTGAGAAATTTCTTCACGAGTTTTGGTTCCTCAATCTTTTGTCCAAGTGAAGTTGACTTTGACGCTAGCTCAGATAACTTACCCGCAAAGTTATCTATTGTATCCGTGTCCTTCATCTTGATTCTTTCAAACTCAGACATTAGAGTTTGAAGTCTTGCTTCCTTGACACGATCAGCACCAAGGTTACGAGTTTTGATTGATTCCCATATCTCTTTTGGAGAGTCTTGTTCGCCTACTTGCAAGATAAGAGTCTCCGGGATGGATTGAAACAATAATCCTATTGCGACATCATTCTTGTGGGATTCTTTTGAACCAGGTTCAATTGTTTCCCATACCTTATGAATTCGCAACAAAACTCTCATCCTCATGGCCCATACTGCATAGTTTGTGGAGTTTAACATGGGGCATTGGATTGAAGAGGGGATGACTTCCTTTGGTTGCGGAGGAGTGGTGTTGTCTCCCATAGTTTGGTTTTCAAGTTGTTTGATCGATTCGCCTACAGCTCTGATACCAATTCTAGTTTTTGTGAAACAAAGACACTTAGCTTGTGTATAAGAATAGCTCTCTTATTATGTTTAGAAAATAACTCAAAACTAAACACTGCAAGCTTTCGTTGTGATCATTGTTACAACTCAACAATGATATTTATATCAATTCTAGTACAGCTTTCCTATTTCTATTAGAACTAGATAACTCCTAATTCTATTAGGATTACATCAAGCCTATCTTATCCTAACTACT
The DNA here is from genome assembly GCF_005239225.2 of Populus alba. Taxonomy (NCBI): domain Eukaryota; kingdom Viridiplantae; phylum Streptophyta; class Magnoliopsida; order Malpighiales; family Salicaceae; genus Populus; species Populus alba. The sequence continues at coordinate 12,282 of NC_133300.1, read as the reverse complement.
CTTGTATAGGATATCTTGGGCTCTCCGTAATGTTGAAGCTTATCCAACAAAGATTAGTGGAGTGACATATAAGAACATAAAGGGAACATCTGCCACACAATTAGCAATGAATTTTGTTTGCAGCTCAAGTAATCCATGTAAAGGACTCAAATTGGAAGACATAAAGCTAACGTATTACAAAAAATCAGCCGCTGCCACATCGTTTTGTAAGAACGCAAATGGGAGCAATAAGGGACTAGTGATTCCCCCGAGTTGTTTGTGAAGACCAAAGTAAATTATTTTCTTCATATTCAAATTCATTTATATTCATTAATAAACTCAAAGAATGTGATTGGATATAATGTATGTGTTATGTATAAAGTAGAAGAAGAATAATATTTTTTTTATATAATAATCATGAAGAATAATATTTCTATCAATTATTGGCTTCTTTTTTCTTTTTCTTTCCTTTCTTTTATTTTCTTTCCAATTCCTTTGTTTTTACAAGTCTATATAAATAAGGTTGCAATTAGTTAGTATACTAGGAAGAACATTTTGGGAATTTATTCTCCAACATAAACATTAATATTGTTGGAAAAGCATTTTGGGAATTTTGTTTTAAAAATGGTTAATAGACACATCAATTTGAGATCAAATTAAAGTAGAGTTCACATACTTTTGAGGTAAAACTTTGTTGGAATTTATTCTCCAACATAAACATTAATATTTCCGCACGTGTACAGCGTCATGATGATCGTTCACTTTCATATATTGTACCTATCTAGCAAATATGTGAAGATAAAAAATTCTTTTCTTTTATCAGTGAAAAAAAAAAATGGAAGTCGCCACCTTGTTTTTTTATTACTAGAAACCCTAATTTGTCTCAGAGAATGGGCACGGGAACTAGTATAAAAATACAAACCAATTTACAAAAAATTGATAGAAAAGTACATGGGATAATCACAAATTTTTTTGAAAATATTTTTTGAACTTTTTTGAAATTTTTTTAGGCTGGGCCGGACCCGGTCCAATGCATTTTGGGTCTAGGCCTATCCAGCTCAGTGAATAGTGGAGAAGCTCTCCACTGTTCATGCAAAATAGTGGAGCAGCCAGGGAATGAAGAAGAAGAAGAAGAAGAAAGGGAAGGGCAGGAGGGTTGACCTCCGGTGCTGCTGGTGGCGGTGGAGAGAAAGCTGACGATGGTTCACGGTGGTTATTACGGCAGCGAACAGTGTTTGCTGTAGTTTTTTTCTTCTTCTTCTCGATGTAGATGCACCAGCCTTTGGTTTTTTCTTTTGATAAATAGGATTACAAACTTATACGTAAGATGTATTTTTTATATTAAAAAAGTTGTTCGTTTTATTTTATTAATTGATCTTAGAATTTATTTACTTGATAAGATCAAAATTTTTTTACCAATGAAGACTTAACTTAAACCTTAGACCACTAACAAGACAATTGTAAAACCTTTAAACCACATCAAACCGCAAAGCAGTACATCTTATGTAGGGTGTGCTAGGGGTACTAATACATTTTTTAATCATAATCAGTTTCCTACCCTTGAATTTCTAACAAATACAAGGACACTCCGAATGCAATATTTTGATACAAAATTCAACGGCTACAATTGAACAACAATATTTGTATCAGTGGGATTTACTGCCACACTCAATCATGTTAGCTTTAATTATAGCTGCTTACATATGGTGTGTTTCACCTTCACCCACTAATCCAAATAATCAAGATAATAATCAATCCTAATTACTATACACAACTCTCAGGCATAAGCACTCCACTGCTGGTTCCACCTATGTTCTTACATGATGATGTTGCTGCTGTATTCATGTAAGTAAGTTTTATGTCTTGTAATTTGATTCCCCTGCAAGGATTACTGGGGCTGCAATCAAATGTCACTGCCTCTGGTGATGCTGATGTTCCTTGTATGTTCCTGTATGTCACTTGACTAATCTTCACCCCAGAACTCTATTAAATTAAACACAACAAATTAATTAGATTCCATCATATGAATTAAGTACACTAATTTGTTAGCTAATTGAAATACTGTAATTAATCACCTGACCAGGACAGCCCTGGTTATTTGGGCAATAATTTTGGTCAATGATAACTGGGTTCTTCACATTTTTCATAATCAAGTTTTGGAACACAACGTTCCTCACAAATCCATTGCTGGGCCTAGCCCATGATTTTATCCGTACACCATTGTCTGATCCACTGAAGATTGAATTTGTTAAGGTTATATTTTCTACACCACCTTCGTTGAATTCCTTGCCTAGACTTCCAATGCTGTAAAAATTTAAGGTACAACAAATGAATCAGTCAATCAATCAGAACCACTTCAGTGTTGTACTGGCTAGGACTCTTAATTTGCAATTAAAACAGTCAAGACATGTTATCATATCTTTTTATCACAAAAGAATATAAATTTTAGTCGAAAACCATCATAGAAATACTGAATTTATCTCCATATCCTTGTCTCTTAGTCTCTTAAACTAAATATGTTTATATCATTTTTTAATACATTTCATCTGTTTGAGGACACTAAAGATGAAAACATAGGTTACCTGATACCATGTCCAGGGCCACACTTAATGCTGCTCATAAGCATGTTCCTGGTGCTTGGACCGATTGATATGCAGTCATCTCCTGTCTGAAGTGTGCTGCCGGTGATTGTAACTCCGGTCGATGTTTGCACGTGAATACCGTCGGTGTTAGGGCTTTGGTCTGGAGCAATTACCCTTACATTTCGGACCAAAACATTGTTGCAACTGTTGATAACAAGGTGCATTGATTGACTGTTGATTGATGTCAGGCCGCTAATCAGGATGTCATTTGCCCAGTTGAATGTTATAGACTGCATTAACAAATTCATCCTGTTGTCAGTTAATTAATACATGAAACCACATGGACATGCCCTGCAATTTTATTTTATTTTCAACGTTAAGGATCTCTAGCATTAATTGAAAATATATATAATGCAACTTGATAAAATTACTAAATTGATTTTAAACTTCAAATGTATGTATGTATATATGTAAACTCACACAACACTTACCCTAGCTCCGACAGGGCAATTCTGTCCAGATTTCCGGCAAGCCCAGAAGCCAGCACCTTTAGCATCAAGGGTGCCACCAAAGACAGAAACTCGATTGACTTTTATGAACAAAATCCAGTACCCTGAGTTGCCTAGAGCACGATAATCTGCAGGAGCTACAAGGGTTCCATCTATCTGAACCGTAATTTTATTCTTGCATGGACCTCTAAACACTGTTGCCTTGAGCAAATACCTTCCTTTAGGCACAGAGATTGTGGATGGAGAAGCTGAGCTACATGCAGCTGACCATGCCTTAAGAAAGGGTTGCGTTGAGTCAGTTTTGCCATCCGGTTTTGCACCAAACTTGATCACATTATAGGATGCAGAAGCTGCATTTGATTGCTGAAAAATGCAGAAAAGGGAGAGTACTACATATGAAACAACAAACTTAGCCATAGAAGAGAGAAATTATGAGCTAGCTAACAAGGCAGTTCAGTTGGATGGTTAAAAAAATGGCAGTTAGGGAAAATATTTATAGGGAGGAGTGTATGGTGGTTTCGTATCCACTCCTCCAAATTGTAGCAGCTAGGGATTGCTGTTGCAAATGATTATTACAAATTAAAATTAATTTAATAAATGTCAATCTTGAACTTTAACAATTTGCACGTCTCCATATGTACTGATAGTGATTATATGTACGGCCACATGCATTCTTATAAGTTACGAGTCTAGATGAAGAAAAATGAACGCATCCCATGTGATAAGTTGTTGAGCACACAAACTGTTTAATTGTAAATTATGATGTTCCACAAGTAATTGATAACATGATTAAATAGTTGGTTGATAATGGCAATATGATCATGCACTTTTATGTTAAGTTGTTAACGAATGAAAGTATATATTTTATGAATGCTGCGTTGCATGTGTGTGTGTGTAAGAGTTAAGGACTCAATGAAGATGATGAACAGCCGCCATCTCCTCCTTTTCCACGTGATGGGTGAGTAATTGCTGCCGGGAATGCTGCCTCTTTTCAAGCTATTTCCGATCATCAATTATCAAATTAGCACTAATACTATTCTCTTTCTTTCTTTTGGTAGATTATTATTACTATTATTATTATTATTATCCTTAGATGGGATTTCGTTTTTGAATTATTTGAAGCACGAATATATCGGGTGATTCTCTACTAGGAGCAAATAAAAATATATTATCAATTGGATCCAACATCTTTCATAACATTAGCTAGCTAACGAAAATTGTTATGTTATTCTTAAAATAAATATCATTGGATAAAATATACACAAACATAAAAGAAAAAATCGCATTTGAATTACAATTATATAAGAATATCTTCTTTTAAGTTAAAAAATTAGTTTCTTTATTTTTATTTTCTATACACAAGATAAAAGAAGAAAATCGCATTCGAATCATAAAAATATTAGAATATCCTCTTTTAAGTTAAAAAAAGAGTTTTTTTTTTTTTTCCTTCTTTATATATCTATTTCTCTGTTTAGTAATTATCACTAATTACTTCTGAAGTAACGTAGCATTTTTCCCCGGTTAACTTCAGCCATTAAAATTTATAATATTTTTTAAAACAAATAGATCCTTGTTTTTCTTCTTTTTTTTAATGATTAATTTCGAAGGAGAAAAAGTCAAGGATGAATTGAGTAACATCCATTAATTAGATGAAAGCCCGATTATACGTTTTCGTCTGGGAATAAACATATCATTTTTCCTTTTCTTTTTTTTTTAGTCAACCAATTAAGATTTGTGCATATAACGTAGGCACATGTACATCCTTCGTACCTTTAATCTATACATCGTGAAGTACGGTGAAATGATAGTTGGTTGACTAATTTTCAGTTTCTTACGTAAGGCTTTGCATGTCTTCATGCTAACTTAGTGATGGCTCGCGGTGGTACTGGCAACGATGGTGGAAGAATGAGTCTTCAAACGGTGGCATTATGCCATTGTTAATAGCGAGAGAAACAAAGAGAGAGAGGCTGTTTTTCTTTTCTTATTCTTTTTTTTTTTTGTTCTTCTGATCTTGCATTTCCTCTTCTTTCCTTTCTTACTCCTTGTTACACGTGTGCGGCGTCACAGCGATCATCCACCACCCTCATCAATGTGTTGAGTGTCTATCTTGGCAAATATAGAAAGACAAGAGATTCTTGTTTTTTATCAGTGAAAAAAATAGAATGGCAGTCACCACCTAGTATTTTAATTATTAGGAACCCTAACTGGTCTTAGAGATCGGAGACTGGTTGCGTAAAGAGAAGATATTAGCACCCCAAATACGCATTACCTAAGGTAAGCTACATTGTTTTATTATCTGATAAAAACTAAGGTCTTGTCGTGTCTTCTAATTTGTGATATGTCTATGGTTTAAGAAAAGTCCTTCTCGGTAAGAAGATTCTTATCTTATCGGATAAAAACCTAGTCGTGCTAACGTCAAATAAATAAACTATCTTTTTAATATCGGGAGTACGTTTTACAAATAAATTCATAATCCCGGATATTAAAAGAAAACAAAATATTTTTTTGGGTGTTTTCAAATATTGGTCTAGTTCTCGTGACTTTAATAAACTAGTTATTAAAGCCAAGATGCATGCTAATACATATTTTTGGAATTTTTGTTGTATGAAAATATGATGTATTTTTTTTTTTAGAGACTTGGCCGTATGCATGAAAACAAAAATATTTTTTTAAAAAAAAAGTTTTGATGAAAAACGGGTATTTTAATACCGCATTTGTATCTTTACGATATAAAAATACAAACCAATATTAAATAAAATTCAGTAACAAAATACACGGGAAAATCACAAATTTCCTGAAAAATATTTTTTTATATTATTTTTATAAGTGGGTTGGACCCAGCCCAAAAAAAAAAATCTAGGTCGAATCCCACTGTTGCATGAACAGTGGCCATGAATTATAATTCAAGCCTATTGTTTATGCAGTGAATAGCGGGGAAGAAAAAGAAGAAGAAGAAGGAGGAGGAGGAGGAAGGCTAACCTGCGATGGTGGTGGTCTAGCTAGCGTGAAGGGCAGCGTGGTGCAAGCGGTGGCAAAGATGGCGGCTGACGATAGCAACAGTCATTGTGGTTGATCCTCCTCTGATGAAGATATGGGTTGGTGGATATGAAGGTGGACAGACCGGTAATGGTGGAGATGTTGGTGGCTGAACGCCACGGTGGAGAGAGGGGGGGGTTCTCTTGGCAGTAGAAACCGGGTGTTGGAGGTTGGTTTTTTGGTCGATTTTGGACCCAAATTTCTCCACCCCTGAGCAATGAAAATAAAATCTATTTATAGGTTGTAGAAGAGAGACACTTTGTCTTTTTTGATGCCAAATCTTGGCCCTTGGATCGACGTGAAAGCATTCCAACCATTGCTTCAAAGAATCAATAATGAACTGTCAGTTTTGTGTAGGAAAATGGTTGGTCGGGTTGGCAACTTTGGGGCAGTGCCATCGCGCCTCTACAACCTCGATCAGCTCGAACAGCTTACACTAGCATGTAGTCAGGTATCACATGATCATTTGCGTGTATGTTTCATCCAATTTTGTGAAGAAACGAAGCACCAAATACCTTGGAAAGATGGTCACCCAACCAACCCTGATTTGTGATTTATTTCTATTTATACTTCTGATTGGTTTCAAACTTTTAATTTTGTTCAATTTTACCTGTGAAGAACTTCAATTTAAACCCTAGATTTCGGCGTATTTTTCCTTTTGATTCTTGATTTCAGATTTCTTCAATCAAGTCCCTAATTGGCCATCAAACTTCAATACCTATGCAATTAAACTCCTGATTTGACATAATCAACTCTCAAAATTCTACCTTCACCCCAGAACTTTAATTTCTTCCAATTAAAACTTAAATTGACTTAAAAATCAATTTTTCTTGTAATCAAACCTTATATAAATTTAATTAAACCTCCAATAAAATTTAATTGAGTCCATAAACATCTGATTTTAGACTTTTTTTCCTCAAATTAAATTTTTCATTATCAACAGGGCTCTTCATCTGTAAAAAAATATACCATCAAATGTTAATCTTTGAATTTTTTAGCCTCATTAACCAACTTCTAGCTATTTTCCGGACGCTATGACTTCCTTTTTTCACTGTTATTATTTTTTTGAATTTTTTTTTTTGTTCAAATAGTTTTTTATTTTTTGGAAGAGAAAATGTGAATTTGGGGAATAAGCCAAAAATGAGTTATGACACTCACCTTTTTTTATTATTATTATTGTTCTTCTCTTCTATTCTCTTATTACCCTCTGTTTTCCTTTGTTCTTTTATCTTTCTTTCTTTTCTTTTTTTTGTCTTCTTTTCTTTTTCTCTATTTTTTTTCTTTTGCACCCCCTCTTCCCTCAATCCCCCATTTTTCTTCTGGTATTTGTAGAGGTATGGGGAGAAAGAGCTACCCTACCCCTGTCTAGTCATGGTCAAGGGGTAAGGTGGTTAGGGCGGCCTCTATACAGTCGTCCACAGGGCTTGGCTCTTCAGGTTTTTTCATCATGGTGGCAGGTCATGAGGGGGTGTTGGTTATGTCAAGGTTTTTAGGCAAGTGGGAGGGGGAGAGAGAGAAATAAATACTGCAAAGGAGGTGAAAAAAAACCTTCTTCCCCTGCCTTTGAGCGTCTAGGGGAGGAAAAAGATACATCGTGCCGTTAAAAAAGCATCGTTTTGTGCTTCTTTTTTATGTGAATAGTGCATTAAATGGCATAATTTTGTACAAAACATGTCAAATTCCAAATCAATCCTTAATTTTTTATTTGTTCATTAATCAAGTCCTCAATTCCAATTTTAATTTTAAGAATCAATTCAATTGCATCCCTGACAAATTCGATCGTTTGCCCTGAAGTTGGCCGCCTTTTTAACTTTAGTTCTTGGTTTTGAATTTGTATATTTTGACCTTTAATTGATCAATAAACTTTCAATTTCTTTAATTTAGCCCCTGATTCAGTCAATTTCAGCCTTTATATTTAAGCTCCTTTTCCAGTTTGGTACTTAGTTTTGGATTTCTTCAATCAAATTCCTAATTGCTCATCAAACTTCAATATTTATGCAAGTAAGCCCTTGATTTGATCATATCAACTCTTAAAAATTATAATTTGACCCCTAAACTTTAATTTCTTTCAATTAAAGCCCAAATTAACTTAAAAATCTTTTTTTTTCTTGCAATCAAACCCTATATAAGTTCAATTAAACTTTAAATAAAATTTAATTGAGTCCTTAAATATTTGGTTTTGGACTTTTCTTCATCAAATTGAATTTGTTTTTTTGTCAATAAGGCATTCATCAGTCAAAAAAATATATTGTCAAATTTTAATCTTTGTATTTTTAGAGCTTTCTCAACCAATCTTTGATCATTTTCTAATTGTTCTAGCATTTTTTTTCACTGTTATTAGTTTTTGGTTTTCTTTCAAATATATATATAATAATGTTTTTTGACTTTTTATATATTCTCTTCTTCTTTTTGTGGGGACCAAAAAATGGGTAACAACACTCCCTATATATAAATATTTTCCCTAACTACCATAACCAAAAACATCAAAACATCAAAATCAAGCAAAATGTACCAAATCCAAAAAAACATAAACTTAAAACTAACTATATGTTCAAATAACATGGATTTAAAATTGGTTTTCTAAACCTATTTTATGTATGAATGGACCTAGCAAACCTAAGGTAAAACACTCTTATTTTAATATGCATAGCTTAAGTTATACAAAAACTAAAACAACATTATATATTGTCGCACCCTAAAAAAATATACATCTACCCATTTTTCAATTGCGGGTTCGACTGGCGAAAATTTTTATTATTTGGTTCTTTGGAGTCGCCACCTAGTATTTCGGTCACTAGGAACCCTAACTGGTCTCAGAGATCGGGTACGGAGACTGGTTGCGTAAAGGGAAGGTATTAGCACCCCAAATACGCCCTACCTAAGGTAAGCTGCATTGTTTTATTATCTGATAAAAACTAAGGTGTTATTATACTTCTAGTCGTTGGTCTGTTTATGGTTCAAGAAAAATCCTCCTCGGTAAGAAGGTCTTTTATCTTATCGGGTAAAATCCTAATTGTTCTAACGTCTATACCAAACTTTATTAATAATATTTAGGAATACGTTTTACGTATAAATTCATAATCCCAAATACTAAAAGAAAGCAAAAAAGATTTTTTAGAATTTTTGAAATATTGGCCTAGTTCTCATGGCTTGAATAAACTGGTTATTAAAGCCCAAAATGCATGTTAATACATATATTGTTTTTGAATATTTTCTTTGTTGTATGAAAATATGATGTTATAATATTTATATATATATATTGGAGATACTAGGCCGTATTTTAAAACAAAAACAATTTTTGGAAAATATTATTATTTTTTTTTGCTTTGACGAAAATCGGGTGTTTTAATACTGAGCTTGTATCCTTACGGTATAAAAATACAACCCAATATTAATCCTCTTTGCTAAAAATATGCAGAAAAATCAACAATATTTTTAGGGACTTTTTAGAAATTTTTTTTGAAGGCAAAAACATTTGTTATTTAAAAAAAATCTTTGATGTTTTGACGAAAATCGGGTATTTTTTAACACTGGTTTTGTATCTTTACAGTATAAAAATACAAACCAACATTAAACCACTTTGACAAAAAAATGCCGAAAAAATCACAATATTTTTAAAGATTTTTTTTTAAAATATTTTTTTATATATAAATATATTTTATATATATATATAACATATATACACACATATATATATATATATATATATATATATATATATATTATAGGGCTGGGCCGGCCCAAATAAATGGGCCAGGCTCAGCCCAAAAAAAGGGGGGGCGGGCCGGTCTCGGCCCGTAATGATATTGGGCCGGTCTCGGCCTAAGACTTAGGTGGGCCGGTCTCGGCCCAAGACTAAGGTGTGCCGGTCTCAGCCCAAAGCTAACGTGGGCCGGTCTTGGCTTGCAAGGCTGGGCCAGCATCGGGCTGGCCCAGCATCTTATGGCCCAGGGGGGGAGAATTATTTTTCTCCCCCCCGCCTCCTGCATGCTACATGCAGGAGGCAAAAATGGCTATGATAAAAAAAAAATGCAGGGGAGGGAAGAAGTGTGCACCTGGCGTGGAGGCGATCGTTGGTGGAGCTGCGGTGTCGCTGCGGTGTCGTGGCCTCGAGGACGGCGGCGCTGTGGTGTTGCCTCTCTCTCGTTGGTTCTCTCTCTCTTCGGTCTCCTCTCTCTCTCCTCCCTTCGGTTTTTTTTCTGTTTTTGGTTTCGTTCTTTCTTGCTTTCGGTTTGTTTCTCTTCTCCCCTCTCCTTCGTGCGTTATTTCTCTTCTCCCTCTATCCTCGGGTCCTCCTCTCTCTCGGCCTCTCTCTATTTATAAGAAAAAAAAGGGAACCGGCGTGCCTTTCGTTAGTGCGCCTTCAATCACGCAACGGCTGGTCGGCCATTGATGCTTTTCGGTGGTGGTGGTGGGGGCGAGGAGAGAGAGGCGGGAAGTTTTTGAAAAAAAAAGCAAAAAAATGGTTTTGTCTCTGTTTCTGTTTATGCGGGGGAAAGGAAGAAGATGAACAGTGTCGTTCAAAACGACACCGTTCTGGTCTTTCCCCTTTTTTTTTTTTTTTTTTTTTTTTTTTTTTATATATATGAAACGGCGTCGTTTTGGATAAAACGCGCCGTTTCATTTAAATGGGTCAAACTTCAAATCAGTCCTCCGAACTCGGTCCCCGCCCCTCTTGTTGGCCGCCTTTTTCACTTTGGTCCTTGGTCTCTGATTTTCACAATTTAGCCCTCAATTGATTAATAAACTTTCAATTTCTTCAATTAGGCCCCTGATCCAAAGCAAAACAGCCCCTCCATTTACGCGCCTCTTCCAATTTGGTCCCTGGTTTCGGATTTTCTTAATTAAATCCCTAATTGGCCCTTAAACTTCAATATTTATGCAATTAAACCCCTGATTTGACCCAATAAATTCCTAAAAAATATATTTTGGCCCCAGAACTTAAATTTCTTCAAATTAAAGCCTAAATTGACTCAAAAATCAATTTTTCTTGCAATCAAATCTTCTATAAATTCAAATAAAAATCCAATTAAGTCCATAAAAACCCAATTAAGTCCATAAACATCCAAATTTGGGCTTTTCTCCTCAAAATTCAAATTTTCCTTCTCAATAGGGCTTTCATCCTTCAAGAATATACTGTCAAAAATTTAATCCTTGTATTTTTAAATTCCTTGACCAATTTTCTGACTTTTTTTCGGGCGATTCTGCCTCCTGTTATTTTTCTAACCTCTTTTGGCTATTTATTTTATTTTTCATGGGGACCCAAAAATGGGTTACAACAGATGCCCCCTCTTTATAATGCTTACGGAGCATGGGTTTTGCGCAGTAAGTGTTATAAAGATAAACCCAAAACGGAACTCCCGAAACTGATCTGGTCGAAGCTTGATTGATCTGAAACTTTGTCCTTTATAACAATCCTCCTTGGCCCCAAAAAACCATGATCGAAACTTAGTCATCTCGAGATCCTTATCCGGCGATCCTCTGAATTCTTATTTTAGTTTGATCAACATGAAAATCCATCCGAGATCCTATCTAGTGATCTTCTTTAACCAGGAATCCCATCCGGCGATTCCTTTACTCATAACCAATACAAAAATGTGTGTGTGGTCTCATTATGATGGGTGACCTGCCCGAGTGGAAAAGAGAAAGAGTGGTCTCATTGTAATGGGTGACCTACCCAAATAAAAATATGGAGAAAATGGTCGCGTTGTAATGGGTGACCTACCCAGAAAAATGTTGGTGAGGGCTCAAAGGCGCACTCGAAAAGAGGTAGGGTTTAGAAAACGCACTACCCGAGAAGTGAGGGCTCAAACGGCGCATTCGAAAAGAGGTAGGGTTAGAAAACGCACTACTCAAAAAGTGAGGGCTCAAACAGCGCACTCGAAAAGAGGTAGGGTTAGAAAACGCACTACCCGAAAAGTGAGGGCTCAAACAGCGCACTCGAAAAGAGGTAGGGTTAGAAAACGCACTACCCAAAAAGTGAGGGCTCAAACAGCGCACTCGAAAAGAGGTAGGGTTAGAAAACGCACTACCTGAGAAATGGTGATGAAATCCCGATCTGACAAATGTTGAAAGCAATATCTTATGGTTAATATATGCATGTATGTTTTTGTTACCTATCTTGGAAACATAGGTCCCCCTTTCGTCGTAAACCTCTTCGCTCTTGTTTCAAGCTT